>NC_137123.1:20812489-21152489 GCF_949319135.1 Squalius cephalus
GCAACAATTATGCTAACTAGAGGGCTCTTTTATTTTGATGTTTTTGCTTACGGGTTTGAAACTCGCTAATGGTCAAAGTGTCAGCTTTTTGGTGATTACTAGCATTCGAGTTCATGTTTTGTCTTTCACTTTTCAGAAGCAGAAAGCGCTAGCAGAAATAGCCCATTTAGATGACTTGGTATATTGCTAGAATGCAAATTATTTGTTTTGTTTTTTTCCCCAGAGATTACTCGACATGAATATGAGCTAGGCCAGTTTGCTAGGATTCATTCACAAATCAGATGGCACTAGTTCTGACTCTAAACAGGTAAAATAAATATGCACACGTTTGATTGTGGAAATGGTCTCAGGGAAAATGTAATGTTTAAGAGTGACAACCGGTGGGACAAGAGGTGGGAACGAAGTACATTTACTGTGTTACATTTACTTGAGTATTTTTAAAAAATGTACTTTTAAGAGTAGATTTAAATGTACTTTTAATAAAAAAACTGTACTTTAACTTCGTTACGTTGGGCGACGTTCAACTCAAATGCAATACATGCATTAATATTTTATACCATGCATTAATAGTTTATACCAAAGCGCACTATATCTTTTTTCTGGACATGAGCGATGCTCAATTCACAAATGAATCACTCTTGAGTCGATTCTGTTCAAAGACTTCATCAAACAAGTTGGCAAATCTGTCTAAATCGGTTCGCGAATTAGTGTTCTGTTCAGTTCAGTTTCCTGCACGCACTGAATCGTCTGAAGCGCTTTCAATTCGATTTTCGGGCTACAGATGGCAGAAATAATGCTTGTCTCTTCTGTTTTTGTTGCAAAGATAGCCTAATTATGATAATAATAGTCATTTAAATTAAAAATATCTAAATAATATCATGTTATCTATCTATCTATCTATCTATCTATCTATCTATCTATCTATCTATCTATCTATCTATCTATCTATCTATCTATCTATCTATCTATCTATCTATCTATCTATCTATCTATCTATCTATCTATCTATCTATATAACCTATAGGCCTATATATGATCCGAAGTAACTAGTAACTCGCTACTTGAGTAGTTTTTTCATTGGATACTTTTTACTCTTACTCAAGTAACTCTTAAGATTATTACTTTTACTATAAGTACTTGTACTTTTACTTGAGTACAGTTTTTGGATACTCTACCCACCTCTGAAAATAACATTTTTACTGAATTATTATTATTATTTTTATTTTTATTATAACAATGTTTTTGTTTTATTTTATTATTTTATTTTGTATTACTGTTGTATTTCAGCCTTTATTTCCTTGAGAAAATTAGAGGAAAAACTAAAGAAAACTTGTTTTGTCAAGAAAATTTGGCCTCAGTGGGTTTCCGAATGTTTGGAATCAGTCATTATTTCTTCAGTTCGGTTGGGTGACACTGAGAACTTCAGTTCTCTTTCCTTTTCTAGCATGCAAATTAATCAGCAATGAATGTTTTGTGTGCACAAGATTTCTCTCAGCTTCAGTTCGTTACTGAAAATCAATGGACATGAGTGTGCATCCTCCATGTTTTTTTTGTTTTTTGTGTGTGTGTGTGGTCTACACAGGAGCAGCAATATAAGTGTGTGACTACACATTAGTTATGTCTGTGAGCTTGACGATAATTCAGATATGTATACTTTTACACTTCCCTTTTAGCCAACATTGGTTCCTTGCACAATACTATGTAAAGACCTCAAAAGTCTTTTACCATAGTGCTAATGATTATTTTGGAAATAGAGTAATCGGTCGATTATTCTGACGATTAATCGAGAAATCGGTTACTTTTTTGGGGGGGGAATAAAAATAGACCTAAGGGAACAATAGCCTTTAAAGCAAGTAATCAAATGGTTTTATTGAACAACTGTTAAAATACATAATGTAATATACATAATATAAAACTGCAGCGATGCTTTTAGCGATCAAATGAATGTGAAGATCTAAATATGTATATTATAAAACTAGCAACCATCATCATCCCTAAATTTTTCGGTAATGTTTAATTCATCAACATTAATATGAATATTCGAAAGTAAGTACATAATTAGGTGGCTGCTCTTTTAATACAGATGAATAAAATGCGGAGTGCACGAGACGAGCGCTGTCCCAAAGAGCGCCGTTTTCCTTGCCCTGCATTTTAAACAAAGCACTTAAAGGACAAACTGTCTAAATTCCTTGATCTAGCAAGAAACATTTGCAATGTCTAGATGCATTTGGTAATTGTCGTGCAAAAGTCTAAGTTTCACTGATGCAATGTTTTATTCATCACAGAACTGTGTGGCTTAGAATATATTTAGCAATTCAGCTCCTCAGAGAGAGAGAGAGAGAGAGAGAGAGAGAGAGAGAGAGAGAGAGAGAGAGAGAGAGAGAGAGAAGCTCTTATTAAAAGCACCATGGGAAGGCTGCTACCTGAAGCTCTGGCCTTTCGCTCTGCTCATAACCAGCTTCCCTTTCCTTAGACCAAGACTGACATTAGAGAGTCAACAAAAAGGCCAACTCTGGCATAACCTCCTCAATAACTGCCAGACTCATTTACATATGCGTTTTATAACAAGCCTAGTCAGCCTTGTTTGTGGCTTGTGCTTTTTGTTGCTGGCACAGGGGCGAACACCTCCAATTTCACCACTTATGCATGTATACAACACAACACAACGCATTAAATCTTTATTAAGTGCCACAGCCCTGTTGTGTCGCTGCTTTTTATGCACCCCCCTTGCAAATTGGAAGTCAGTTTTAGTTAAATCATAAAATCACAACATTTCACTGACTTCACAGCCCAAAACAGTGTTTTTGGTAACTTGAGAATATCAGTTATATTTTGGTTTTATTTTAGTCGTTTGCAAATGTTAAAATAAAGTCATTACAAAGCAATCAAATAATTTTGCTTTCTATTTTATTTATTTATTTATTTATTTATTTATTTATTTATTTATTTATTTGTTTATTTATTTATTTATTTATTTATTTATTTTCATTCATTTATTTATTATTTTTTCATTCATTCATTTTTTTTTTTTTAATTTTTTTTTTAATTTTTATTTTTTTATTTCCATTCCATCAATTGCAGTTAATGCAAAATGAAAAGTGTGTATAACAGTATGTCATTCCATTCCATTCCATTGTATTCCATTCCATTCCATTCCATTAATTGCAGTTAATGCAAAATGAAAAGTGTGTATAACAGTATGTTGAAAACTTTGGGTCGCAGAAAGCAAAGAAAGTAAAATAAACGGCCCATAAATATTTAACTTCTCACATATACAAATATATAAACACACAATGCCATTATTTTCAGTAGGATGATATTTGCATTGAGTGTAAACAGCTTCGGGTTCAGCAACTGCTTAAACATACATTACTTTTTCTTTTTGTTTGTTTAATAATAAATGAAGAATGCCGCCCGCTCCCTCGGGTATGAGTACATATCAAATCACTGCGTCTCTAGGGAAGGATCTGAGAACTGTGCATGTTCTTGTGATACCATCAGGCAATCAACATTGTCATGATGTCATTTTCCAGCTCCATTTTCCAGTGATTAGTCACATGGTATTTACAGCTCATTTGATTGGTAGATCATCCAAAGGTTGATTCATTTAATTTGTGTTTATATACACACGCACGCTTATACACACTAGTGTCAATGGAAGATTTCAAATTGCATGCCAACCAAGCAGCTGCCATTGAAATGAATGCTAACAGATGTCTCTCTCCTGTTTTTTTTTCTTCTTATTTTCACAAAACAGATTTATAGTTTGTGTAGTGCTCATCAGACTTCACCTCCCCGTCTGCCTGTCTTCCTAAGTTTCACAGTCTCTCTCTTCATTTCTCTGTTTGTCTCCACCTTTCCCTCCATTCTATTTGTGCTGATTTCAGCGTAAAGTATCAGCATTAAAGTGCTCTGTCTCCATTGGTAAGCCTCTGGCAAGCTTCCTGGGCCTATTCTCCCTGACATAGACCCCTTTAAAAGGCTCCTTTTATAGTGAGGCTGGGGAGATGCAGACAGGACTCTGTGTGTGTGTGTGTGTGTGTGTGTTTGTACAAGAAAGAGAGAGAGAAATGCAGAGACAAAGAATTAGACACAGATAGATGAATATGTGAGATGACGTTCCCTGAATAACACGTCAAATGAAATGTAATCAAATCAAGGTATGAATATTTTTAGTGATGTGATGTGTTTTGTGTGGATGACAACCTTGGTTGGGTGCAGTGCAGCCGTTTCACAGTTCCAGCTGTTACTAACAACTGATATTTGATTAGTAGCTCTTTACCATGTTTATCAAGAGTTTTAGTCCAAATTTCCCCTTCCACTCCAAACACATAGTAGCATTCCTAATGTATATTATTCATTAAAAATGGACCATGAATCAATGCTTCCATGAAGAACCTTTAACATTCATTGCACAAAAGGTTCCTTATAGTGGAAAAAGTTTCTTTGAATTATTGAAATGTTCTTCAAACTATGAAATGGTTCTTTTAAGAAATGTTAATTAAAATGTTATTTGGGGAACCAAAAATGGTTTTATGGCATTGCTACAAAAAATAAAAGGTTATTTTTAAGTGTGAAAAAAAACTGTTCATAGACATTTAGGGCCCTATTTTAAGGATCTAAGCGCATGGTTTAAAGCGCACGGAGCAAGTGCACTTAGGGCGTGTCCAAATCCACTTTTGCTTTTAACGACGGGAAAAATGGTCGGTGCACCCGGCGCATGGTCTAAAAGGGTTGTCCCTATTCTCTTAATGAGTAATGGGTGTGTTTTGGGCGTAACGTGAAATAAACCAATCAGAGTCTCATCTCCTTTAAAAGCCAGTTGTATATTTGCATGGCGGAATTTGCAAACGGAAAAACTGAACGCGTCTCCAGAGAGGAAACGGATCTTGTTGTGCTCGAAGTTAAAGCGCGCAAGCAGACCATCAATGAGACAAGTCAGATTCCACCATATCTTGATGTACACAGTAATAATCTTTTACATTGTAATCCTTTTATTTTTAATATTTGGCATGTTTGTGTGCTGCTGCTAATTATTACCCTGTGTGTGTAATAAGCAGAGTGTACGTGTGTTGTGGACCCGCTTATAGGCGCACATTACTAACATGCTCTTTAAATAACAAAAAAATAAATAAAAATACTGTGCCATTGACTTTAGACCAGGGTTTTGTTGGTCAATGGTGCAGTCTATTTCAGTTGCCTCAAAATAGCAATGCACCAACAAAGCGCCTGAACACGCAAATGCATTTGCTATTTAAAGAACGTGGCGCAGTACGTAAAAATGATAACTGCGTCAGGCTGAAACTATCAAAAAACACTTGCACATTGCGCCGGGTGTATGATAGGGCCCATAGAATCAGATATGATTAAATATCTTGAGGAAAACCTTCTTGTCCAGAAAAATCAACGTAGTCATGACATTACAAGGTAGATGTAGTTTTGCACTCTTTTGCTGCAACGTATTGCGAACCATTCTGATTGGCTGTGTTATGTGATTGATTGTATCATGTCATGTCCTGTTCTCACCGTCATTGTGGATACAAAAATTGCTGGAATTGCCTTGTTAGAACATGGTGTTCTATATTTGTACTACTTGTACTAGGTGTACTTTTTTTTTAGCATTTGGAAACTTTCGACTTCCAAAGCAAAAAAAAAAAAGTTCTGTTTACCTCTTGATATTTTTTTTTTTAGCATTTTAATTTAGAGTTAGGTTATTTGAAAATATCAATAACAGTTTATTAATACTATTTTAAGTCATGCTGCGGCCCCCTAGTGTGCTCTGGTCCCTTGAGAACCAGTGATCTATTTTCAGACTGATTTGCGATTGTGATTGTGATTTTTAACTGCATTAATCATCATGTAGAGGCTCCTAAGATGGTTGCATTGGACATTGACTCTTGTGCAGCTGACAGAAATCAAGACGTGCGCTGAATGTCATGACAAGGGTAAAGTGGCTCTGATGCAGAGAACTAGCCTTGCTAGCACTAACACACTGTTGTAAATAAAGATCATTGGAGTACGTTTTACAAGAAAATACCTAGTCTTACAATTTCATGTTTAATTCAATATTTCTCAATTGATTTTTTACATATTTGTTTTTTAAGTAGATCCTACACCAAATGTTTTTCAGTGTATGTCCTTCTGGAAATGTAGTTGCAGATTGATAGTGTGCAGTTGTGCTGTATTGATTATAGTAACACATTCAAATAAGGTTGTGATCTGACTCAGTGTTACTATGACAGTACAATTACACATTCTAGAATCTCATTATAAAGCAGTGGTGTTCTTTTTAGACAGCTGTTATGAGGTCGCTTGGAATTAACATTCAACACCAACCGGCATTGCAAAAAAGTAAAAGTGTGCACATGTGGCGGTCTCGATAATTACCCATTAGGCTTTGGGCTATTTTATTTGATTTAGTGTTATTAGCGGCTATATGAGAAGCTTTAGCGTTAGAGCAAGTCATTGTGTTTTCACTGAGCATGACTTTAGGTAAAGATCCCGATTTAGATTTTAAATTAAGCCATCATAACCAGGTTTACCATCTGTCTGTGTCATTCACACTTACTTGCATTACAGGTTATACTGCATTTGGGTGAAATTTACTAAAATTACTATACATTTCTTCAAGGACATACTGTATTATCCTTAATATTTACCAGTATGTGTATGCAACAAATTCCCATCCATGCTAAACAGATTTCCCTTTAAGCCTGTCATAGGCCGCAGGTGTTGTGTTGATGTGTTTGAAATACACTTAAGGCCCCCCTCTTGAAATCTTCTTTGTTGTTATGGTTTCAGGGGCTTGACTTAATTTTTCACTGACAGCGCATTCATTTTTAGGACCTGCATAAACCTCTGCGGCTTCTCCTGAGATGTACATGTGCACTAGGCCATCTGTTTATACATAAATACTTTTATCGCGTCACATTAAACACTATTTATTCAACCTTGACCATCTCAACTCCTTCCTGTGGCCATGGGCATTATGCTACTGATGTACTCTTCCTTTGACTTCTTTTCTTCTTCTTCTTGTTAATGTTCTGTAGAATGAATGCAAAAACTTCTCAAAAGCGCGTCTTTGCTGTTCGGAGAAGTTTTCTAGCTTTCTTCTCAGGGTCATATTTCAGGGTTTGGAATATTGATGTTTTGCAACGCAATGTCTTCCAGAGTTTTCGATTGTGCCCGTCAGTTTAGGAATTCAAAGACTAGCCATTAAAAACCAGATGTGAACGTAAATGAGATGACGATTCAAGCTGAACGACAATTATGAGTGGAGAGTCACAGCTGGTGATTTGGATGAGAATCTTCATTCTTAAGACAAAGAAGTGTCAAAGAATCATGAACATGGTGGATTTGTGCAGGGTTGTGCACATTATCTGGGTGAGTAAAAGGTGATGTAAAGTATGTTTGCTTTATCATAGAATAGAATGCATATAAAGTCCCCGCTAACTGACAGACATCGCTGAAATAGAGACATCACTCTGTTGCTGTGACAGCCCTAGACTCTAAAAATAGTCAAAAAGTGTCAGCGCTTGTTTAGCTAATCAGAAAACAACAGAATCAGAAACACTCTTTGCCTGTGAATCATTTTGAACATTTGGGTTTTGCTGAGATCCAAAGATGTCTATAATACATGGAGTGAGTTATCCATTAGCATTCCCAAACAGTGTTGGGGAAAGTTACTTTCAAATGTAATGCATTACAATATTGCATTACTTCATAAAAAGGTAACTAACTGTGTTACTTAGCTACTTTTTATGGAAAGTAATGTTACGTTCATTTTGTGTTACTTTTGAGTTTGTTTGTTTTTGATAACAAAAAAGTATTTTGTTTTGGCAAATGTAAAGGCCCTTTCACAGCCAACAAACCTCAGGCTTTAGGAAATTCACGCCTGTACTGTAGAGGGCGCTGCTCAAACAAACCTTTCAGCTGTGCTGCCATTCTGGATTGCAGAAGAACAGGAAAAATAAATAAAAGTGACAGGTGAAGAAGAGACAGGTACAAGAAAAACACACACACTTTATATTAGTGTATGAGGCTGATGATACTGGTGGAAGGGAGAGACAGAGAGATATTAGGGTAAATGAAAAGAAGGAAAAGGGAAGTGAGGATACCGTTCAAGAGAAAGCCTTTAATTATTTTACACGGCCCCAGCCTAAGGATTTAGACCAATAAATGTAATTTAGGAAAAAACAGGGTTGTCCGTGTTTCTAAATTTTATTTGGGTGGCCTGGATGAGTGTTGGATTTCCCGGCCTGAAATTGTGTCCCAGTCCAGCCCTGTTAGTATGGTTGAATTGGATCATCGAAGGTAAGCAGCAAAGACATTGGTTAATAAAGTGAGATTAAATACATAAAGTATATTTGTATTGCAGGTTTGCATTTCACTGTTTTTATTCATTTTGAGGAACACTGAATCTGTTTTTGTGCTAGTCCTTGCACTTTTGAAGCGAGAAATGCGCCTTCTCGACATGTTGACAACACTAAACAATCTCTTCCAGGCCTCTGCCCCAACAACAGTGTTTGAGGGCGGGGCGAAGTAGAAGTTGTTCGCCGGGAGCCAATGAAGACCATAGGTGTTATGCAAATTTGTTACATTGTTTCATAGTTATGTAACAAGAAGTGAGACTGGAATTCAGAATCGATTCTTTCTTTTAGGATGCAATAACTCTATTTGTCATCCACTTTGATCTTTGAAGATCTTTTACATTCACAGACAGCTATATTACACACTACATGAAACGTAATAACCCCCAAAAAACATAATAGGGGTACTTTAAAGGAGAACTCCGGTCAATTTTAACATTGAGCTCATTTTTTTGTACATTTGGAGTGCTGTCAGTACAGAGAACAACGACAAAAATCGGTGTTGCCTACACCGTGTTATCCTCTTTTTAAAATTTGCACCCTGTTGACTTCAATGGGGCGAGTTTTAAACCTGCTTTTAGCCTCTTAACATCCTTGATGTGTCATTACAAGTGCACAGGTCATGTGAGTGATTCCTTCAGAGTGAACACGGTGAATCTGACTGCAGTAGATGTGAAAGATATGAATAAAAATCATGTTAATTCAGCCAGCGCTCATACCTGTATTTACATCCTGTTTTCGGTCGAAGTCCACAGTAATCGATTGTCGAGTTCGGGCGCATGATCGTACGTACTAAACCTATGCGCGTGAACTCGACAATCGACTACTGTGGACTTCAACCGCAAACAGGATGTAAATACAGGTATGTGCTCTGGCTGAATTAACATCATTTTTATTAATATCTTTCACATCTACTGCAGTCAGATTCACCGTGTTCACTCTGAAGGAATCACTCACATTGGCTGTGCACTTGTAATGACACATCAAGGATGTTAAGAGGCTAAAAGCAGGTTTAAAACTTGCCCCATTGAAGTCAACAGGGTGCACATTTTAAAAAGAGGATAACGGTGTAGGCAACACCGATTTTTGTCGTTGTTCTCTGTACTGACAGCACTCCAAATGTACCAAAAAATTAGCTCAATGTTAAAATTGACCAGAGTTCTCCTTTAAGTACACTTACTGTGTTGCCTTTGGTTTAAATAAGGTGTTGGGAATGTTAGGAAATACTGTCTCTGTAGGCAGCTAACTAGGTTTTGCTACACTCCAAGAATCGCACTCTTTGTACTCTGTCAAATGCTTGTTGGACCAGGGCTGTGGAAGTAAAACGGATGAGAGTTGGACAGATGAGATATGAATGGTTGACATCTGCACAGTAATATATAGCAGGGAATTGAAAATTGCATCTAAATGGAATACTAAGCCTGCTAGGAGCAAGATCTGCTGAATTCTGACCTTGTGTTTTACCGTGGTCATTGCGAAATAATGAGATACCTGCTATGCGCCGGTCACATCTGATTCTTAGCGAAATGGCACCTAATACAGCTCCATAAGGGGAATTTCACAGAGCGGAGAAATTTGCCGTCGTGGCACAGAAGCGAATGGAATAAAAAAGGGCAAAAGAGAAGGGAGGCGTTTTGGGTGCGTAGAGTCTGCCTGTACATCTTTATCATAGATTGTGTGTTTTAAATAGATTCGCAGGATAGTCAAGCATGTTTTCTAATATTCAGAGCACAATCTTGTGGTCAGACTATTCATTATCTCAATCCTGGTGAAAAATGGCAGGGTCACTAATAGGGCAGTGCAATATAATCACAGTGCTGGGTCAGGTTGTTCGAGAACAGTGATTTTGAATTGCTTACTTATATAACAGAAGCTATCATATCTGCCAGGCTGCATTTGAATGGATGCTCGCTCTGATTTAGTGAGCCCTGATGCTCAAGGATACATTATCTATATTGATTACATCAATGTAGATGGCAGTCACTCAAAAGAAGCATTATCTTGATAAAAAACGTGTGAGGAAAAACCCTCTTAAAGTCCAGAGCTCTGGCACACGCCCAGAATCGTCCAGTCGCACAGACCGACACAAAATGAGAACATAAATGGGACTTTAAGTGCATGTCAACAAATTATGCCACAAAACTCTGCTTTCTGAATGCTGCGATGGCAATGCTTCAGTTTATATAGCATTGCAATGCACAAATTCATGGCCGGGTCAAACCGCAAATAATCTTTTAATGCAAATATATTCACAACATTAAGTAAAGGTACGGCATTCAAAATGACTGTTCGTGATAGAATTCGTTCTATTTATGTCTTTTCACATGTCTGTGCCTTAGACGAGCATTAATTGGTCCCTGTTTTACGTTTTTTCCTGCATAATGAAAAATCTGCTCATTATTTCTGTCCTCTGGAGATTAATTTATGGAATAATGTGCTGAAATTTTATATGAGGTCACAGGGTTAAAATTGGGAAATACATGCTGAAATGACCCAGGTCTTGATTTCTCCACTTACAATCAGTATACAGGGAAATATAGCAATATAGCAATACTGATTTCAGATCAGCACAGAAATTCAGTACAAAGAAGTTCATACAAAGAATCTTACTTATATATATATTTATATATAAAATATTTGAAAAGTTTTGCTTGCTTTTTTATTTTATTTATTTAAACATGCTGTATAATGCAAAGACATCCATACATTTTTCAATTGTGGCATAAGAAGCGAAAAACTTTTTCTGACTTTTATATGTTTCAGCCGAGGTAACCATTCTAAAAACTTACTTCTGTAACATCTCACGGACTTTTTGCGGTTCTCTTCCAAGCTTCAATTTCCCCTGAAATGACCCTCACATCCGCACTCTCTTTCATAATCACACTCCCTCCAGCATCCACTTGATGAGAGCACTGAATTGCTGATTCCCACCATCGCGCACTAGTGTGGCCCTGCATGACACCACTAGATGACCAGGCATCAATGTTCAGAACACTCTGGATTGTCCTGTTATTTTCATGTCGCATACAGTCTGGCATGACAGTAAATGGAAGGGAAGGGATCTTTAAAGCAATGAGGGGGTCTTCTCTGATGGACCCTGACGGATACATTCTTCCCTCGGATTCTGACTCTATTTCTGAACATCAATACTAAACGCAGCATCGCCTGCCACCTGACTCCGATGGGAATGAGTGGAGAAGGAAAGCAGATGAAGAGGCACTCGCACAGCCTCACAAGATGGTGCAGCTGTGTTGTACATGTGCTGAACAAGACAGCCGCAGCGGCAGAACTTGTATGATGTCTCCAGGCTCATGGATACTGCAGACAGACAGAGAAGAGAAGAGAAAAGGAAGGATCTATAGTTCAGGAGAAGAGCTCATCTGTGTTAAAATGTATTTTGAAGGGGGTAGATCAGCCAAAAATGAAACTTTTGTCATCACTTGCCCTTGTTGTTCCAAACCTGTGAGTTTCTTTTTTTCTGTTGAACACAAACAAAGTTATTTTAAAGAATGTTGATAACCAGACAGTTGACGGTAGCCATTGACTTTCATACAAATATTTGTTTTTCCTATATGGAAATCAATGGCTACAGTGAACTGTTTGATTATTGTGAAAGACTCGGGATGTTTTGGCCGAGAAAATCAAAAGGATGTGACAGTTCCCAAGAGTCTCTCTTCCGTTCCATGACACATGAAACAAATGCTTATACAATGTTCAGGATAATGTCGAAACAGCCATTTTTAACTGTACTGTCAATGTGTCATGCAAAGAAAATGGATCAATTCAAACTATAGTCTCACATAACCAGACCTGTCTAGTCTATAATCTCAAATATACTTAACTATCATATTAGTGTGATTTTAATTATCTGTCGACATGATGCAGGTGAATTGCAAAGCTGGTGCAAACATATCCACATATCAATGATCAGATGCTTTCTTAACGGCTGCTTTCTTACCGCTGCCATTTTTGTTGCTTATTTTGTTATTGAGAGAGAAGTGCGCAGCACATATTTACATATTCATCTAAACAGCGCTAACAGCAGTGTGGACGGCGTCTCTGTGTTCGCTAACAGTATAAGAAGAACGAAAAAGAACTTTGTAGTGAGTATATCAGGGCATTGAATCATGTTCAATCTCTTGTTCGTTACGTGAGCACGAGTACGAGAACTAGCAATAAGTTGCTGGCTGCAGTTCACTTAACGGCCACCGGTGTCGCTAATAACAAGGGTTTCTGACATCTAGCTCCTTAAACTTCACCTGTAAAGCAGCAGTCTGAAAATAAAGAATGCATCTGTGGTACAGAGTCCTTACTGTTTGACTGCCCTATAGTGAAAAATATACCAAAATGTATTTAAAATACATTTATTTCATACTAAGTATACTACAAGTCCATTAACATTTTTACTGACACATTGCTTGAGACTTACTGATATGATAAATAGCCTACATTTAAACTTTATTTGGAGTACTTCTTTATTACACAATGCATATTTCTTAATATTAAGCCTAAAATGTGTTTTAAAATCACTATTAGGAAGGATAGTATGATCTCTGTGTATTATCAGATTTAAAGTGCACCTAAAGTATACTTGCAATAGTTCCATTTTAGCACAATCAAATATACTTCAAATATCAATTTAGTATACTAAAAGTACATTTGCAGGGTATTTATATTAAAGCAACACTATACAGCTTTGCCGTGATCGCTTTTTGCTCGCGGGTTTCTCTATAGAGCTCCCCCTACAGCTTCGGAATAGATATTTGACAACACTGTCGTCAAAACTCGTTGGTGACTCTCCCCCCTCCCATCTTCTCCCTCCTGTCATGTGTATTTGTTTTCAAAGAAGCCGGCGAACGCACGGAGCCATGTCCACTGAGGTATGTATGATACACAGAAGGCTGGCATTTAAATGTTTAGATAGTGTATGTGTGCAGTGCCGTAAAGCAATTCGTTACATCGCGAGACGTGATATCACGCGATACTTCCTGACGCTGAGTTGCTTCCCGCCGGCCCAAAGTTGCAAGGGTGGTTTTTCGGCTCACAGGTGCTTGGGGGGGTGCGAGACGACCACCATTCAACCCGAAAAAAGACATATAACTATTCCAATGACTCCGAAGCTGTTCGGTTAAGGTAAAAAAGTTACTTAGTTCACCTTTAAGTACAAAATATGTAAATGTATTTGTAGTATACTTACATAAAAGCATACAATAAATGTATTTTAGTATATTTATTGTTCACTAGGGTGGTGCTATTATCTCCAACATCATCAGGAATAAAAGCAATAAATTCAATAACTAAATAAATGCATAGATAATATTTTGGTAAAATAATCATTCAGGTATCGGTCTAATGACTGCTGGAGGCATAAGTGTTACGGTACAATGAACACTTCAAACGTTCTGCTCCTTCGTGTGTTTCCTTCTCCATGAAGTCTCTGGCAGGTTTTAATCAGGTCCAGCTTCGCTCACAATTTATTTTTCTCCAAGCCAAGTCAATATATTAGCATATGATTAATTACTCTCTTTAAATACGCAGACAGTGAACTTGATGAGGTTTGCTAATTCCAAATGCTGATAAGACCAAACAGAAGAGATGAATTGCATAGTGGGTAAAGCTGTCAAGCATTTGCTTTTTTTCCAGTGATAAACACATCTTCAGGATATCCAAATATCATTATGATACACTGGCTTAATCCAGCTGGAACTGTGTGTGTTATTTTCTTGACAGCTTTCTTTTTGTTTGCATTACTTGGACAGGAAAACATTCAAAGATTTGCTTGTTTGTTTAGTAAAAATGAACATATAAATAAAAACTCAAGACAAATATTTAAAAAAAATGAAGCGTACACTGTTTTGGTATCTCTAGTTACACATGTTGTGGTTTTAGGATGAACAAAATCTGTTAAATGTTATAATATAATAATGCAAATAATACAACCATGCAACTTTAGGAGTTAAACTGGCAAGTTAATGCTAAGTGATTTTTTTTCTATACACCTTTATTTTACTTTACATTACTTTACCCTGGACTGCCACTGGTGCCTATGGAAGTTTGTTTCCGCCTCAGAATAAAAAATAAAAAAGTTAATTGCGACTTTTTATCTCACAATTGCGAGTTTAGATCTTGCAGTTCTGACTTTTGGGAGTTCTGCGAGTTATAAAGTCAGAATTGCGTGATTTAAAGTCGCAATTGCAAGTTCTAAAGTCAGAATTGCGTGATATAAAGTCGCAATTGTGTTATAAAGTCAGAATTGCGTTGTGTTATAAAGTCAGAATTGTGAGATATAAACTCGCAATTGCGAGAAATAAATGTTTATGTTTATTGTTTAATGTTTATATCTCGCAATTCTGACTTTAGAACACACAATTGGGAGATATAAAGTCAGTATTGCGTGATGTAAAGTCACAATTGCGTGTTATAAAGTGACAATTGCAAGATATAAACTCGCAATTGTGAATTTATATCTCGCAATTGTGAGTTTATATCTCGCAATTATGACTTTATATCACGCAATTGCGACTTTATATCATGCAATACTGACTTTATAGCTCGTAATTCTGACTTTATACAGTAGTTCGTTCAGAATTGCGAGATGTAAAAATGTAAAAAATTGCAATTATCTTTTAAAATGTTTTATTCTGTAGTGGAAACAAGCTTCTATAGGTACCAAAAAAGATGTTCATCCTTATTTTCAACCTTATTTTCTCATTCCTAGTCATATATTTGTAACAGACTGTATTGCACAGCAGCATCTTTTGTGTGAGGAAGTTTGCTGTGCCCCTTTTCTCGTCAGTAACTTTGAAGCCATAAAATAGTTCTGCCTATCTGTCAACACTTCCTCCGTTTCTACATATCTCCCCTTCTCACTCTCCTTCTTCTGTCTATCTCTCCGCATCAGTGCTCCATTCCCCACCCCTGCGCTCCGCTACACAGCATCCCACTCTTAATCCTCTTTCCGAAGCCATCCAGCCTTGCAGTCTCGCTCCTTCAGTTCTTAAGTGACAATATTCCGTAAACATAAATGTACATAACACAGAGGCTTACGATTCCCCTCAGGTTGTACGATTCTTCTGGTTACTGTAACATGAGTAGCGTTTGGGGCTCGAGTGATGAATAACTCCTCTTCCTCCTGCATGGTGAGGCTCTGTTAATTTATGCATTAAGTTGGACAGGATCCAGTTCAGAAATTTTCCAGTGGCTCTTAGACATCAGGATAGGCTCAAATCATTTTCCTGAGAGTAATTGGAGGGTGCGAGGAAGGCCATTAATGCGGCGAGGCTAGAGAAACAGAGAGCCAGTGATCAATCAAGCGCATACAAGCTGTGGGGTCCATACACAACACCGCTCATTTTCATCGAAAGCTTTTTAATAGATGTTTGTGCTACAGATGAAACGGTTAATGATTTGACGATAAACCACAATAAAATTGTCCTAACCAAACGCTATGCAATAAGATTCCAGCGCCAAACAGTTTGTCTCGTGATAACGAGACCCGACAAAACCAATCAGAATCACAGCCAATCAGAAGAGTGTGTGGGTGGAGCTTACTATCACAGCCAATCAGAAGAGTGTGTGGGTGGAGCTCACTATCACAGCCAATCAGAAGAGTGTGTGGGCGGAGCTCACTTTCACAGCCAATCAGAAGAGTATGTGGGCGGAGCTCACTCTGCAAGTGCACTGCACTCGCAATGAAATGGATGTGCATAATCAAATTCATAAACTACATAATTTTAACATGATTAAATTACATACTGAGTGACTTAAACAAGCTTTATCATAGAATAGAATAATTCACTGTTTAAACGTTCTTTTCATTTATTTTTAAGATCTGAGGTGAATGATCTGTTGTCACTTTCAGTATGGCTATAAAGGTCATGCAAAATGATATTCAAAGTCATGGTAAATTCTTTTAACATTAAATAAAGCACATAATCAGTACCTGAGATTATCATTTTCATTTCCAGTCGCAACATCGCAGACATAGAAACTGAAAATAGAATCGTCGCGTATCGCCGTCGCAGCTGGTTAGCACAAAAACTCTGATTAACATGGAAAATCAGAGATGAGGGTTATCGTTTTATAAAACTTTTTTTGTCAAAACTTTTAGTACATGTTAGTTGACAACATGTAATGTTGTAAGTCACCAAACCAACATTTTTTTTTTGTTCATTTAAAATTCGGCCATCAAAACTTTAGTGTATTAGTACAACAATACAGTGACAATATTGATAACCGTGATAATTTTGGTCACTATAATCATGATATGAAATGTTCATATTAGTTATTCTCTAGTTTGTGCACCTTCATTCGCCGGTGAACGTGATTTCACCAAGTGCAACATCTTTGCTGATCCTGGAACAACATTCCAATCAACCAATCAGATTTGAGGGACAAGTTTACAGTTAATGTCAAGTTTAAGCCTGCAACAAGGGTTAGGTGCTTCTACATGAGTGTTTTTCACATATCATTTCCCTCTGATTTTAAGGGGTACGTTTTTGGGTAGGGTTAGGTTTAGAGTTAAGACTAAATATTTGAACAGGAGTGTTGTTCCAGGATCAACAATGTTGTTCCAGGATCATGTTTTATATTTACTTCCATCATGTTGATCCAAACCCAACTTTAGTTTTCATGTGGAGCACAATAAGCTGTCAATCTCCAAAAATGGACCAAAAACATCATAAACGTATCATAAAGGTAGTCCATTTGACTCATCTGTTGAATGAGTTAAAATGCTGCCTCAAAATAATCACTGTCTAGGTTTTTTATTCAATTTTATTTGGGTGTATTATCTCTTTAAATCACTAGCTTGTGCAATGCTGGGATTACAGTTACTTTAAACTGGATTTCCTCATGTACTTTTGAAACGAGTGTATGAAATCAATTTCCAGCAAAGGGATCAACGTAGGAAACCAAGTTATTCTCCTCTATCGATTCAGCATTCATCCTTGACAAGTTATAAATCTATCAGCATCCATGGAGATTTCTACATATTTCTAGTTAAGGTTATTTAAGGTTAATTCATCAATATCCAGCATAGAAGATTTATATGCAGTACGGCAGGGCCAAATATCGATCGGGTTACAACACGTCCCATATTATCTGCTGGGCAATGCTGTCTTGATTGATTCTAAGGACTGAAATCAGTAAGCCTGCGCTCACATTCCCAAACATCCTCCTTTCAGTCTGGAGAAGGGAAAATATTTTATTCCAACATGGCACTGATCACGGACAGCTGTGATGTTATCGTGGACAGACAGAGGAGCCTCTTCTGTCAATGTTTGAGCTTGACAAAGTGTCTCGCAGACGAGACTCGCTTCTGATTTATAATTCCTTGTCACTAGGGTTTTGTTGAAAATAATGGAGACCTAATATTAAACAAGATCCTGCTTTTTTAATTTCCAAAAAAATACACTGAAAAAATGTATTCAAACATATATCTTATGAGCACTGGAGTATTAGTAAACTCTAGCGTTATTAGAAGAAGTTGACATGTGCTTGCAAAGTTACTTATAGTCAGCTGAATCAAAGTAAACTGTTTGCAGATATTAAGCCGACAGTCAACTAATACTCCAATGACTGCTAGTTGACATGTTGTAAAGTTACTTATAGTTAGTGGAATGTCTAAAGATTGATCTAAAAAAAAAAAAAAAAAGACTGAAATATATATATTTGTGGTTGTTATTGATTGCAAACTCTAAGCGCAGTTTGAGACAGGGTTATTATTGTCAAATAAAACTAAAACCATAAAAAAAATCTATATATATATATATATTACTTGAAATAATATGTATGTTAAGGCAGCATTTCTAGTTTTCGCTTAGTTTAAGTTGAAGTACTAAAATAATTCAAACAAATTAAACCAAGACTAGAAAATAAAACTATATACACACATAAAAATAAAATACAAAAGACAAAAATAAAACTCAACAACATTAAAATGGAAACAGAAAATATAAAAATAAAATCGAATTCTATTCTACAAAATCTATAATAGTCTATCAATGACACTTAAATGACACTGATTTAAATCCTTGTCAATATTTCATTTAATACACTTAAGAAGTCTCTGTTTGCTCTCTATTTAATTTCATGACTGTTAAGGAGGAAAAAAGGAGAGATTTTAGAGATATAATAACTGTGAATATGTGCATTTTATTTCCTGCATGATATTTTATTGTTTTTTTGTTGTTGCTGTTATTATTTCATTATTTGATTTTGTAACGGGTGTATTTGTTCTTATTCACATCTTTTATTTTGAATGTCCCGTCCCGCCCATATATAGCTTGATTGTTTTCTGGTGCTTCTTGTGTTATTGTTTATGTAACCTGCTTCTTTTTGGTGAATTTTTGTACTTTGGTTCTTGTAAGGCTTGTTTAACTTTTAAGTCCCCCACTAATTAAACAACAACACTTGGGTTCTCAACTTCAACTTAAGTGGATATGTTAGATATTTCACGTTGTTTTGCATGTGATGCAAAGTAAAATGAAATACTATTTTCAAGATTAGTATTCCCTCCATAATACTGATCAATAAAACATAGAAGGCATCAAGTTAACTGTCCAGTTTAATCAGCCAAAAGATATTAATATTGACTGATCACATGCAGCACTACAGCTACTGTACTGTTGTCAGCATATAATTCAGGCACCATAAGCAAACATCAATTTCATCCCATCAGTAAGTGTAACAGAACCAATAATCCTTCCATTTTACAGCACTGGCATCTTTCATAATAACGTAAGCTTATTTCGTTTTTGTCGCCGTGCTTGTATTGGTCCATGCATGCCTATCAATATGTCCATCTCTGTATAAGAAGAAAATGGCTGCGTAAAGTCCCAAGGGCTCAGTTTCAACATTTCATTATGAGAAAGTTGAGATGGGGTTGAGACCTGCGCTGATTGCAGTTCTCCTGTAAATGTAACCGTGCGTGTGCACGTCTTCGCCTGGCCTTCAGACACCCGTCCTCAAGGAGAACGCACTCGCCAGCCATATATTACCAGCACTCGTACTGTACACATCCATACTGATGTCTATCACTCACTTTTTACACCAGACTGCATTTGTAAATTGTGGGGTGGAAATTGTAATTTCCTGTATAAATGAGGAACACAGAAGGTCAGCGCCATAACTGTGTGTGTCTCAAGAGCCCAGGTGGGCCATGAGGAGCAAAGCCATCGAGACCTAGACCATAATCATTCCTAATCAGACAGAAGTGGTGAGAACAGGCTTTGATTGGGGTACACAGAGCACAATGGGTGCTCATGGAAACCTCAGGAACTGATGCAACTCGATAAAAGCAGAGCAAATCATTTTCCTGAAAGGAAACAAAAAATATAGCGCAGTTGACTGTCAGGATCTAAGCCCATCATTATTATGATTCAGGTCCAGGATTTTGAGCTATTTTGTGTTAACTTAGTCCAAATTGAGGGGGGTATATCTATATCTATATATATATATCTATATCTATATCTATATCTATATCTATATATATCTATATCAATTTCAATTACCCGTAGTAGATTTATACAGGTGGAGCTGGGGAAGGTGGAGGATTTTAGATGAACTCTGAAAGCGTGCCGCAAAATGCTCTAGTGAATGGCAACCAGCCATTTAAATGTTAAGGGACAAGCTCATTGGCTGCAGATCCAACATGAACCAATCAGTTTCACCAGGTAGTTAACGCTGAAAATATCCTTAGCTTGCGTTATGGACACATCAGCCTGCGCCATCTAGAGTTTCATGACAGAACAAGGCATTTTTTATATTAATACACATTAAAGGTGCTCTAAGCGATGTCACGCGTTTTTTGGGCCAACATTTTTTTTTGTCATATCCAGCAAACATCTCCTCACTATCCGCTAGCTGCCTGTCCCCTGAACACACTGTAAAAAAACGTGGTCTCTGTAGACAGCCCAGGCTCCACAAACGGCAACAAAAACAAACTGGCCCAGCCTGGACCACGAAACATAACAACCAGTGTTCCAGCCAATAACCGACAAGAATGATCTGGGGGTGGGGGTTGGGGGGTTAGTGCGCGCGCACATGAGGGGGGGTTTAGGGAGTGGAGGAGAGAGAAGCATGAAGAGGGAAGTTAGCTAGAGGAGAGATGTCATAACAACGACAAACGTTAAAATTGGCCGACACGACCAAAGGGACGACGTTCCTATGAACAAATAACAAAGAATAGGGAAAAGGAGAAGGAACAGGAAGTCCCGAATTTACATCGGAAAAGCGTACAAAAGCTGGCGAGAACTCCACCGGCAGAAGTGCTTCCAATCCGACATTCAGGTGGCTCTGTTTTTGCTGGACAGGTGAGTAAATCCAGTTTGGTTTTGCTAAATGGTTCATGACTGTTTCAGGAAGCACGGAAGGGAGGGGGAGGGGACGGGATGAGGAGGAGGGAGGGTCGAGCTAGCCTCCGTTTTGTTTGACAATACTTCGAACGTCAACAAGAATTGTCACCCAACATCACTTAGAGCACCTTTAATTTGTCAATGTATGAACAAAATGCTGCAAAATTCGTTTTCGTATATATTCTTACAACTTAATTAAAAACTTGACAATTCTTATTCTGTGTATATACATTTTTTTTGTTTGGCATTTATTTACCATTCCAGATCCTCACCTCTTAGGTTCCGAGCAAGGGTGTGAAAAGTCCTTGAAATACTTCCACCAGTGTTATTCAGACTTCTGTGAAATTTGTGTTCATATTTTATTCTGAACTCATCAGTTGGAATTTATAATCATTACAACTGTTGGACTTATAAATGAGCTGGAGAAATTATAAATGATTCTGACGTTGATTTTTTTTTTTCTTTATCATTCCAGACATTCCGACCAAATTTTGTGTTTCGTAACAGTTGCATCTATAAAGCCAAGCGCACACCACAACACTGAAACTCATCAGTCCTCCAAGTTTTAAGTCAAAACTGCTCTCCAACCACTGCTCTAGGTTTTTTTTTTTTTTTTCTGTTTTCCTCAAAACTGTTTATTGCCTAAGTCAGAGAATGGATTTCGGAGTCACAACCCCAGTCAGAGAGCCAAAAAGAGTGCAAGCCGAGGGTCCAAGAGAGAGAGAGGATGCATTATAATGTGTGATTTATTATAAAGTTTGCCCCAACATGACTCAAAACAAGAAACTGTGAGTCTTCAAATGTGTTGCAAACTTGTGCAGTTGATCTTGTTTATTCGGCTTGTTAGTAACAACATTTGCAGTCGTGCAGCCTAAAAATGGTGCACTTTATTTAAGTAGGGCAACATCAGACGTTTAGGTTCGGTGGCAGATAGTGTGGAATACCTTTACGTAAGTGCCATCGTGTCTGGCATCATCGGTCGAGAGAGAGAGAGAGAGGCCATGCATTCCGTTTCAATAATTGTGTCAAGTGTTATCTCGCTCTTATGGCAACTTGCTAAACAATGATTTATCACTTGAATAAGCACAGTGTTCACTCACATCATTCATTTTGGCCCCCGGCCTGTCAAATACAAGGATGTTCACATGCACTTCACACATGCTGAGATGTACACACGCAAACACGTATAAAGACATTTCTGTCTGCTTTTTGTTCTTCTTCTCTCTTGTGCAAACTCACGCACAGTGAGAAACAATCCTTTTTTTTTTTTTTTTTTTTTTTTTTTTTGCATTTCCATAATGATTATCATCATCTTAGATCCCTGCTGTGAAAATATGCTGCTTATCAAGCTACCTATTTTAAAGCAATCAAACCACGGGAGCTGTATTAAACTCTACTGATTTAAATATAATTTTTGATTATGCGTGATCATATTTTAATCAAGAAATCACATTTGAATATAAATACATACAGTGTAGTGGGGTCCTAAAGTCTGAGATCCACTGGAAATGTCTCTGTTTGTTTGTAAACCTGGAAGAAAATCGAAAGTTTTGATGTAATGGTCAGATTTCTTGAACACTGCGAAACTAATTTTCTTACTTGGTATTTATGTCTTGTTTTCCAGTACAAATATCTAAACGTTCAAAAGTCAAGATACATTTACTCGAGAAGCAAAATGATTTAAAATATCAAGCCTTGTATGATGAAAAATTTATGAATATTATGTGGGTTTGTGTTTAAAACAAGAAAAATATCTGTCAGTGATGTATGAAAAATAATCTTGTTTTCCTTTTGAATTATTATTTCCTTATTTTTCTTACCCCACTGGCAGATTTTTTTCTTCTTATTTTAAGATTAAACTTAGAATTTTTATGATTTTTTTTTTCAAAAAACAAGACTTAATATCCTATAAGTTAATAAAGGGCCCCTATTATGGATTTTTGAAAATGACCTTGTGTAACATAGCTCTAAGTGAATGAAAACATCCTGCAAAGTTTTAAATCTGAAAGTTCACCGTATATAAAGTTATTATCTTTCAAAAGTAATATACGAGTCGACTCTGAGTCAATGAAATGAATTGTTTTTCTTCACTGCCCAAGGTCGAAGAGCAATGAAGAGTCAGTGGTTAAAGTTAATCTTTACCACAATATCACAGCAGTATAATCCTAACTTTTGTTGTGTTCCCTTTATTTCACTGATGACTGCTTCTCAAATCTCAGAGTTCAATGCAGGATTCGCAAACTGCTTGCTCTTGAAAGATGTTGTTCAAAATACTTAGTTTTGAGCTTTATATTGTGTAGGTCTCTATGGAGCGAATTATGTGCCATAATTAAACAAACAAATCCAGCATTTTGCAAACAAACTCGATCTACTTCGCAAAGGAAATTTTAAAAGGAAAAATTGAAAAAAGCAACATATGATGGCAGAGCTTTCAGTTTATAGATTCCCCTATCCTAGAAAGAGTGAATTGCTAAGTGCTAATCTGTCTAGATATGCAATGAACATTTTGCAAAAGAAAACCTCAAAAAGGTTAATTATAGATAAATTAAGACAGAAACACACCCGTTCACCGGTCATTTTCCTCAGCTGTAGGCAAAGACAAGTTTCAAATCAGTGCTTCTCCCGGGAGACTAGCGTTAAATTAATCCCCTAGTTTAGCGCCATCTACTGTTTTAGAAGAGGAAGTTGCTCAACTGCATTTGTGAGAAAATCGAGCCGAGAGATCTCATAAAAAGCCATGTGTCACACAATCATAACAGACAGATATGCATTTGTATGCACTAGATTTGGTATTTGTTCAAAGGTTACATGCAATTTGTAGGATGGTTTGTATTTATTTGTGAAGTATTATCTTGGCTCATTTATTTATATTTGTAAAACACAACACATATTTGTTACTCCACTGCATTTTCACTCAAACTGACCTTTGTACTTGGACATTGCTTTCTGTTTGTTTGCGAGTCGAGTTTTCCTTTGCAAAGCAGATCGAGTTTGTTTGCGAGTCGAGTTTTCCTTTGTGAAGTAGATCGAGTTTGTTTGCAAAATGCTGGATTTGTTTGTTTAATTATGGCACATAATTCGCTCCATAGGTCTCCTGCTAACTGGCTAACTCACGTTATCACTGTCTTAATGAAATACTGTTGTGGGCCACTATTACCTTAAACTGTGTCTATTAACGCAGATTGTCTTTCGTTCTCACTACTTTGAGGAAAGATTAAGCATGGAGCAAGATTTGTTTTACCAACGTTTATGTTACATCAGTCATTCACACTAGAGCTCGGCTAATGTATACTTTGCATACATGCACAGTTATTGATACGGTTTCCACGTGTTCACCACAATATATTACAAAAATACTCCGTAAATACCGTAAAATAATCGGTTTGTTGATGGACATGCACTTGCTAATGTTTATGGTGAGGAATTACAGTTGCAATTGTATCACCGAGAAACGTCATGCTCGAGTCGTCCTTGCGATGGAGGTTCGGGTTGAATGAATTCTTCCAGTGTTTCATCATCGGACTCATCGCATTGATACGGTAAAATCGACGTCATTGTTCGTTACTGTGTTTAGTTTATGGTGGAGGAAGCCTCAGGGCAAGCAGAGCTGACATTGTTATGGCAATGGGCGTTTTTGTTTTCGACGCACGTGCTATACGCTGTAAACCAATCACAACAGACTGGGCTGTCTGGCCAATCAGAGCAGAGCGGCTCGCGGAAAGGAGGGATTTAGAGAGATTGACCGTTTGAGACCGTTTTTAGACCTTTGATGCATGTAAACCTGTTGTAGGAGACTCCAAAACAACATTAGGAAACTTTAAAGTGCCCCTATTATGCTATTTTAAAGGTGACTCAACTCTCATGTGGGTTGCCAGATTGAGGACACACAACAGGAATGAGCGTGATTGACAATAGAAGGCTTACAACACTTGTATGTTGATTTATTCACATTTTAATATGCCTCTGGTCATAGAGCTTTGTAGATGGATTCTGAGGCTTTTTAGGTCTTATAGAATCTGCAATTGTTTGCTGGCTTCCATTGCCTCATTTCAAAGTAGAATAACTGGCTGTAGCATTTCTTTGTCCATAGAAACTTATCATGTTTACTAAATCTCTGTAAAAATACTTAGTACAGTCAAAAAATGAATGAATGAATGACAAACAGCACTTTTAAGATATTTGTACTGGAAAACAAGAAGAAGAAAAAAAACACTGACTAATTAGAAAATCTTTTTTGGGAGGCAGTAAACATGCTCTTTTTTAAACTTCTTGAACTATATAACTGCCTTGCTTATAGTGGTTTTATTGTGTTCAGAATTCACTAAAAGATTATAGTTTGTGATATTTTTAAACTAGATGAAGAAAAAAATAAACACTGCTAGAGCAACAGGGAGGATGATAAGTGGAAACACCAGTGGTTTTCTGGACTTTCTCAAGAAGCATCTGTCTGTCTCAAGTGTCTCGCTCTCTTGTCAATCCGTGTAAAGAGTGTCAGCATGTTCCATCATGTCTTCTGTAAGAAGAGGCAGCGCTTTGCGCTCAAAATTGCTCATCAAGTCCCTTGTTTAAAACTATTCTCATGTCTGAGTGGGATATTGATTTATGCATAGTGTCCTGCATCAGAACGCAGGGTGAAGTGCAAAGGGAAAATCAGTATTCCGCGAAGACTCAAGAGAAGCTGACTGCACTTTTGGGAATGAACATTTTATGCTCATGGTTAGGATTTATCTTCCGGAACTGGTCCCAGATTTCGACATAATGTTTCCCATAATGTCACTAAAATTGTGCAATTTTTTACTTAATGATAGAGCTGAAAGCAACATGGGTGTTTGTTAAAAGGGTATTATGGGAACAAAGTTATTGGGCTCTTCTGGAAGACAAAATGGAAGTGTAACAAGGTTATAATGCTCTTGGGAAACAAGTCGCAGAGGTAAAGTAACACTGATGTACTATTCATTTTTAGCTTCTATCAGGAAATTAGGAGCTGTTTAGAGTTTAATAAAAGAAAAAAGACTTCCTTTTCTGGGAGATATGACATTTTAATCAAACAATTGAAAAGGGGGGAAAAAAGCAGTTGAAAACAAACATAAAACACTATCGGAAGAAAAAGAAACCTTGATAAGGGTAAAAATAGAAATAAATAATTAGAAACAACCTTTTGATTTTCGTTCCAGTAAAAGTATCTCAACAGAAGTAAACAACAACAAAAAAAAAAGATTTCAGAGAATAAGTTTGTGGTCGGTAAGATTTTTTTAATGTTTTTGAAAGAAGTCTCTTCTGCTTACCAAGGCTGCATTTTATTTGATCAAAAATACAGTAAAAACTGTTAATTAATTCCTATTAAAATAACAGGTTTATATTTAAATATATTTTAAAATGTTATTTATACCTGTGATGCAAAGCTGAATTTTCAGTATCATTACTCCAGTCTTCTGTGTCACATGATCCTTCAGAAATAATTCTAATATGATGATTTGATGCTCATGAAACATTTCTAATTATTATCAATGTTGAAAACAGTCGTGCTGCTTAATATTTTTGTGGAAACTGTGATGCATTTGACGAATAAAAAGTTGAAATCGAAAACTTGTAACATTATGAATGCCACTTTTGATCAATTTAATGCATCCTTGCTGAGTAAAAGTATTTCTTTCAAGAAAAAATCTTAAACAGTAGTGTATATCTATGTTTATTTTTCTCTTCTTGTTAGCAAGTACATTGAAAAAACGATTAGTTGAATTTAATCAATTTTTTTTATTGTAAGTGGTTGCATTCAATTGATTTTACCTACATTTAAACAAATGCATACTTAAACAATTTTAGTTCAACTTAATGCATTTGTTTATATGTAGGTAAAATCAATTGAATGCAATCACTTACGATATTTTTTTTTTATTAAATTCAACTAATCATTTTTTTCAGTGTAGATTAAAAAAAAATGTTGTTCATAGGATAGTTTTACTGAAAAATAAAACTGATAAATAAATAAAAAAAATCTAAATTGCAAGTAAAAAAAAAAAGATTATTGAAGTACGGAAATACTATTTCAGTCTTTCCACTTCAAAATGTCATGTTTATTTCAATGCTTCTTTTTATTTCTTTGTGAAATTTACTAGCAATTTCTGAGTGAAAATTGTTTCGACATTTTTGTGTAAGTGTGAAACTCGTATATATTGTTTAGCAGGCCCTTTCTGAGATACTGACATCTCTCTTTGGCATCTCAAAGTGCCAGCCCTGGAAAAGGCATTCAGACTTTGCTGGACGTAATTAATCTGTTACGATGGCGCTCTTCATAATTCATCACAACTTGTGAGTCACACTGCCATACACAAAGGCATTAGCTAATGATTTGGCCAGCCCTGTATTTTCATCTTGGGTTGCGGTTTTGGGCCGAGGGCCGGGTTTCAGAGCGGGTATGTTGATGTTAGCTCAGGTCATGACGGCTTTCAGGTTTAAAATGAGAGCTGCAATTAGCACAGCTCTTTGATTGTGTTTATTTGCACAACAATATTCAGATTAATGAAGATTTGATTATGCGTACGTTGTGTAATTGCGCTAATTGGATTAAGCCAAGATTCTGGTTTCTAAATACTGTGGTTGATTATTATTTTCTCATCTATTTTATATCTACCAGGGTTTTATATCTCAAAAAAAAAAAAAAAAAAATATATATATATATATATATAGGCTATTATTTTATTTTATTTTTATTTTATTTTTTGAGAGCAATCAAGATTTTATATCTCCCAGGGTTGATTTATTTATTCTCATGCACCACCACTAATTACTTTTTAGTTTTCTGTCAAAATAATGACAAGGGTTTGCATATGCTGTCATCTGTTAACAAATTGCTAATAAAGACAAACTCACTGTCTGACAATATGACAACTGTCTGCTTAAAAACTCTTAAAAACACTCTTTGTCACTTTGAAAAAAAGAACATGGAGAAAAAAAAAAGTGAATATATTTAAAACTGGGAAAGCAACAAGCGTGTACCGGTAGCTTAATTAAGCATGAAAGATGTTTTTTATCTGCTAATGAGGTTTTATATTGAGGAAGTCGATGGCTGTTTGCTTTTTTAAATGTACATAAAGCAGCAACCCTGTGTTTGTGTCTCCTCACAGCTTGTGTCTTTGAATTATCCTTAGACTGTAAGTTTAATATGCTGTCACCCTAAAGTGAGATAGAGCACACTTCACAAGTTATGTGGGAAGATTAAATCTTTTCTAAACAGTTAAATCCTCCTTAAACAGTTTTTTTGACACGGAACACAGAAAAAGAAATTGCGTTTTGGTAATAATTACTTGTATAGCAAAAATAGAAAGCACAATTTTTTCATGAATAGAAAGTGACTCATTACAGTATAAATAATACATAAAATCAATCAACCATAATATTAGGGAATAAAAATAATAATAATAATAATAAAAACAGTTGATCAATAACTAATCAAGGACTCCATCTTGTTTCTTTGAAAGCAGTGGCAGTGGAATCCATCATGCGTTTCTGTCATGAACAATTAATTGCAGATCTTACCCACAATGCATTGCCTTTGAGCATCTTTAGCCAATGGCTCTTTCCACCACAATGTTTTCCCAAGTGCTGCTTGGGATTGATTCTACCTGCTGCCATCAGACAATGCAACATCTTCCTTTTCCTTTTCCCATCACGCTGTTCCTCCAGGTGATTCCCTAGCCAGGGTAACAACAGCTCTTTCTCACTTATTCGCTGAGTCGAAACACATACTGCTCTCATACAGTTAATGTATGTTATACCCTATAAATGTGTGTTGCACCTTGGCATTAGTAAATACCTCAATCTGTATAGACGGCTTGTCTTGCAGACTGTTGGTTGCTGAGTTCAGTATTCTCTGTGTGTTCACTCGGTGACCTCCAGAGCCACAGGAGATTGTGAGTGCAGTTTATTTGTGCCTCTGTATGTGTGAGATTTGTTGTGGAACTTTAGTCCTTGTTTTTTTTAAGCCAAGGACAAGTGCCAGAAAATGAGAGTAAGAGGTCCAAGCTGGCAGCTATGAGCAGTGCAAATAATGACTAATTCAGCATCAATGTTACTCTTCCCTTTTCTCATTCCAAAGCCGTAAAACTTACTTCTGCGGATCACAAAGGAAGACATTGAACCTCATTGACTTACATTGTATGGACAACAAGAAACAGATATTTTTCTCAAAATATTTTCATTTGTGTTTCTCAGAGGGGAAAAAATCATACAAGTTTGGAATGATGTGATGAGTAAATGATGACAGATTTGTCATTTTTAGGTGAACTGCTACACTGTAAAAAATTATCGTGATTTTAACGGTAAAAGACTGTAAAAATGCTACAGTGAAAAACTGTTGGTACATTTAATGTAATTTTACTGTAAAATACCATTAAATTTACAGTTTTTGAAAGTGAAAAAGAACAACTCATTGTATAATTTACAGTGAAAAACCGTAAATTGACATTCCCACAATTCCCTGCGTGACACTTCAGAAGAAACACTGCATGTTTCTTCATAGTTTTCTTAGTTTGTTCTAATCAGTTATGTACATTAGGGTTTTATGTTACATTTAATGTTGTTAAATTAATGTTTATTGCATTTTTAAAATTTCATGTGTGTTACCATGATGGTGTTTAATGTTTGTGCGAATGACACTGTGCAGCTTCTATTATATTAGTATTACATATCTTGTGGAAGAGCTGCTTGTGATGAGCTTTGATTGATCATGTGACTCTCATCACTGCTGTGATTATTAGTAATCAGTGTATTACAATGGTACAAAACAGATATTAATATTTCAATAGGATGTTAAAGGGATAGTTCAGGATTTTAGACATGAATCTCTATAGCTTCCCCATAAGCAGTGTGGTGCATTGACCATGACTTACCCCCGACAGCGTCCTGTGAGCCGAGCTCCGGTCCAGTTTTGGTCAAGATGAAATTAGTCCGGCAAGATTGCTGGGGTCACGGCAATAAAGCTTTTTTCTTCTCAAATCAATATGTGTTCAAAAGAGTGATATATTTGCGTCACTAAAACGTTGTCTATGGAGAGGTCAGACCTCGTAATGGCTTGGCACTATTTTCTCCCCTGTCATATCACCGCGCTGCCGCTACCTACAGCCAGCTGCGAGCTGCGCAGGCGCACACCACTTTTTCAGTTGTTCGGCAGTGTTTACAGCAGTGTTTACGTGCTCAGAACAGCTACACGAACGAGCTAACATAGCTAACGTTACTCACCAAGAGCGATCAGTTTGTACAAGCTTTGTAGAAAATGGTGCGGACTTGTGACTATCCGGACTGTACAAACAAAGATGTGGCGCTTTCTCCTCACACATTTCAAAGATTTCCTGTGGCAGATGTTGCTCTGAGGCGACTTTGGCTCATTGCTCTGGGCTTCAATGTGAACACCAAACTGGCGAAGATAAAGAAGCTTCGTAAAGATATCCTTTTGGCTGTGTGTCGAAGTCAATGTTGTCATCGTCGCTGCTGTAGTCAGACATGTTATCGTTCTCTTTACGAGCTGTAAACAAAGTGACACGTGCCTTACTGCAGCTGGCTGTAGGTAGCGGCAGCGCGCAGTGATATGACGGGGAAGAAAATAGTGCCAAGCCATTACGAGGTCTGACCTCTCCATAGACAGCTGTTTTGTGCTGCAAATATATCACTCTTTTGAACACATATTGATTTGAGAAGAAAAAAGCTTTATTGCCGTGACCCCAGCAAACTTGCCGGACTAATTTCATCTTGACCAAAACTGGACCGGAGCTCGGCTCACAGGACGCTGTCGGGGGTAAGTCATGGTCAATGCACCACACTGCTTATGGGGAAGCTATAGAGATTCATGTCTAAAATCCTGAACTATCCCTTTAAATTCACATTATATCAGATAATGAATTACGGTTTATTACTGTAAATTTTAAGTTAAGTCTGTAAAACCAATAACGTTGCTACCGTATTTTTGACAGTAAAGTACTGGCAACCACAGCTGCCGTTTTTTTACCGTAAAAATCATGGTTTAATTTTTTACAGTGTAGCCTGGATGCCAGCCGAACTTAGCCCCGCCCACAACATTTTTAGGTCGGGAAGTTCGGTCTGGACTTAATCCGTTGTGGAGCTATTATGCCCGAACAAAAGCTGTTCGGAGGACCAAACAAATTGTCAGGGCGGGCTTTATACGATGATGGACAGATGATCAACAGTAACGTAATCATCCATGTCACCAAAGAGCGCTTGGGTTGAATTCGTTTACAACAAAGATGACTGTCGCTGAATAATTGAGATTTCACACTTACAAATAAGTCAGATAGAATAAATGCATATTTGCCGTGCTGTCCGAGGAGAGGGCTCCGGGCTCGGTATTCGGCCCGAACCCAAAGTACTCCCCCCGTATTCTTGAATGGTGAGTGGAGGGATGCTGAAAACTGTCAAGGAATGTTAGGTGAGTTGACAGAGTGTATAAATATATGCTTCCTCTCATGCTGATAGGGTAGACCTGGTAATTGTTTGATGACAAGTTGATTGGATTGATTATTTGAAAGTGCTCCTCCCGAACTTTGTTTATAAAACATCATGTGTAGATTCCGCCATCACGTCTGTTATAGAAGATTTCGACAGCACATTAATTTGAAAAGAGGAACAGAGAACTGCGATCAAAGCATTTGTCGATCGGAAAGATGATTGAAGAACATACGTCACTTACTCCATTGCTCTGATTGGTTGTAGGTCTATCTAATTGAGTGCAGAGGCGTTTTCTTTCCTGGTTCGGTTGAAACACGCCCCATAATCACAGCCCAATGGAGCAGTATCAGAATCACATTCTGACTAGAATCTGAGTATGACGACGTCAGGCTAGTGAACTACCCTTTAAGACAAAAAGGCAGTGACTATATTATGAGTTGCAGGCTCCGCTATCATAAATATATCATTGTTTTCTAGTGCTGATGAAATGTTGCTAGAGTTTTGCCAACAATTTTAATGGAAAGTAGCTAAAGCATGCTCAAAGCCCCTGAATGTCGCCAGATGACGTCATTCGCCAGTTTTCTGCACCTCTGTGAAAACATATCTGTTTTCTCTCATAATCTATGCTCACATAATGCATTTTAATATAATATAGCTGAATGTCCAATAAAGCTGTTCTTTTACGTTTTCTGTCAGACATGACAGAGTATGATATAGTGACTGACTACATGTTAACCAGGAATCCAAAAAGTCACTAGGCACTTTTTTGAAGAAATGTCGCTAAAGGGGTCTGAAAAGTCACTAAGTTGGCATCACTCATTTGTAGGAAATGCTTTTTTTTTTTTTTTTGCATTTGGCAGACACTTTTATCCAAAGCGATTTACATTGCATTCCAAGGTACACATAAACATTCTTATCAGTTCTTGCTTTCCCTGGGAATTGAACCCATGAGCTTGGCATTGCAAGCGCCAACGCTCTACTGTTTGAGCTACAGGAAAGCTAATTGAGGTGAGGATTTAAATGCAGCAGTATTTTATTCAAATAAACAAAACAAGATGCAGACAAAGAGAAAAACAGCTAAGCAAAACTGAGACAATATCGGCAATCAACAGAAGAAACTCAAACTAACTGAACTAGAAACAGGTGTGGAACATAATCAGTAACTATGGTAACAAACAAGGGTATGTACTAAAAACAGAAACGTTTTTCCTTTGTGTTTTCCACGTACAGAAACTGTCAAAGCGATACCAGTTCACATGGATTTTCGAAAACGACTAATAACTCTGTTTTATGCTGCCACGCCAGTAGATGGCGATGTCACTTTATAAAGAAACACCTACGCATAATACACGTGCACACGACGTCACGTTTACACAGAGACGATAATGGTATCGTTTTCAAAAACTTGCCCTTTGAAGCCCATTGTTTGCCATTATTGTGTAAATGAATGGCTAAAACGCATTTAGTTGAATACGGTGACATGTAAACGGCCCCTAAAACACAGGTGATGCTTGGTACCAGTTTGCACACTTATGCACTATTTTAAGCAATGTGTATAGTATAATAGTGTGAGTATGTGTTCACAATGAAAGTATCAGAGTATCCTCAAGGTTCTGGATCAGTGTAATACAGTTGTATTGACACATAATCTGTGACCATCTGGCCTCAGACTTCTAAGTTTTGCTTCATGTCCTTTACACTAAGTTTCATCTTGGATTTGAACAGTCCTTCTCCTGGACCTTTTCCCTTCAGCATTCTTGTTATGCAATTTTATATGAGACATGTCACCACAAATCAAACTTTGATGCCCTCTTCCTACTATAAGTCGACTAGACTCGCATACCAGTGTTTTAATATTGTAAACTAAAACTAAAACTTTTACAGTTGTTATCGTAATTGAAATAAAGCTGAAATAAAATATAAATATTGGATGAGAAACAAGCTTAAATGTTGATAAATGAATTATAAATGTTGCTTTTGCTACAAACTAAAATAAACAAGTTGAAGTTGAAGTACTAAAATTAATAAAACTAAAACTAAAAATAAATTAATATACATAATAAAAAATATTAAAGTTTCTCTAAAATGTATTAATAGCTAATTACATCTTCAACAGTGTAATTAGATGACTGTAGTTACTCTCTCCAAAAATATTGCATTACTTATTACTAATTACTTTCTAAATCCCATATCAACCTAGACATGAAACTGCCTTGAAACTGTGAAACTGTGTAAAGGACATGAAACTGTCCTTTACAGGCATCTTGGCAACATACAGTACATGTGATATCTTTATATAACATGGAATCCATAAGTTTATAAAGTGTGAATCTAATGGACTGGCACTGAGTGAAATTGATAGGTTTAATTGGCAAGCTTTGTAATACGACATATGCACACTGCGGTAGGAGTTCATCTGGCAGTAGCAAGGCCACCTACAACCCTCCCCATATGTAAGAGACAGAAGGGCTCGCCATCCTTCGGCTAATGTTTACCGCACTGCTGTAAAAGACGCTGTCCAGGGATGAGTAATTGACCTTACACACCGACACAACCTAAAGTCAGTCAATACGCCACTGAAAATGATGCGTTGTGCATTTAAAATCTGCAAAACAACGGCAATGTCAGACATTTTGAAGTTTCTTCAAAAAATAGACTTTTTCAAACTCAGCCCGTTGGATAAAAAGTCTGATGACGTGTTTACTGGCGTGAGGGCGGGACAGCCTGTCACTCACATGAAACTGACCAATTGCAATCCACAACCATTCAATCAATTCCCCAAGGACAAAATCAAGTCCCACCCTACTTTTTTGTTTCTTGTTCGAGAAGCCTTTTCACTGTTATGATATACATTATAACAAGGAAGAAAAGACTATCGCAGCTTCTGTTCCATGCCCACTTTAAAGGTTTCTCTCAAGCACGTCTACCATGTTTGTAGTTTTTTTTTAGTCGTGTTTGTAGTTCTGAACTGAATCGTTCTTCAAAGCACAGTGGGTTGTGGGCAATCTAACTGTTGTGTGAACGGATCCACATTCTCAAAATCTACCGACAATTGTATCCATCCAGAGACTTTTGGCATAGCGTTTTCAACAAGCTTTAGGAAAAAAACAGCAAACACAAACTATCCAAGAGCAGCAGCCCTTCCAGCTCACTCAGTGTCTGAATTCGCTAACTTGTTTTCATACACTCTTTCAAGAGGACTATTTTAGTGGAATAATGTAGGGAATAGTGTATAGGTGGGCCAGTTTCGAACACAGCCTATGGCACATGAGACAGGAAGTGAAACAAATGTCCAAAGACAAACTCTATCGGGATCGGGAAAGGTCCATGAGCCGGAACTCGGAACTTGGGTCTCCCAAAGCAGAACTGCATTGCATAAACTTGTCAGAATTAAGGAAAAAGTCCACAAATCCATACACAACAGCGAGCACGTATAAGAAGTCGTAACCTACGTCTATTCATTTTTTGTGTGTTTTTATTGGTCAAGTCTACTGAAACACATGGAGTGCTTGATCTACAGCCTGCAGACATGGACTGCTGATAGTCAATTGAAAGGATTTTTACCAGCAAGTCAATTCACACAGGACTACTTTCACCTGTGGCTATTCTTTTAGGGCATTTTATAGTAGGTAAAAGACAGTGTAATTGTTCTCTGTAAAAAAATTTAAGAATAATCACTGACATGGCCATTTCGGACAGGATTAAAATCACAGAGGATGTAAAACTAATCCCGTCTGAATAGGCCCATAGATTGTTTTTACAGTATAGTTAATAGGCTTTCTTCCCTCCAAACATTACTCAGTTGTAGCCAAGGGCTGTGACTGTTATAAATTGGGTGTATAGAGACAGTACTTTGAGTTTTGTGCAGGAAAATAAACTAGAACAAATCTGACTTGGACAATTTAGTACTGGCAATGCTAAGCTATGGCCGCATGTCACTATTTGTTAAGACATGTGAAATTGTTGCCGAATTGCTTTTGGTGTCCGAGACTGGGATAACTTGGTTTGACAACACCTGTGTGAGTGCAACATATTATTTTTCAGTGGGAATGATCTTCTCCTCTCTAATACAAGAGCATGGCCCAATACCATCCATCCAAAACACTACCCACAAGCCATTTGGAGAGTTCAGACTGTGAAGCTATGTATAACTGGTTTTTGTTTCGCTGCTGTACAAAACAAACATGCTCGATATCAAATGCAGTGGATGTATTTGACCATTACGGAGCATTTTTGCATGAACTATCCTTTTAAAAGTTCAACATGACTTCTCTAACAGGAATCCAATAGTGTTCAATGCTTCATTTACTGTTTATTTATGTACCGTATTGATGAAAAAAACAAGATAAATGCATGATTTGTGCCCTTTCAACTAGTTTACACCTTTCAAAGCCATACTTGAGTGTTATTTCAACTAATAATGTTCCTGTGTTGTTTCATCTGTAAATATGTTTATGCATATAATTCAGCGTACATAACTAGAACTTAAGAAAAGACTTAATAAGGTGCTCAGAACAGCACTGTAGCGAAGTGTCTAATAAATCTAATCAGAATGCACAGAGAATCAAGCCAGAGCCTTTATAAATGAGGGAAGTTTAATCAGAATAAGCTCTACATGTAAACAGCTTATACTCATTACTCGCACAAACATGCATCAGCAGTATTAAAGTCATTTTTTCAGCTTTAATGGCTGTGTTGTGTTATATTAGGAATGCAAAATTAACAAGCAGAATTTCCTTGCTTATTGTACTGAATTACAAGTTATACATTTGTTAAAATATATATTGTTGTTTAACATTAGAAAATATTCGAATGAAAATAAATATGAAATACGCAAAGTCTGCTTTTAAAAGGCACTATATCCTACAATGTTTGTGAGGTTAAAGCTTTTTTATTTTATTTATTTTATTTTATTTTATTACAGATCTCTTTTCAGAACACCAGTTTCTGTGACAGACACTAATTAGAGCCAGGGGAGTGGCCCACACTTTTTAGCCAATCAGAAATGCCCTCTATCTGGCAGTCATTTTATGCATCCAGAATGCATGGCATCCCATTGGTTAACAGTCTTTGAAGGGTGGGATTTTGGATGTACGTCATGTGATCAGGGCTGCGTTCAGCCCCGACAAAACGTTGCACAACGTTTTTTAAACAGAAACGGTGATGCGTTGAACACACTGTTCTGATGACGCAAGAGTTGCAACTATGGCAGCTGAGAAGGCCATTCTTTGTGTTCTTTGTGAAGAATTTTCTGAGCCTGATGAAGTCGGTATAAATGTGTTTAATACTACAAAATATGCCCGATGTTACAGTTACTGCACTTGCCGCCCAGAACAAAAGAGAACATCCCAATCGAGTGAAGGGATTGCTGAAACTGAAATGGAAGCACACATCTTACCTAATTCAGACTAAAACACATCTATTTAGCCTCACATACTGACTTTATTTGTAGTTCATACTGTTTTAATACCCTGTATTTTCTTTCTCATTTTTAGGAAAAGCACTTAATTACCAATGTTTATTTCTATACCAAATGTCATACACTTGCAATGAAGCTAAAAATATAAACAACTACATCATTATGTTGATATCCTATATTTTTACAATAAAACCTACGACAAACATGTCTTCTAATATCCTCAGTTGTTGCATCGAACACATTTGTAAATTACTGTCATTGAACCCATTGTGCGAGTTCACTTTAATACCGCATGCTTTATATACATGTTGCTGCTGATTGGACTGCAGTTCTGACACACCCACCAAACAAGAGAAAACGTATCTCAAACCCCGTTGCACACCGGTGCACGCCGTTTCCAGGAAACATGACGTTCAACCCGGACACTGTAGCAAAACGTTGCGCACCGTTTTGAACTTGAACGTGCCCCTGGTTTGCCAAGTCAATTGGACTCCTTTTAAACTGTTGGGCTGAAAAAGGTTGATTCCCAACCCAATGATTTACCAGATGATGAGTTTTGTGAGGAAGGGCATTGGTAGGAAGCTCCTTTACTTATGAAAACAGACTGTGTTTATGATTAGCATATAGTGACTGTAAATTATGTATTCGAGTGGCATACATTTTTGATATTTGGGATAGGAACATTGGGCTAGTTTTATTTTTTGATTGGCCTATAGGCTAGTTTTGTTACTCAAACCTGGCAATCCTGCATGTGATTGAAGTCAGCAAAATGGCTGACATCCAGCACTAGTGCCTTTTACTATCCTGCAGGGTTGAGATCAGTCCACTACTTTTTAATCTGATAATTAATGGTGTATTTGATGAGGTGAAATCAGATATAGGAATGGAAGAGAGGTTGTAATCTTAAGTCCAGCAATATAGAAAACAGAATTCAGAGCGGTGCGATGCTTCTGTCTGAGTTATGGGGATGTGAGCAGAAACCGGAGGAGCTGAAGCTTAATACCAGATCTCTAATAATTTGAGGACCCAAACAAACGCCAATATAGTCAGGCTATACATTATATTTAAAGTATTGTAGGGGGCGGTAATGATTTAAGGAATGAACAACCATCAACAAGAAGAAGATTTTACAGCACTTTTTTAAAAAATTTTATAAACAGTGCCACTGATTTTCAATTGGACTAATCTTCCACGGTGTCACTGGATATGCATATTTTTCTTCTTAAACTCTCCATTTTAAATTGCCTTATTGTTCGAGATCATTGTCCCAGTAAGATGATCCAGCAGACTGAAGCAGGCCCTCTTGCAGTGTTTTCCTGTATATTGCACTATCCGTTGTTCCTTTTTTCCTTTTAACAACGTGCACACTATTGATGAGAAAAGGACACAGCATGATGCTATCACTAGAGTAATTCACCGAAGGAATAGAGTTCTTTTGCACCACTCATACAGTATAAATGTTTTTTTTGTTTGTTTGTTTTTTTCCTAAAAAGCTATCTCTACCACAAAACCTTTTCATATATTGAAACTGGGTCACTATTTAAGTGTGTTCCGAAAAGAGTATTTGGACCATTTGGATACTTAAAGGGATAGTTCACCCAAAAATGAAAATTCTGTCAGTAATTACTCACCCTCATGTTGCTCCAACCCCGTAAGACTTTCGTTCATCTTCGGAACACAAATTAAGATATTTTTGATTAAATCTGATAGCTTGATCACTCCTCCATAGGCTTCTAAGGGACCGAAACTTGCTGGCCCAGAAAAGTTATTAAAGACATCGTTAATATAGTCCAAGTGACTACAGTGGCTCAATCTTAAGTTTATCAAGCGACGAGAATACTTTTTGTGCGCAAAAATAAAAAAAATAACGACTTTATTACACTATTAATTTCCTTCTCTCTGGGCCTCCAGTGAGTTCGCGTAGTGTTTTAGCGCTGCGCGTCTGTGTTGTACGTCACACGCATCACACACATGATCAGCGTCGGCCAATAGTGAGCCTACGTGGTGACGTGCAACACAGACGCGCTACGCTAAAACACTACGCGAACTCACTGGAGGCCCAGAGAGAAGGAAATTAATAGTGGAATAAAGTCGTTATTTTTGTTTATTTTTGCGCACAAAAAGTATTCTCGTCGCTTGATAAACTTAAGATTGAGCCACTGGAGTCACTTGGACTATATTAACGATCTCTTTAATAACTTTTCTGGGCCAGCAAGTTTCGGTCCCTTAGAAGCCTATGGAGGAGTGATCAAGCTATCAGATTTAATCAAAAATATCTTAATTTGTGTTCCGAAGATGAACGAAGGTCTTACGGGGTTGGAACAACATGAGGGTGAGTAATTACTGACAGAATTTTCATTTTTGGGTGAACTAACCCTTTAAGTCACATACTCTTTCCTAATTGTTTTAGAAAAGTTTTTCAATCAACTAGATCCAAATGAATTTTTATGAAGTCATGTGGCCTTCAAGTGGAGTTGAAAATGTATATATGAATGTTCCAAACATGTACGATTTTCTTTCTTCTGTTGAACCCAAAAGAAGATATTTTAAAGGATATTGGTAACCAGACAGTTGACGGGAGCCATCGACTTCCATGGTATGTTTTTCCTACTATGGAAGTCAATGGCTACAACTGTTTGATTACCAACATTCTTTAAAATATCTTATTTTGTGTTCAACAGAAGAAACTCATACAGATTTGGAACAACTTGAGGGTGAGTAAATGATGACAAAAATCTTCATATTTGGGTGAACTATCCCTTTAAGTGTCAAAAATACTTTTTGCAGCCACTCTATGCTCTTTTGACAAACCCAATAAATCTTTTCTGTCTGTCTTCATATTATACAGAGCTGTTCCCGTGGTTGAGCAGTGCACTGGTGCTTTGCTCTCAGTTACTGAACTGTATGTAAATGTCAGGGCAGCTTTTCAAATAGGCTTCTACAAGAGACCTCAGCAGTTCAGGCTGTTCCCAATATTTCTGAACGAATTGACTATAGCGTTAAGTGTTGTCTGATGGACTATTTTACCTGTTTTACATGGAGACTTGCAGCTAAAGCTAAAGAAGAATTTCATTATTCCATTTATTTCCCAGAGTACCCTTCTGTTTGAATGGTTCTTCGCCCTTTTATCTTTTTATCTTTTTGTTACTGTACATGTAGAAGGCCGTTATGGCTGATTTCATTGTTTTCTTCCTGAAAAGATTTGGGTGTCTATCCTTGTAAACTAATGAGATCATTTATAGCACAGATGCTTCCATTTTAACAATGATATCTTGAATCAGAATGTTCTCTACCCTATGATTGAAGGGCTTTTCAAAGAGTTAATATGTATTTTTTTTCCCACACTTATTATTGAAACCAAGTTCTGAGAGAATCGATGAACTCTTCCCCCATAATGATCAGCGTTCCTTCAAAAGGCTTTGAGGTTTATACAGGTATGAATTCACTCTTGGAGCATAAATAGATTGTAAGTTTATGAGTCTACTTTTTTTTTTCCGCTCCAGGCATGAATTTCCTCCCTCTCTTTCCCGTCTCTAATTTTCCTGGAGGAATTTGACTGACCTAGTTAGCACAGTCTTGTGCACCTTAAAAATCTTATAAAGGATATTTACAGCGCTGTATTTAGATTCAGCATGATATGATTAAGTAATGAGGAGATGAATTATTAGGGTGTCAAGGAGGAAGCCTGATGCATCATTTAATGGTGTTTTATGCTGAGACGAAGAGCTGCAAGATGTGAGGATTTGTGAATTTTGAGGTTGTTATGGGTTGATTTATTGAGCACTTTATATAATGGGTGATTCAATAATGATTCAGATTTGATGAGGGCTTTTCTGCTAAGAGTCGATTTTGTCACAATCCCCGTGCTGTGTCTTGTGTTCTGTAAAAACTTTTATGTTGAAGTGTTTTCTCAGTTCCCATTGTTTCTGTGTTCACTTCCTGTGTTTGGTTCCTGTTTTGCCTTGTACCTTGTTTGTCGCCATAGTTACCCTCATTAGTTCCCATGACAACAAATCACCAACACCTGTCCCTCATCAGCCCCTTGTTAACCTGTCTATTTAAACCTCTGTGCTTCAGTTGTTGTTTGTTGGTCGTTGCTCCTGTTTGTGTGTTCCTGTTGTCGATCCCCTGCCTTCTGTGTGGATTATTCTCTTGTTCTTGGATTGGATTATCTGTGTTTGTGTTTCTCAAGTGAACTGATGCTGGCATCTGGGTTCTCTCTATATGCCTCGTCCCTGCATGAAAAATAGAATCCAAAATGAATTTTTTATTTGATTTGATTTAACTGGCAAGGAACGTCCAACACAGATATATGGGAGTGTATGAAATGTTTTTGAGAAGTTGACATGCTTATGGCATCCTGTACTCTAAAACATCATTAAACAGCATTTTGCTATTTTTTTTTTTAATCATGCACGCAGCTTTTATGATCTACAGTCATATTTTATTAATTTGTCACACACTGTAGGACTTTTACAATTAAGGCATAAAAATAATTGAAATGGTGACCAGTTACAGGATCTAAGATAGATTTGTTTTTTATTTATTTGAACATCATGAATCATTAATTTTGATTTGATTAATTGTGTATACATATATAAATCATGACATCTCTTTGAATAGTTTAGCATGTTATTGAATACAGGGTTCTTGCAGGTTTTAGTAAGTCAAATTTAAGACCTTTTAAGACCATAAAGATTGAAATTTAAGACCTGCATTACTAAACAAATATTCAAATCAAAGAAATTCTGAAAAAATCATTTTATTTCAATGAATTCAGTCATTGAAAAAGCATTAATTTAATTTACAGATAAATCAATCACATTAGGAACCTTCCACACCCAACAACGTGCCCAGAACCGTAGGCCCAAAATGAAAATAGGCTAAAACAAACTTGCCCTCAAATAGAATAGATTTCATCTCATATTTATTTACATTACAAAACAGTATATTAATAGCCTAATAGAGATTGAACAGGCTACTTCAACCCATGTAACAACCCATGTAGCACACACACACACACACATACATCAGATAATCCATGTTAGATAGATAGATACCTCGGGATAATATAACATGGATTATCTGATAATGACATTTCATTTCATGATTATAGTGACAAAAATGATCACGGTTATCACAGAATCCTGTTCAAAAAGTACTAATGCAACACAATTAAATCAATTCACCAAGTTTTATGTCGAAAACCAGCAAATAACAAATAAAATTAGTATCAATATGCACTTTTAAAATAGTAAATTGGGTCCGATTTTCCTGTGGCATCTGTTGTTGCTATGCAACCATGCACACCGCTCTCCACAATGGCAACGTTTTAGTGGCTAATGGATTTCCACCACCGAAAAACGCTTGCTGTAGCTCTGCTACAAGATTTATTTACAGAGAAGAGAAAAACACCCGTAGTGTTTGGGTGCACCCCCATCCTTCATGTTGACTGAGCTTTCAATGTTGTTACGGAAAGGGTGAAGCTGATTGGTTGGTTCTTGTCACAGACATAGAGACATGTAAGCTGTGAGCATGTAAGATATGCTGCTTCTTCATAAATAGACATACATACTGTAAATCCCCTAGCAGATCTAGGCAGGTGGAGCTGGGGGAGGTGGAGGGGTTCAGAGGAACTCAGATAGCGAACTGCAGGACTTACAGCAAACAATGAACCAGACTATTCAACATCTCACGACCAATTCGTACGAATGATAAAAAGTTGGCTAATTCGTAAGAATTCGTATGACCTCACTCGTACGAATTTGTACGATTTGTCTAAACCCACGTGATGGGTAGGTTTAGGGGCGGGGTCAGGGGTAGGTCATTCGTATGAATTCGTACGAAGTGGGCAATTCGTAAAATATGTACGATTTTGCAAAAATCTACGAGGTGGCTAATTCGTACGAATTCATACGACCTCACTCGTACGAATTCGTACGATTTAGCCACCTCGTAGAATTTGTACGTTTTCCCGTGAGATCAGGTTGGACTATTTAAATGTTGTGTTGAGCAAGCAATCTCATTGGTTCTCATCAGCAGAGGCCAATTAGCTTGTGCCATGCGGTCTTGATGTGATTGCTTGCAGATTGCATGTCAGTCTGCGCTGAACTAGATATACATTTAACTTTTTACAACTTCTTGTGTTCTTGTACAGGTGATCCTCATGCTGACCAAACTGTACGACTTCAATCTGGGAAGTGTCACGGAAAGCTCTTTATGGAGGTAAGAATATGAATGATTATTCAATCTGTGTACATGCTACTGGGGAAATGTATTACAGTCATGTTGCGTAATATACCTTTGTGACTGTTTGTTTATTTAAGAAAGTAGATAAAATCCCTGTCCCTGTGGTAGTTCCTCAAACATCAGAAAGAAACAGATAAATACATGTGGTTTAAAGGCTCATAGTTTCCCTGCAATTGCATTTGTTTAAATAGTGTGACAGTACAAACACGTCCATTAGTGTGACTTTTAAGTCAACTCTGTATTAATAGACTGTTGAAGCTACATTAGCTGATTAATGGCGTCTCTATCGTTGATTGTCTTTACCCTTTTAAGATATGCAGCACACAGCTCATTGATCTGAGTGGACGTGCGCATTAGAATAGCATGAATGGATCTGACGTTGAGGATCTTAAAGGAACACGCCAACTTTTTGGGACTTTAGCTTATTTACCGTATCCCCCAGAGTTAGATAAGTCCATACATACCCTTTTCATCTCAGTGCGTGCCGTAACTCTGTCTGACGCACCCACCGCTAGCCTAGCTTAGCACAAAGACTGGAGGTAAACAGCTCCAGCTAGCATACTGCTCCCAATAAGTGACAAAATAACCTATTTACATGTTGTGATGATTTGTATAGTCACAGCTTGTACAAATAACAAGGTCACATCAGACACAGCCATCTTCTAACCGTATACATACTGAATGTTAGCTGGAGCCGTTTACCTCCAGTCTTTGTGCTAAGCTAGGCTAGCGGTGGGTGCGTCAGACAAAGTTACGGCACGCACGGAGATGAAAAGGGTATGTATGGACTTATCTAACTCTGGGGGATACGGTGAATAAGCTAAAGTCCCAAAAAGTCGCCGTGTTCCTTTAAAGGGATAGACACCCTTCATGTTGTTTCATTCATTTCAGTTTTTTGTTGTTGTTGTTTTTTTAGCTATTTCTTTAACTTCCACTAATCTAAAGCGCTACAATCATGAAACAAATGGTGAAACTGGCCTCTGATCACTAGATCTGGCAGCTTCTACCAGCAGCAGATTGGAGTGGAGATGCTCAACAGACTGTGTGGCCCTTTAGCTTGGAAAGATGGAGCTTCCATCGGAAATGCAGTGGCCAAACGTCCTGTGTTATAGCAGGACAGGAAAAGATCCAGCTGAGCTCATAAACCAAGGTCTCTCAGAAAGAAATCTGATATGTTCAGCAATCTCTTACTTCTCAGGCAATGCTTTGCTGTGTTGACCCAGCATTTCAGTAATGAAGTTAGTGACCGTGCATAAAAATATGCTGGTAACCAGAGGGTGATTAATCAAATGGCAGTATGCAGTGTAGTTACCAACCCAATAATTTTAGATGAATGGGAAATGATAATTGGATTTCTAAATGATGTCTATCCTTTGTGGGAGTCTGTGCGTGAGTGTTTTGCAGTGATGTCTGTCCTCTGTGTGTGCAGTTAATCATGCAGTAGGTATAATGAAAAAATGTGTTTTTTTTCAACACCCTTATGTCAACACAACAAGTACTGTAAATTTTGACTAAATATAACTGTTCAAAAGTTTGGGGTCGGTACTTTTTTTAAAGAATGTATTAAATTGATCAAAAGCGTTAGTAAAAACGTTTAAATTGTTACCTTTTTTTTTTTTTAAATAAATGCTGTTCTTTTGAACTTTCTGTTTATCAAAGAAAAATGTATCATGGTTTCCGCAAAACGTTTCGGTTACTAACGTAACCTCTGTTCTCTCTAGAAGAGGGAACGAGTATTGCGTAGTTACTACGCTACGGGAAAGCCTTTCTTTCTCGAGATACTGAAGCCAAAAATTATCCTTAATTTTTATAATCTTGTCAACGCAGTGCGGCAGCCTGCAGACCTAGGGCAGGCTTACTAGCGTGCCCATTGGCTGCCCTGCGGCAACTGCAGCAGCCTACCGCTGAGCCCTTGGCGTGACGTCACGACCAATGAGCGCGCTTGGCGCGCTTAATGCGTCACAGCCCGCGAAAAGGGGTGTGGCTTAGCGTATAAAAGCGGGGCTCGGAGGCTGCTTCTCTGGTTTCTGTCGCATGAAGCGAATGAGCTCGTGGCGCGAGCACGGCGGGCTACGCAATACTCGTTCCCTCTTCTAGAGAGAACAGAGGTTACGTTAGTAACCGAAACGTTCTCTTACGAGAGGTTCTCTCGTATTGCGTAGTTACTACGCTACGGGAACACCCTTGTCAACGCCGTGCGCGCCCAGCATCCACTGAATGAGTCCCAGGGAGAGCCCGGGGAACGTGATAGCAGAGAGCCGGGCGGCCCACAGAGGGCTAGCGCCGTACATAAGCACACACTAGGGGGTTAGGAGCGGCACGGCCGGTCCGAACTGACAATTCCCTGTATAGTGCAGCTCAACCAGTAGAGCTAAATCACACAACGTAGCCCGCGCACAGATAGTGGGCTGGCATACGCGAGACTTAGACTGATAACACTTTCGCCTGCAAGGCGGGAACATCCAGGTTGTAAAACCTAACAAATGTGGAGGGGGAGGCCCAGCCTGCCGCTGCACAAATGTCATGAATGGGAATCCCGCTGGACCACGCCCACGACGAGGCCATGCCTCTGGTGGAGTGAGCTTGAATGCCCAATGGGCACTGCAGGTCTTTAGACGCATAAGCAGCAGCAATAGCGTCCACTATCCATCTGGACAGGCTGTGTTTCGAGGCGGCGAGACCCTTGGTGCGCCCGCCAAACGAAACACAGAGCTGTTCCACCACTCGTTTGACTGAAGACCGTGCTATCAGAAAAACGGTTTTGAGCGTGAGGTATTTCATATCCACAGTTTCCAAGGGTTCGAAGGGATGCGCTTTCAGGGCCTCCAAGACCAGTGAAAGATCCCACATAGGAACCGAGGGGGGTCGCGGGGGGTTCATCCTCCTGGCTCCTCTAAGGAAGCGGATGACGAACTCGTTCCTTCCTAATGCGCGGCCCAGCTCTGAACAGAGAGCGCTGAAATGGCCGTGACATAGACTTTGAGCGTGGAGGGGGACCTGCCCGCGTCCAGTAACTCTTGAAGGAAACACAGTACTCGCGATACCCCACATGTCTGTGGATCGAGCCCCTTAGCAGTGCACCATCTGTTAAACACTGACCATTTCGACATGTAGAGCCGCCTCGTAGAGGGGGCTCTAGATTGTATGATCGTGTTCATGACCCCGTCTGGCAGATCAGCGTGTAATCGTTGAGGCTCCACGCATGCAGAGACAGCGCTCTGGATGGGGATGCCATATCGAGCCGCGGGCTTGAGAGAGAAGGTCTCTCTTCACCGGTATCGGCCAGGGGGCTGAGTCTGCCAGCTGTATTAGATCCGGGAACCAAGCTTGGTTCTCCCAGTATGGGGCTAAGAGGAGCACTGTGTGGCGCGCTTCCCTGATTCTCTTGATGACCTGAGGCAGCAGAGAGACCGGGGGAAAAGCATACAGCGGGCCGCTGGGCCAGGTCTGGGCCAGCGCGTCCTCGTTCTTCGAGAAGAACTCTGGGCAATGAGCGTTGTCTTTTGACGCAAAAAGGTCGACTTTCGCTTTGCCGAAACGGCGCCACAGTGACTGGACTGTTTGGGGGTGTAGAGACCACTCCCCAGGGGGAACGTTGTCCCTGGACAGTCTGTCGGGGCCCTCGTTCAGGTGGCCAGGCACATGCGCGGCTCTCAGCGAGCGCAGAGTGCTGAGCCCACACGAGGAGGCGTTCCGCCAGGGTGCAGAGCGTCTTTGATCTGACACCGCCCTGGCGATTCACATAGGCCACTACCGATGTATTGTCCGTGCGGACTAGAACATGGTGACCGTGGAGGAATGGGAGGAAGTGTTTGAGCGCTTTCTCGACCGCGAGCATCTCTAGACAGTTTATGTGTAGGAGATTCTCCTGGTCTGACCAGCGGCCATAGACCGGTCTGCCTTCGAAGAGCGCTCCCCAACCTAGGTTGGAAGCGTCTGTCGAGACAACTTTCCGGTGTGAAATCACTCCCATAGACACTCCTGTGTGATACCATACGGCTGCCAGCCAGGGCTGCAGGGCTGAAATGCAGCTCTGATTCACTTTGACTCGCAAGCCGCCGGCCGCCCAGGCTCGGTGGGGCACGCGCGCTTTCAGCCAGCGTTGAAGCGGGCGCATGCGCAGTAAGCCCAGCTGGAGCGCTGCTGCAGCTGAGGCAATATGCCCCAGGATACGCTGGAATGTCCTCAGCGGAACCCGGCTGCCTATTTGGAGGGATGCGGCGAGGAGGCGGATGCGGCGCGCGCGCTGCTCCGACAGTCTGGCCGTCATAGCCACCGAGTCCAGTTCTATTCCAAGAAGGAAATTGACTGACGGGGCGATAGCGAGCTCTTGGTCCAGTGACCGAGAGACCCAGATCCTCCAGATGGCTGAGAAGCGCTGTTCTGTGAGACACAAGTTCCGTCTCTGACAGCGCTAGAATAAGCCAATCGTCCAGATAATTCAGTATTCGCATTCCCTGTTTTCTCAGGGGAGCGAGAGCCGTGTCCATGCATTTCGTAATGTACGGGGTGCCAAAGACAGGCCGAAGGGCAGGATTGTGTACTGATATACTCGACCGTTGAAGGCGAATCTCAAGAATGGCCTGTGACGGGGAGTTATCTGGATCTGAAAATATGCGTCTTTTAGATCGAGAGAGATAAACCAGTCTCCTGGGCGAATCTGCGCGAGGATTTTTCTGGTTGTGATCATTTTGAACGGCCGTCTCATGAGGGCTTTGTTCAGATGTCTCAGATCTAAAATAGGTCTTAACGCTCCGTCCTTCTTGGGTACGAGGAAGTAGCGGCTGTAAAAGCTCGACTCGCTCAGAGAAGGATGAACCTGTTCTATAGCCCTTTTGCGCAGCAGCTTCGCTATTTCAGCTTGAAGCAGGTGCGCAGCTTCTGAACTCACTTTCGTCTCCGTCTGTGCTAGAAAGCGCGGAGGGTGACGAGCGAATTGAAGCGAATAGCCGTGTTTTATAGTACTCAGCACCCATTCTGACGCGCCCTGAATAGCTTCCCATGCTTCCGCATGCATAGCTAGGGGTCGAATGGTCTCTGGGTTCAGATCGCCGCGCTGCGCGGGATTGGGGAACCTGTATCAGAGAGGATGGAGCGGCGTGCGCGCCGCTGGTGCTCGAACACGGGGGCTGGTAAACAGTATTGGCCGGCTGTACAGCGTTCGGTAGCTCGGTCCCAGAGGATGGAGCGCGATTTGCTGACAAACACCCCTGGCGCGAAAGCGGCGTGGGGATTGTAATGTCTAAAAGTGAGTGCGCGTGCACGTGAGCGGGCGCAGAGTTTACACTTATGACACGGCCAGTGTTTGGGAGCTTAGAGGGTGTGCGACCCGAGGTAACTGAATGGCAGAGCGAGCAGCGGGTAGGTGTGAGCACAAAGTTGTGGGCACATTTACTACACTTAGTACTCGAGCGGCTTGTGTCCGCTTTATGAGAGAGCGCTCTATGCGCGTTACCATGGGGACCATGTTTGTGTGAAGCAGTGAGCACATGGGAGTGGGCACATTTTCTACACTTATGACACCTTCGGCCAGAGCCGGAATGTTTGTGAGCTTTAGAGGATCTGCAACCCGGGGTAACTGTGTGATAGAGCGGGCAGCAGCTAGGTGTGAGCACAGAGTTGTGGGCACATTTACTACACTTAGTACTCAAGCGGCATGTGTCCGCTTTATGAGAGTGCGCTCTGTGAGCGTTACCGGGGAGACCGTGTTTTGTGTGTAGCAGTGAGCACATGGGAGTGGGCACATTTTCTACACTTGTAACACCATCGGCGTTATAGAGCAAATGCTTTGATGGCTCATATGTTTAGACGCTCATAAATACTCAAGCACCATCCTGTGAGATGCGGGTTCGCTTTCTGTATGTAAGAAAGCTGGCCGCGAGCTCGGAGAAGCCAGCAGAAAAAAATATTTTTCTGCCGCCAGAGCCGGATTTGAACACGGTTCTCCAGTGCAGAAGCGTAATATTCTGCCACTGAGCCACAGGGGCACACATGAGCTTCCAGTTGGTGCGAGCATATGACCGAGCGTCGTGTTTCGGCGTTTGTTTGCAGGCGCGCGTGTATTAAAACAGGCCCGTTTACTGCAGCATTAGTATTTCCAGCCGCCTGAACTTAGAGGGGACTGAGAAATATTTATCCCGTGAGATGCGGGTTTGCTTTCTGTATGTAAGAAAGCTGGCCGCGAGCTCGGAGAAGCAAGCAGAAAAAAAGTTTTTCTGCTGCCAGAGCCGGATTCGAACACGGGTCTCTGGTGCGGAAGCCTAATGTTCTGCCACTGAGCCACAGGGGCACACATGAGCTTCTGGTCAGTGCGAGCATATGACCGAGCGTCGTGTTTCGTTTCGGCGTTTGTTTGCAGGCGCGCGTGTATTAAGACAGGCCCGTTTACTGCAGTATTAGTATTTCCAGCCGCCTGAACTTAGAGGGGACTGAGAAATATGTATCCCGTGAGATGCGGGTTTGCTTTCTGTATGTAAGAAAGCTGGCCGCGAACTCGGAGAAGCAAGCAGAAAAAAGTTTTTCTGCTGCCAGAGCCGGATTCGAACACGGATCTCTGGTGCGGAAGCCTAATGTTCTGCCACTGAGCCACAGGGGCACACATGAGCTTCCAGTCAGTGCGAGCATATGACCGAGCGTTTGTTTGCAGGCGCGCGTGTATTAAAACAGGCTCGTTTACTGCAGTATTAGTATTTCCAGCCGCCTGAACTTAGAGGGGACTGAGAAATATGCGAGGATTGGAAGTCCGGTCTAAGCGGGACGAAATCACTCTCTCTTCCTCCTTTCGCCGGTGCTCGTGACATCCGCTCTGATATCCCTTGAGAACGGCGCAGTTGCGCGGCTCGAACAAAGGGAGAGAGAGCGGGAAGATGTCATTATGTGCTGTGACATCGTTTGTTTGCAGGCGTGCGTGTATAACAACAGGCTCGTTTACTGCAATATAGATATTTCTAGTCGCCTGAGCTAGGAGGGGACTGAGAAATGTGTGAGAAACGGAGGTGGCCGGAGAGTGACGCGCGCGACCGAGGCGCGGGGTAGCTTTCTTAAAACGTAAAGGAAGCCAGCCCGTGACCGTCTACTTCTGACATCCCTTGTGAGCGGCGCCTTGCGCGGCTCGAACAGAGGGGGAGAGGGCGTGCGTCATCCGGGGGGGGGGGGGGGGGTAGCTTCCTTGTAACGTAAAGGAAGCTATAGCCCGTGACCGTCCGTTCTGACATCCCTTGTGAGCGGCGCCGTTTGCGCGGCTTGACAGAGGGGAGTAACCAGCTGGTCTGCTTCACCCCCTGATGCGACGGCAGTGCGGGCAGAGGCCGGCCGCTGCGCGTCGGTGCGGGGGAGAAGGAGAGAGCGAGGCTCGCGGGAGGGGCTCCGGCGAGCGCTCAGCTATAACCACCGGCTCGGAAGGCCTTTGAGAGCGGCGTTTTTTCTTACGCGGCCCGGAAGAGGCAGCCGGAGAAGGTGGAGGATCGTGAAACATGGCGAGTCGAGCCCGCAGGGTCGACATCGGCAAGTCCTCACACTGTTCGCAGCCGCCCGTGAAGGGCGCGGGCTGCGTGGTCGAAACCCAGGCAGAGAGCGCAGATCACGTGGCGGTCTCCGTCGCTGAGCGCGGCTCTGCACGAGCCACAGGATGAGCGAGGCATTTGCAACAACGCCTCGCGCTCTTTTAGATGCAAAGTGTGTCGCGGGGCGAACACACAAACACATACAACACAGAGCAGTAAAAGGATATATTCGCCGGATAGCGAAGCAGGCAGGGAAAGCTGAAGGCGGCGAAGGCGGCCGGCGTCCTCAGGCTGAGATCCTCGGCGTGCTGGTCGCTTGATTCGACGGCGGCTTCCTCAGAGAGCAGCGATGCGTAGAGCTTCGCTGAAAAGACAGAAATCAGAGAAGCAGCCTCCGAGCCCCGCTTTTATACGCTAAGCCACACCCCTTTTCGCGGGCTGTGACGCATTAAGCGCGCCAAGCGCGCTCATTGGTCGTGACGTCACGCCAAGGGCTCAGCGGTAGGCTGCTGCAGTTGCCGCAGGGCAGCCAATGGGCACGCTAGTAAGCCTGCCCTAGGTCTGCAGGCTGCCGCACTGCGTTGACAAGATTATAAAAATTAAGGATAATTTTTGGCTTCAGTATCTCGAGAAAGAAAGGCTTTCCCGTAGCGTAGTAACTACGCAATACGAGAGAACCTCTCGTAAGAGAACTACTGAGCTGCACAATGGTTTTCAACATTGATAATAAGAAAAGTTTCTTGCTGAACACTCAGCTTTGATTTTATAGGAATAAATAACATTTTAAAATATATATTTTAAAAAAAGCAGTTCGTTTACATTTTTTTTGGCAGTATTACTGATTCAACTGTTTTTTAATCAAATAAATAAAGCCTTGGTGAACAAAAGAGACTTCTTTTAAAAACAATAACAATTCTTACTGACCCTAAAGGTTTGAGCAGTGATTTCATGTGATTTTAAATTGCTCAACCTTTAAATATCCTGATGAATTTAATGGGCATTCTGCCTCATACGAGTTATTATATAAGTGTACAGTATCCGTGTGTAAGTATAGTACTGTACAGTGCAGTGTAAGAGTGTCTCATGGGAGTTATCAGGTCTAATAGATGGTAATATAATAACCAAGGCCATATAGCAGGCCAGGTGCATCCTATGGTGTTCCCTCAAGATATTTGCATATTTCAAGACAATTATTTCCAACTCACCCAGATAGATAAATTCAGGAGTGCCTTAATGAATGTAGTCAAATGCCTTCCGTGGCAGATAATTAAGCTTTCATGGGAAGGTATAAAGTACAGAGACGCTTCCTATACAGTAGTTACTATAAGCATTTTTAGGAGTAGCATAGTATGTATAGTGTAAGTGTATATAGAAAAACACTGTAAGCAAATGGAGTTAGGGCAGGTGAACGTTTGCATGGTATTTATTCCGTAAAGTATTAAGAGACGGTATAATGATTTGTGTTTAGCTGTAGAGAAAAGTTATTTGGCGTAGGCCCCGTCCTTAGTCCGAACTGCTAATGTGAAACATAGTTCATTGCTTAAACAGGTGTCAAGCAGTGATTGGCCAGACCTATTAATTATGTGGCATTAGAGTTTTCCTGGTAGAACTTACACTAAAGCTCTCGTTGCTATTTGTGGAACCAGGAGAGTCTTTGTGTAATCATTGAATATTATTATAAAAGTACCAGCCTCTAATACCCTTAAACATTTACATAGCCAAAATGGACAAAAAAAGCTTCTTCTTTTTTTTTTAGACTGAGCTTCTGCAAGTTCTTAATTTGTGATAGTGTTGGCTTCGAAAAGAGCTGCATTGTGATAGCTGCCCTCATTGAGGTGCTGGTTATTAAATGTATTTTGTGACTGAAAGAAGGTTTGATTTATGCCCATACACACAATTTATTCAGCCTTGTGTACTCGCTTCAGTAGTTTTCAGTCTCTGCCAGTGTGTGGAAAAAGGAAATAACAGGATTATTAACTTTTCATTTTTTCATTGAAAATGTATTTCATTTGTTCAGAAAAATTACGTGTGTAAATGGGTTTTGTCAGAAAACCTAACAAAGTGCTTTGTGTGGTAAAGTCTGGCTTTATTGAAGTCAGGAAGTCAAAATGCTGCTTAATATGAATTAATTGATCAGTGTACACACGCACACACACACACACACATATACTGTATATACAGTATATACACATCTATATCTATATATATATATATATACCCATACCTGTATGTAACATCCAAATCAGTCAAATCATGTAACGTCACGTGTACAAGCGTATTAAGCTGCGAAAGAGACGCTGTTAAACAGGTGGCTCTCTGTTTTTGTCTGCGTGGTCCGAGATGGAGAGAAACATGGACAAGTACAGGCTATCTTGGGCTTCGGGTGTGTCGTTAAACAGACAATACATGCAAAGATATGTCAAAATGTCTGTCTTGGGGACTTTTTAACTTAAACGCATTCAGTTATATCTTCAGTAAACATAAACAGCTGGGAAAGTAATGGAATGCTTGTCAGTATATTAGGTCAGTGCATTTGGTCTTAAAGTGACAGCAGCCTATAAACCCGCTACTCTGCTATTATTAGTAGTAGGCTAAATTGTTCATTTCAGGCATATCTTTTTTTTCTGTTGTATTTGTCCTATCGTTGTTGTTTTTTTAAATTGTATTATTGAACGTTTCAACTCACTGTTGTTGGTTGCCAGTGAAACTGCTCTGAATTACAGATGAAGGGGTTGGGGGTCATTTTGGGGTTTTTATGAACGTACTGACTTCATAAGACCGGAGTCGGATTCATGCATGAGTAACATCAACCTTAACTTACTCAGAGTAGGTCATGGCTTTTAAATATATTGGTATTTTTCACATGCAATAGATTAGACAATAATAGCACAGAATTCTCAAAGGTACAGCTTGTGAAATAATGTGGTCATGTACAACTACAGTAAATTGCAAATGTTTAGTGAAAGAAACCTTGACTATATAAGTGAACTATCCTCTTTAAAGCAGGATATTTAAAGTGCCATGTTTTTAATGTATTAATTAAGATCTCAGAGCAATGAGAGTGAAACTCTCCAAGGTCAAACTTGGTCCAAGGTCAAACTTCGGTGGTGGAAAAAATAAAAAATATAAAAAGCTGTTCCACAGCTTCAGGCTTGAATTTTGGAACGGAAGCAGGCAAAAACAAAGTACAAGCTTGTTATAAAAACATGAAGTTCCAAGTGTTTTGAAAGATGTAAGAATGGCACTGGAGTTCTCTCGTCTTATGAAACTACAAGTCAAATGAGGTTTGTGAAACTTTAACATCCAAACATGATTTTTATTTTTCTGGTGCACGCTTGATTGCACGCTTTTAAGTGGTAGCGGATATTTCGATTCTCTGATGTTATGTGTCTTTGCGTCATTTCTGTGTGAGTTGGCAAGACTTTGCTCTTCTAGAATAGATTTGAAGTGGCAGTTCTACCTTAAAAAAAAAAAAAAACATGTTTAAAAAATGTCAAGTCTCAACCGAACACAAGTTTCACATTAGCACACAGATGAACGTATGAATATTTTATAAAACTCACCACATCTTCACCACAGCCTATTTTCAAATGCTTCCAATATTCAACATTTCATATTACAGGAAATGTAAACAATGTTGGATAGCTTTCCTTCTTTCTCTTTCTGTATGTCATTGTGTGTATGTGTGTGTGTATATACCTCTAGGCTAAAACAATTGAATGGAAAATGCTTTATATTTCAATAACAGCTTAATGAGGCGGCCGAATGTCTCTGGGCTTCTGAAGGTCGTCACACATTATTCTGGCACCAAAAAAAAAGCCTCAGTTTACTAACTTGTGACTGACAGTCTTGAAACACTTAGAATAGCATAATCTTGGTAACTGCTTTTGATTGATTTTTAAAGAATCTTCAGAATATTCACAAAAACTACTATGGAATTTGTCATTTTAGTTGAACCGCTTTGCTATTTATCGTCCATAATTTGTCTCATGGTCAGTGCCTGAGCTCAATTCCTGCTAAGGACACGTGGTTGGTATGTTGTGGTGTGGCTAAAGCTTAGTACAACCAAGTGGGAGGCTGACTTCTCTTAAGCCCTTGAGCAAGACACTTAACCCAAGGTTACTCACTCAATTTTTTATATATACATAATTATTGACCCAGAGAGTCATAAGAGTTGTGCCGCAAGGGTTTTATCAAGGTTGAGCCAAAAACCTAGGACTAGTTTGCAAAAGTTGTTTTTTGAAATAATCTCCAATATTTAACGAACGAATTGATTGACAGCGGCGGTCCTAGAGGTAATGTTGCTCCGAATTAGGAGTTCTACCATGTAGTATGAATTTCCTGGGCGTGTGCGAAAAACCGCATGGTGTACTATCATTTACGCAAGTGAAAAAAGCGAAGGCGCCCCCCGGTGGCCGATTTCTTTTGAATTTCTCACAGGCCTCTAAGGCCATGAGCCAAACAGGCCCAGCGAGTTTCGTTCAGAAATGTCCTCAAAGGCAGACTTGGCACCTTGGACGAAGACCCCGCATGCCAATTGTCAAGTCAATCAGACTTAGTGTTTCTTATTCAGACTTATCAGATTTCGTACAAATGACCTACCTCTGACCCCGCCCCTAAACCTAACCGTCACTGGGGTTTATACAAATCGTCCGAATTCGTACGAGCGAGGTCGTACGAATTCATATGAATCAGTCAGATTTTACTCACTCGTACCAATTGTCAAGTCAATCAGACTTAGTGTTGCGTAGTTATAGCCATTTTTATGTTTTATCCATGTTATAGCGCCACCAAGTGACTAGTCGCTGCGTGCTTTTTCACACGACCACAGAATGAGCACTTAGATAATGTGTGCCGAGTCTGGTGAAAATATCCAACCCACAAATTTTACGAGGTGGCTAGTTGAGTAGGGTCGTATGAATTCGTAAAATTTTTGCTAAATCATTTCGTACAAATGACCTACCTCTGACCCCGCCCCTAAACTTAACCGTCACTGGGGTTTAGACAAATCGTATGAATTCGTACGAGCGACGTCGTACGAATTCATATGAATCAGTCAGATTTTACTCACTCGTACGAATTGGTCGTGAGATAGCGTTGAAATATCGCATTATATCCTTTATAACCTTTTTAGTAAAGGTGGCTCCTCCCACTTCGAACTTTTTGGCCCTTAGAGACAGTGAATCGAAATTTCAACTTTTTTTAATAATTATTGACAGTCAGACTCCAGAGAATCTTGCAGCACTGCTTTGGTTCCGATCTGGCCAAAATCCTTGGACTAGTTCAAAAATCCAAAACGCCCAAAAATTTCGCCAGGCGAAATTCTTGAGCCAAGGATTCCAACGATATAAGACACTTGAGCCTACGCCTAACGGTTTGGGAGTTATGAGTTATTGAACCCCTAATAAATACTCTAACAAATGTATTTTATGTATGTGTTTATATAAAAGTATGAATATGTTTGCTAGAACCAAAAAAAACAAATAGCAATGACATGAGATCATGCTGCAATGTTTGAAGACTTCATGAACAATGTAATCCCAAGAACATCCCCATAAAGTTCCGTGAACCCATTTAACAATGCTTTCTTGCTTACATAGCAACTCAGTAAAATTGTCCCTTTTCATGTGGAGATGGTCGTGCGTTGCATTGAAGTGATGCACTGAAGCTTGCAAAAGGGCCTTAAGTGTGCCGTAAGTCGCTTGGATAAAATAACTAAATGATTGTTTCTGTTCTGTTTACAATCCTGAGAACTTTAATTTCATCCCAGTGGACCTTCCCTAGTCTAGAAAATGACATGTATTTAGTTAAGAACCAAGAAGTGCTGCATATAGCGCCAGAGCAGCAAAGCTGTTTCCTCTGAAATGACTGTGTTTGTTTATGTAGATGTCAGGGAAATGTCTGTTGTTCCCCTAACAGTCAACAGAGGGCATCCTCTCTGGAATTCTGTGTTTATCAAAAACTCGTTACCATAGTTACCACACACCTGTGTTGCATTTGGAGCTCATTAGTCAACCATTAAATGCTCCCTTTGTTTCTACGGTCATTTGTGAAGTCTTATTTGTTGATTAATACGGTCCTGAGCAGCTGTCTTTGTGTTTTATGCTCCTGTTATTGAACATTGTCGTTTTGACCTCGTCTGCATCTTTGATTTTTTTTTTTTTCTCATTCCATTGCAACAATGAATGGGCTATTATTGATCTGGTGACAAAAATTTAAAGTAACAAATATCAGCATTACTGTTGGCCTGTAGTTTGTTGCTGAAGTTGGTATTGTATTGGCTAGAAACTGCTGACTTTCTAGTATACAGAGCACATTTCAAATTGAAAGCTGAAAATGGAACGTCAGTTAGCAAAGTCTCATTAACGTTAAAACTTCACATTGAGTGATGACAGATTCTCAGAATAACACTCTGTGTGTCTTTCCTCAGTTTTGACTGATGGTCTATTTTCTTTAACTTCCCCCTCATACTATAAGTTTAATTAAAAGCTGACATATTGTGTGAATGCCAATGAGCATTGGGATGATGGGGTGGCAGGGTGTCTACTGATAGAAATTAGTCTTAAGCTAAATCAAAATATTTGCTCATTTAAAAAGTACACAATTCTCTATCGATACGATTTTATAAAATATATTATGAGTTTATGAAAATGTATGAACTAATGTGAAATACGGTGAATGTGATTTCACCAAGTGCAACATTGTTCCTGGATCAACATCTTTGTTGATACTGGAAAACATTCCATTCCACCAATCAGATTTGAGGGACACGTTTAGAGTTTATGTCAAGTTTAGGCTTACAAGCAGGGTTAGGTGCTTCTACAACAGTGTTATGGGTAGGGTTAGGTTTAGGTGTAGGGATGGGATGGTTAGGACTATGTTTTTAGTCAGGAATGTTGTTCCAGGATCAACAAAAGTCTTACTTGGTAAAATCATGGTGACCTAAAATCACCTTACTTAAATCCTCTTCATCCAACACAGTCTCATAGCAATTCGTAACTTTTTTACATTTTGACAAATTGATATGAATTAATTTAAATGTTTTGTATGATCTGCTTACGTCTCCATGACAGTTATATTCAGAGTTGGGGAGTAACTACATGTAACTGAGTCACATAATTTAATTTAAAAATAAATGTAACTGTTAACAGTTACTGAGAAAAAAACGGTTAATTAAATTACAGTTACTTATGAAAATCTTAACAATTACAAAGGGGGTTACATCTGAATATTTTCTGAAGAGTGTTAGGATATGTTGAATGATATTAAAGGGGTGGTATAATGCCCTTTTCACAAGATGTAAAATAAGTCTCTGATGTCCCCAGAGTGTGTATGTGAAGTTTTAGCTCAAAATACCCCACAGATATTTGTATATAGCATGTTAAAGTTGTCACTTTTTAAAGGGGGGGGCAAAAACGCACCGTTTTTGTGTGTGTCTCTTTAAATGCAAAAGGAGCTGCTGCTCTCAGCACAGGGGGCGGAGCTACAAGAGCTGGTGTCCTTTTACCTCACATACACATGCACTGAAAATGTCAATGTTTATGTTTAATGATGGAGACAAGACTCGAGAAGAAGTGACAACATGTAGAATGCAACAGAACATTTCTGAATGGTTAGTTGATGAATTTAGGTAGCTTATGTGTAGTTATCTTCTAGTCATTGATTAGCATAATCTGTCATGATAATCTATAAATCTCGTTCCCGGGGGCGGGGTTTATGTTAATTTTAGGGTTAGTGATGTCACTAACCCGGGAGGAAGCTTGTGTAGTCCCTACCAGCCGTTTGTTGTAGTCCTTAAAAAACGATTTATTTAAAAGCAAATATCTCCCTTTGCTTGGAACTTTGAGGGTTGTAACTTTGCAGATGTTGTTTATGCTCAAACAGCAACATTACACACTAACTAAAGTTAGAAAAGTGAAATCATAATCAACCACCCCTTGATGCTTTGCCTGTTTTTGATGTGCACAATGCCTCCTGTCATATAAAGGCTGTTTAGTACAGCGATGCTATTCTGATGCTTTAGGCTACAATCTGTCTAAGAGTTGCCACCATGGCGAGTGATAAAAATGCCTACCAGTGCTGGAAATTAGAAAAGTAATCAAAAAGTAATCAAATGTAATCAGTTACATTACTTTATTAAAGTAATTGAAATGGTTACACTACTTGTTAAATTTTTAATAGGGTAACTTGTAATCTGTAACCCATTACATTTCCAAAGTAACCCTTTCAACACTGGTTATAGTTAGGGATGGCGTAATAGGTGGACCTTCATGCTTACTATTGAAAAAAAAAAAAAAAAAAACCATACATTTTTGTACGATTCACATCATATACATTCATTTGAAATCGGCGTCTCCTCAAATACTTAGTTTTTCGTGTGAGATTGGGTTGCGTTATCTATGTCTTTAAAGGTTCAGTCACATTTACTGTTGCTCGACGAATTTTCATGATCATTGCTCAAAGTCATTCCAATCAGCGAAAACGTTCACCACACAGATTTCAGTCACTTTCAACTTGGCCATGTAAATTAGCTGTGCTAACCAACAGAACACTGATTGGTTTAAAAGTGACTATGCGTGAACTATGCTTCATTCATCTCTTTAAAAATGAACAATGGACATTTATTGCATGTGGAAATTTCACTAATGTGACTGGACCTTAAGGGAATGTAAAGCGTCATGGCATCTTCAGTGATTGTGACAAATTGTTGCAACATTTCTTAAACCTGCAATTACCTTCCTTGAAACAAATTAGGCACTTAAGAAGTGTTTTGCTTCCATGAATAAGCTCCAGTTCCATACTCACTTCAGCCTTGTTTAAAGTGCACACTAGGTCTTTAATTACAACAGCTGATTCCCCAGGTTCTCATCAAGGCCTCTGATTACATTTCAGGTCAACAGATTACGGAACCACTTATGAGAAACTCAATGAAAAGGTGGGCGTGAAGACCATCCTCAGCTATCTGTACGTCAGCCCCAACAACAAGCGCAAGGTAAGATTTATGGCATTTGTTTCCTCTGTCTGGTACAACTACACATTGTTAGCCTTCATGATGTCTCTTTTACGAAGATGTCAAAACAGTTTTCAAGGTGATTATGTTTATGTGCGTGCGTAGCTCAAACCCCCTGCTCATTTATGACCGCTAACCGCGTTGGAAGGATTCCACAGGTCTTCATCTTGGCTCAGTGCACTGTTGGCTAATTTATCCTCTAGTAGTATTTACTAACCTCTCCAGATTTTTATGAGATCAATGCATTTTAAAGATTCACTGGCTACAGCACGCAGTTTTCACTTGGAGATATAGTTAGCATTCAAAGCAAAACCCATTAATATCATTAATATTGATAAGGCTGCTTTTTTTTTTTTTTTTTTACTTTGAGGTCTAATGAATTATGAACCGGATGAAAAGAGATTCATAAATTGCTAGTGTTTTAATCAAAGGCATGACAAAAAAGCTTGTATTTATGGCTTGAGGCTTGGGAATTTGCTTTGACAGTACAAGCTATCTTTCTCCATCGTCCTTTTTAAACCTCCTTTTTTTACTCGTTTACTTTTTTCTTTATCAAGAAGAGTAATTTATTACTTAATTGTGGCTATCAGTCAGTTAATTATGGCCATTAATGAAGATGGAACACACTTTCAGTAGTTAGTGTTGGGGAAGCTACTATAAGACTGTAGTGTGCTAGTCATGAAGTTCTATAAGCTTTTTATTTCAAGTATCTATAATTGTATCTTGTCATATATATATTATGACAGTGACCGGGAGGAGACATGTTCGGTTGGCTTAGATTTCACATTAACTCACAGGAAAGTGATAGCATGTTGTGGCCATTTTGTTGAAGTAACGACATCCTTATGTCGTGGACACACGATGTGAACTTCTTATGTTGAGGGAATGGCATCCTTTTCTCGTGGCCATGAGTTTAAAGGGGGGGTGAAATGCTCATTTTCACTCAATCTCCTGTTAATCTTGAGTACCTATAGAGTAGTATTGCATCCTTCATATCTCCAAAACGTCTTTAGTTTTATTATTTTTATAAGTGAAAGATTGGCTGTACCGAGTCTTTCCGGAAAAAACCGAGCGGCTGGGGGCGGGCCGTGTGGGCGGTGTGCTATAGCTGTGCTAACCGATCTAACAACAACACAGAGAGACATTTGAAGTAGTTTACTCACCGTGACTGCTCGATCCTTAAGCATTAGACGATCTGGGCTTTGTTTATAAAACAATCATCGTCGAAATGCAGGGAACAAAGAGTCGTGCACAACCTCCGTTGATGCTTCGAAAAAACAAACTCCATCCACTATTCCCTTAACGCTGGGTTCTTTGGGAATCTGTGCAGGGTTGTCTTGCCCTGCCAACCAAAAACCCACTTCTTTGGTGACATTGACTTCCCTAAAAGCCGAGCATAGCGCTTTGAGGTAACGTACTGCTTTCGCTCTCTTCTCTCTCTGGGGTGCGTTTCCCGAAAGCATCGTTGGCCAACTATGGTCGCAAGTTCCGTCGTTACCAATAGAGTTCAATGGACATTGCGATGAACTTGCGACCATAGTTGGCCAACGATGCTTTCGGGAAACGCACCCCTGGTCTGCGAGTGCGCGCGCGGCCGCGGAGAAGTGCCCTTAGGACCCATATAAGGAAATTCCGCTCTATCTTACGTAAGACAGAGCCATACTCGAAAAAAACTTTCCGAAACTTGTGACAAACCGGAAGGAGTATTTTTGGAACAAAAATACTCCTTCAAACGTACAACTTAACTTTTGAAACTTTGTCCATGTTTAGCATGGGAATCCAACTCTTTAACAGTGTAAAAAACTCAGTATGCATGAAACAGCAATTCACCCCCCCTTTAATCCATAAACAAACCTGCGTAACATATAACGGGAATGGACATGTTCGGTTTACTTAATGGGTATTATTAATAAATGAACATTTTCAGGTATCCTATGTCTGATATGCAAACAATTTTGTAAGAAAAATATCCATAATTAAAACTGTATGATCTATAATCACTGGCTTCCGGCACTGGCCGTACGGGCGTTCACGAGAGACCTCTGACCGCTACGCTTCAGAAGGGATTTATAAACCCACTGCCGTCGTATGGATTTCTTTTATGATGGATGGATGAGCTTTTTTGAGCTTCAAAAACTGTTTATAATATTATTATATAACTCACTATTCAATGCCAATACAAAGCTGGGAAGAGCCAGGATGTTATTTAATATAATCATGGGATATTTTCATTTTTGGTTAAACGATTCCTTTAATTACTCGCTAATACTTCTGCTCAGTCTTGTTCATATCAGTGTGTTGTTAAGATGCAGGAGCTGTGGCACTCAATCATAATGTAATAATCTGGGATGTTTTTCTAACAGATCAATTTTGTTTTGCCTACAGTTGTGGGTGCCTATTTAGGGATTCATATTTCCCAGCAGTTCTGAACCAGCAGATTTAATTACACTGTGTCTAGACGGCATCTCTACCACCAACACACGCACAAATGTCATCAACATCTGCTCAACACTGTGCTGTATTGTTCATCCACTTTGAATGCCAACGGTTAATCTTTTTCTTCAGCAAAATAGCAAACTTGTACACCAGAGGAGGAGAGAAGAACCCATTGGAAATGTCCTTTCCTTCTCTAAGTGCTTAATTTTCCAACCAGTAATGAAGGCGGAACCCAAGTTCACATTAAATAGCTACTCTCAATTCCAATGACATTATAAAACCAGGCCTGGGTCGTAATTAAGGGCTCTACTGTAAACATAATAAAAGCTTTGGGTCTAATAGAATAGTCAACATCCATTTGTCTGCTTTTACATTAACATGTAATGTGGGACGGCCTTTTATATCAAACCAGGAATGATTATCCTTGAATGTGAATGGTGAATGCTTGGTCAGTGCAGTACATCACAAAGAGCCTTAATGAGTAGTGTGGAGTGGATAGTAGAGCTTTAATAATCCGTTAATGCTAGTTGATTGTGTTCTTGAGGACGCAATGGAACATATTCAACATAGAGAACAAAGCAGGGACATTTAGAAATATAGTATTTGCATTTTTGTCACTTTCTATTGACAGAATATAGTCAGGTTTTGCTCAGTGTGTTGGGAGCTTGTGCCAACTAGACTACGGGGTTACACTTTATTTTGTTGGTCCACTTTAGACACTCCACTAACTATTTGGCTCCAACTTTGTTTTCTTAGTACATACTTCCATTAGGTTCAGTTTTAAGGAAGCATGGAGTGTCTTTTTATTGTTATGATGCAGATGACACCCAAATCTATCTGACTTTGAAACATAATAACAAGAAAGGTTTAGAAACCTTGCTTGCAAGTTTAGCCGATAGAAGATCTTGGATGTTTTTAAACTTTTTTTTACACTTAAAAAGAGCAAGATTGAAGCAATTGTGTTGGGGCCCTCTGTGTATAAAGAAAAAAAATCAATGTTGGCAACTTAAATACCTACAGTACTTCAATCTGAGTTATTTTTGATTCCTGTAGTAATAATAGTAAATGATTCATGATTTCATTGATATTCCTAATCCTAACCCTACCCTAACCCTACAGTAAGTACATGTAGTTAATTTATATCGCTCAATACTTAAATATATAATTACAATGTAACAAGGATACCTTAAAATAATTCCTTGTTTTAAGCATAAAGTCACTTAATTTTAGTTTTGACTTTATATCTTGTCATTTTGCTCCTCAATTAAATGTATCCTGATTTACGAACAAATTTTACTGAATAAATTGAAAAGTTTTTGCCGTGTTTGTGTTGACGTGTCATCATTTTGTGATATCAAACTTAAGTAGACATACTTTACTGGCCTGATAGCATGTACAGTTACATGTAGCCTACATAGATCATTAAAATAGCTTTTTCCACATACATTTAATTCAGTCTGTAAAGAAATTTCTCTTCTTGAGTTATCAGAGTTAGATAAAGTCACATCAATCAAGACTCATTTCTTTTGGTAATGAGTGATTTGAGTCTAACTCTAAGTCACGAGTCTTGATCTACATCTGTTCTAAACGTAATATTAAATGACTAAATGAGATGACTTGAGCATAACTAAATCAGTCCATTGAAGAGCCTGAATATAATTGGAGGATTAACAATCAGTTGTGGATCTTGTGGTGCCGGTGCCAACATGTCATGTGGGTAATTCCTCCAAGGCAATGGAAATCAAGCAGACATTTAAATGAGAAAAATGAGCAATGCCAAAAATGCTTTGTAGCGAATATGAAATTTACTCCAAATGAAATTGCTATTATATGCTGTCCTGAAATAGCCGTACTCTTCGGGAGAATGATTTTATTTTATTATACATTTCACAAAGAAAATTTCTCATTCTCATTTGAGTGGCTTTTAGGAAGGTATTACAGGGTGTGACAAATTTAATTAAGGCATCAACAAATACCGGAATATACCAAATTCTGTTCCGGTGGCAAACGTGTTACTGCTAAATTATGTTTTGCAAGCTCCTATACCTCAAAGATTATATGAAGTCAGAGTGTAATGAGATGGAGAAAATGAATTCGCCCTGTAGAATTGACTGTCATATTGGGCTAACATATCTAAAAGGGTTAGGATAATTAAACTAGAGAGGTAGAAGCCAAACCACCGTGCGGTAGATTTGAGCATGTGTGCGCCACAGGGAAAAGGTAAATGCACAGCAGAAAGTGCAGCCACAGCAGATTGTAGACGGGAGAGGAAAATCAAACGGCGGCAGTGCCAAAACCCTGGAAGAGAAGCGGTCAGCGTGGTGGGAGACCGGCGGGGAGAGAGAACAAGAGACACACAAAGACTAATTTTGAATTCAACTTGTCATTGCTGTATTTAAGATACTGTATCACATTTTGTGGTTTGAAGGGTGACGATTCAAAGGAATTGGATCATGTCCATTGGATATTTTACAAATAAATTAGTGCTGTCAAACGATTATAAAAATTAAGTGGATTAATCACTTGTTTTTTCTGTGATTTATCGTAATTAAAAACACTTGAGTCTTTAATATATTTTGTAAGGTAATCGTTCCACAGATAATCTCCAAATTAATGTAGAGACAACATAAAAACAGTATATTTTATGGCATCTTTTTATGAATGAAGGCCAGTATCACTGATTCTAATACAGCAACCATATTTTTTTTAACATTAATTATAGCCATTCGACATTACAGTCTAATTGAAAGCTTAGACTGCAGCATTAGTAATGTTAATAAACATTAATTAGGATTCAAAAAATATAACAACTTTTAATTAAAGTGATCTTATAACAATCCTCACATAAACCCATGTCATATTTACCTGTGCCCTTTCTGTCTAACAGGAAGGAAATATGCAGAAATTGAATAAAGTTATCAAACAGTCTGCACTGCAAAAATTACAAATTAAATATAGATTAATCCTTATTAAAGCTGAAAAAGTTCTTCAGTCAAGAGCAGTGAGTAATTGTCTCTGTTCACTTTGTTCTTTGATTAACATTAATGACAGACAGCATTTGCTGTCACTTTAAGGCTTGCCGCTGCTGCACGCGGATCTCACACACGTCTCATTTTCTCACACGTTCATTTCAGACTTTATTTAACTCATTTAAGACTGGATACTGGACAAAATTGACATTTTGACAAGCTTGAAAGAAAACTAAAAATCACTGGCAACCAATTGTGAGACTTGGAGTAATATGTTCACGTTTACAGACCCCAGTTAATAATTCTGTAAAACAAGTCAAAAATATGCACTGAAATTTGACATTTTGAAGATGTATGAATGTATGTATGAATGCTCCAAGGACAGCTAAAGATTTGCAAATAGCAACTGAAAAGATATAGCACAATACTGCACACTGTTATGATACTTTTATGGTAATTTTGTTTCCTTTCTGAAACTTTAAAGCTCTACTCACCATTCATTGTGCGGTACATTGCTCAGAACTGTGCTCTGCAGATGAAAAACAAATAGGTTTAGGCATGTAGCATTAATTAAAATGAGTGATATATTAAATATATGTATTAAAGTCTCTTAATTAATCTTTTCTTCGAAGAGATGCCATTTCAACATGATTTTATTGGGTTTTGCTTTTCTTCTGCGATTAAAAAAAGTTAGGACCTCACGAGAATAGCAAAACCTACCTACACACACACAGACAAAACCCCACTGTTAAATAATGAAAGGTAAAAATGTGTTGACAGTCTGTTCTACTCTAGTGCCCCAGCCTGTAATTGTTATCACGAGGGACCTTTCATTCAGATGAGAGTGCGCGAACTGTCTCTTCACAAAGTGAATTTTCAGCTTTTCTTTATTTAATAACTCTCTATTGGCCTGCACAAAAACCTATTTTGCACTGTCATATGAGTCGCACTTGAAGTTTAACAGCATACATGTGTGGTTGTGTGCAGTTGTGTGTATGTTTGTCTCTGTTTAAAACTATCTGCGCTTTATGAGTGTGAAATTACAATAGCAGGTTATTGCAGTTGTTTGCACTCTGCCCCTCACACAAAAAAAAGCACATTTTAGAAAGTAAAACATCCACATTAAACACCCACTTGTCAGTAGTAGCCTACACCACACAAACAGACTGCTGGAAATGAAGGGCTGATAGTGACCTCATGATAAACTGCGATAGCTGATGGCTAAGGCGGTTAGCGTCACTAAACCAAGGTTGAGATTCAGATAACTTGTGTAGGATTCTCTCTAGGCTTTTAGCATTTGCTGTTGTTGATGCTAGGGGTGGAATGAGAGTGCTAATTATACCATAGTGTGTGTTGTCTTCTAATGTAGCAAGAGTGTCTGTTAGCATTGCAACAACTTTAGCATCATAAACCGGATGAATACTGCAAAGTCGTGAAGAAACTAAAGTAACAGCGGTTCTGAAGCAAGACACATAAAATTCAGATAGATGCTAATGCATTGTTAATTCATGACTCACTTTGTAAGAAGCTGTTGCAGTTTTTGTCTGCCTCTAAAATGAAAACACATTATATAGGATGGCTTTTCAGGTGGTGTCTGGTGGCTAGCTCTGATGGCATGAGATCTGCAGGGGAAACACTCACTGATTGGGCGGAAGCAAATGTCCTAACTGAGAAATAAATAAAGACAAACATCTGTTAGCCCTCAGGCATCATTTCATAACGCATGCAATGAGTAGAGAGAGAACAGAGAGGTGATTAAAAACAGGGTTGAGAGAGAGAGAGAGAGAGAGAAAGAGAAAGATGTACAGTCGTTTGCACACTTTGGCAGTTTGATGAAATGAACAACTTTGAGAAAAGGTTTCTTTTATTTAAGAACTCATTTATTATTTATTTTATTATTAATGAGGATGATCACCATGCGTCCTTAGTAATGAGCATAAGAATCTTAGGACAGATTTATTTTATCTTAGTTCAAAGTATTATTTGGCACATGTCCCACACAGTGCTGGCAATACAATCTGTTTGATAAATGCTGTCATGCATGTGCTGTTATGCTGTAAAACATTTTGTTTTGATGTTTCCCGGTATTTTAGACCAAATATTGGCATATATTATATTATATTATATTATATTATATTATATTATATTATATTATATTATATTATATTATTCTCCATGATTAAAAGAAACATTGTATTTTTTGACTGTTAATACATTAATTGGTATATAAAAAAAAAAAAAAAAAATTATTTATAACATAGATGTTTCATTGATGATTCTACTTAACTTATTTTGTTAACTAATGGTAACAACTGGAACCGTATTGTAAAGTGTCCCCACTATCCCTTTAAATCATGCTAAAATGTCAATATTTTTGCACCATGTATTCAGATTGCTTTAACATGGTCACCTGATTCCCAAAATGGTAAGAGTGGCCACTCAACGCCATGTTTTCAGCCGAAATGTGCTAAATAACCTCCTCTCTTCTGCTTTCCCATCCCCCTGCCTCAAATCGTCGCTTGTTAGCTCTGCTCTTCGTCAGACTCTCAATCACACACGAGACCTTTGCTTCGTTTGCTCGGGCCGGCGCCTGACATTTCTCATTCTCATATGAAGACTTCACATTTTCCCTCGTTGGTGGAAGTCACTGCCTCCCTGACCTTTCTCTTTCCCAAGCTTTAATTAGGCTCATCTTGCCTGACCAGCTCCCCAATTCCACCCCGGCTCGGCTTTATCCCCCTCGCCCCGCTGACAAGCTTGTATGGTCGCGTATGTGTCTTTGGAAAGATAATTGCCAGATAACAGGGGTTGATCTTATTGGGGGAAGAATTGTACTCATGTTTTCATGTAGAGGGAGAGCATGAAAGGATATGCGCATGCAAAGAGAATAAAAGATGAAAAACGTACATGAAAGTATATTATAGGCAAAAGTCTTGTGTCTAAGCTAAAGAGCTCCACTATGAAAGATAAATGCTTTCTTTCTGCCTTGGCATTCATTTCTTCATTCTTTCATTTCGTACTATCACTTGTTATTTGATAATTCACAGTTTTGTATAGTATGCATGTACTGTATGTACTGTTAAAGGGGACCTATTATGCAAAATTCACTTTTACATGGTGTTTGAACATATGTGTGTCGGCAGACTGGGCGCAACCACCCTATAATGGTAAATCATAAACAGTGTTTTAGAATAAGACATTTTCAATTTCTATGCAATGTGACGTAACATTGCACAGGCCCCGCCCACTACTGCAGACGGTCTCTGCCCTATTAGCATAGACCCCGCCCTGAGTAAGCTGTACACAGTCCACTCTGTTTATCTCCTCGCCATAGCATTTAAAGGGATAGTTCCCCCAAAAATGAAAATTACCCAATGGTTTTCTCACCCTCAAGCCTTAGTTGTATATGACTTTCTTCTTTCAAATGAATATAATCAGTTTTATTTAAAAGGATGAGATTTTGAAGCCCAAAAAAGTGCATCCATCCATGATAAAAGTAAATCCATACATCTCTGGGGGGTTAATAAAGATCTTCTGAAGCAAAGCGATGCGTTTGTGCAAGAAAAATGTACTTTATCAACTAAAATAGCTTCTGACAAACAGCCGTATGCATCGATTTACAGCGAAAGAGTAAACCTTGACCTGACGCATGACGCATTTATGAACACGGAAGTGCAGAGGATAGAGCAAAACAAAACACCGGTCACAAAAAAAAATTTGAAGTCTAAAATGACAATTTTTAAAGAGAAATGTCGGAGGAGCTTGAGTTTGTTGCCCAGTCCTGTTGACGCCGAGAGGCGGCAAAGCTTACGCTACTCCTACATCCTACATCGTCAAGTGTTACTCTTTTGGTGTAAGTCGACTTGCGTAGGCTGTCTGCCGGAAGCTAGTTATTTTAGTTGATCAAGTTATAAATATGGATATTTTTCTTACACAAATGCATTGGTTCACTTGAGAAAGCCTATATTAACCCCATGGAGCCTTATGGATTACTTTTATCATGGATTGATGCACTTTTTTGTTCTTCAAAATCTTGTCCTCCATTCACTGCCATTATAAAACTTGGAAGAGCCAGGACATTTTTTTATATATGTAACTCAGATTTTATTCTTCTGAAAGAAGAAAGTCATATAAGGCTTGAGGGTGAGTAAATCATGGGTAATTAAAATTGTTGGGTGAACTATTCCTTTAACACCAGCTTTCAAGTAAGAAAATAATTCTTATTAAAGCTTCTAAAGTTATTCAATCAAGAGCAGTTCTGTTTTTCTTTTGTTGATTGATTCATATTAACAGCATATATAGCAGTAGGTACTGTATACGCTGCTGTCACTTTAATACACAGATCTAATACACATGTGATTTATTTACTTGCTGTTTACATTCACACACATAACAGACTGTTTATGTGAACTTTGTGTGTTTTTGACATAACTTTTTGTGTATTTGACAGTTTAAGCGCAATCATATGTGAAAGAAAACTTTCAGACGGGACGCGCCGTCTGAAATCCAGCTTTCTGTGCACGTGCTTCTGATGTGTGCGCTCAGAAAACCATATGTATAAGAAGTTTAGACTGATAGATATGCACTATGGAAGCTTGTTTCCGCCACTGAATAATAAATAAATAAATAATAATTGCGACTTTTTATCTCACAATTTTGACTTTTTTTTCTCACAATTGCGATATATCAAGTCAGAATTGTGACTTTTTTTCTCAGAATTGCGAGATATGAAGTCAGAATTGTGAGAAATAAAGTCGCAATTCTGAGAAATAAAGTCGCAATTGCGAGATATAAAGTCGCAATTCTGAGAAATAAAGTCGCAATTGTGAGATATAAAGTCGCAATTGTGAGATATAAAGTCGCAATTCTGAGAAATAAATTCGCAATTGCGAGATATAAAGTCGCAATTCTGAGAAATAAAGTCGCAATTCTGAGAAATAAAGTCGCAATTCTGAGAATAAAGTCGCAATTGGGAGATATAAAGTCAGAATTGCATGATATAAAGTCGCAATTGCGTTATAAAGTCAGAATTGTGAGATATAAACTATTCTGAGGTAAAACAAAAAATTAAAAAAAGTCTGTCTTTTTTTCCCTTAGAATTGGACTTTATATCTCACAATTGTGAGAAAAGATGTCAGAATTGCGAGATATAAACTCGCAATTATGTATTATAAAGTCAGAATTGCGTGATATAAAGTCGCAATTGCGAGAAAAAAAGTCAGAATTCTGACTTTATAACACGCAATTCTGACTTTATATCTCGCAATTTTGACTTTATAACACGCAATTACGACTTTATTTCACGCAATTCTGACTTTATATCTCGCAATTCTGAGAAATAAAGTCAGAATTGCGAGATGTAAACTTGCAATTGTGAGATAAAAAGTCGCAATTATCTTTTAAAATGTTTTATTTTGTGGCGGAAACAAGCTTCCATAATGCACATAATAATATTGCATGATGAAGAAGAACTGCAATGTCATGTGAGCGTGACCGCTATAGAGATGATAATCAAAACCAAACAGATGTTTTAGTTTTTGGCAGAGTAGCAGAGGCACGCCCTCTTCTTGAAAGTGTTGTGGGGAGCAGCAGCTCATTTGCATTTAAAGATGCATGCACGGAAACAGCATATTTTCCCTTTTACTCAAAAATAGGCATTTACAACATGGTATGATACATGATCTGTGGGGTATTTTGAGCTGAAACTTCAGACACATTCTGGGGACACCTGAGACACCTTATATTACATCTTGTAAAAAGGGGCATAGTAGGTCCCCTTTAAAGTTGGAGTGTTTCGATAATTTTAAATGTATTCCATGCGAGCGCTGGAATGCTTGAGTCATAATCAGTTTTGCCTGTCGCCTGGCAACCCCATAAGTGCCATCTACTCCCTTAAAGACAGCCCTTAAACTGAGCCATCAGCACAATCTTTCCTTCAGAGCAAGAGATTGTCTCTCCTAAGATAAAGATTTCAACATTTAGCTGATTTTCTTCGTGTTTTTAATCGCCCTGACCTTCAGCAACAGCAGTAAACTGCACATACAGCGTCTCAGCCACTAGATGGTGGTTATTCATCAGTGTGGTGAACCAAGGTTTATGTGGCAAGTATATGCTTGTGAAGAGGGAGGGTGTGTGACACTGAGTTACTGCTTTTTTTTTTTGTACTAATGAGGGGAAAAACTGTGTATTTTCATTTATATTAAATGTGCTATGTCTATATAGAGCAGTATTTAATAAATGCATGTAACATTATGATCATTATATGATCACTTCATCCAAGGTTTTTTTTTTAAATGTTTCATCAAAATGTCAGAACTGGTGAAAACAACAGACTTCTCCCTAATGACATATGCAGGACTTCTCCAATCGTTAAGTGCTTAAACTCCGCCCACATCTCAAAATCCAATCAATAACCGATGGATAGAACCAAGTCCCTGCGTTACATTTCTTTTTATCTTTTTCGATTATACGTACCACAATACAGAAAAAATCTGTCGCTATACTTCTGTTTCATCGCAACTTTAAATGAACATCAAGTTGAGAATTTCAAACTAGAGAGATAAAATGTATAAACTGACTCTTTATGAAACAAATATGGCCTCTTATTAGTGATTTTGATTTATACAATTTAGATTTGTTCTCATAACTTTAGATATATTTACTGAATCATTCAAGGAAACTTTATAACATTTTATTTTATTTTACATTATTTTATTTTTTTATATTTATTTTATTTTATTTTTGAGCCAATCACCTGAGCCTTAAATGCCATGAGACAGATTGATTCGTATTATAATGTTCTAAAAACTGGTCACCGGCAAACATCTATATATTATACATTGTATTTTTATGATTTTTATTTAATCAGAACACATTGTGTTCATTAAGAGCCTCTTAATGAAAATGTGTACTTAAAAAGATAGTTCACTTAAATGAAATTTATGAAAATTATTATCATGATTTAGAAGACATTTTATAAGAAAATATTTTGTTTTGTCCAAACAATGAATCATTTTTTTTTTTCTTTGAAATATTAGTATTCCACAGAAGAAAGAAAGACATGCAAGTTTGCGATGACGTGAGGGTGAATTCACTTTTGGGTGAATTATCCCTTTAAGGACAAGAGAAGGAAAATTTATTGAGATTCTTTTAATGTTGTTCAGAGCTGAAACACATAGCTACTATCTTTCTCCCACAAACACACACACACTCCTCTCCAATGACCGGCCCGTATAACCCAGCACCTCATTCTCCCAAGACAACCTTAAATAACAGCACCTTGGATGTTTTGTGAACACCTTGAGCACTCACCTGGGACCCGACACAGCATTTCACCCTAATTGGTCAGTTCTCCTGTGAGCAAACAATAGCCTTGGTTAATAAGGCAATATGGACGAGTTCACCACCTGCATCCCTAATAAGAGCAGAAAAAAAAAACAACAACAACAACACAGCTCTGAGTTCAGGGAGCACATTCAGTCCTCATCTCTGGCATCAGCAAGGAAGCAAAAGTGACTTACCGCTCAGTCGTTCCTGAGCTGGATGAGGAATAAAAATGCAGTCCACCTGTGCAAACCTACAAAGACTGTTGGAGAGATGTGTGTGTGTCGTGAAAACATAAGCGTAAGCACTGAAAGGCCAAACAGCTTGGTTTACAGTTTTTTTAATGATGTTTAGTCATCAGTGAGAGTTAGGGTGACCACCATCAAACAAACCAAATGTGGGACGATTACTAAGTTTGGGTGGGACATGTTACCAACACTAAAACATAACCTGAAACTGTTATATAATGTCTATAAACACTCAGTTGCTGTGATTTTATCAACCTGGCCATCCTCCTTGGATATAAGGTACGATTCCATTGACTGGACGTTCCTTTTTCTTGTGTGATTCACATGTGCTGTGACCATAGACTGTAAAAAAAAATAGGCTGTGACGCCTAACGTGATGTTCCTCCATGTGAAATAGAAAAGCTACTTTTACACAGACTGTAAAACCCTCTTTCGGTATCCCGTTCTATGGCCTCACACATATGTCCTAGCTCAGTCTTTACTAAAAGAACATTTTCTCTTTTTTGTTGCCATTATGTCCCATTGTAACATTTTAATTTACCAAATCATCCATTTGTTTTCTGACAGGGAACACAAGGAACGAATCACCGCTCCACATTTTGATTGACAGCCGTCACAACCTACTAGTGACTGCATTTACCCCTTTCTTTTCAACCATTGGATAGGATTTAAAAAAAAAAAAACAGTTGTTGTATTTGTTCTTCTGACAAAGCGCTGTTAAATATAGGTGAAAACTTTGCTGCAAAAAGAACACATAAAATGCTTTCTTAAAAAGGCAAAAGAACGCATGCACATTTTCTTAATATGATAATTAAAAACCAACAGACTGATGAAAATGCGGGACATTTTCTCAATATGCGACGTGCAGGACAAGGGGTGAAAATGCTATGTGGTACAACGCAAACCAGTGTGTGCTAGTGTGTTTGGTGTATGTGTGTTCAAGGACTGTAAAGCCCGACTGTGCAATCTTGTGTACGCATTTTTAATGAGACTTCATTTTCATCTGATCACAAATTCAATAACTATAGATTGACTGTCCTCACGGTCAATGATGTTAGCATTCACTATCTATGGTGCTATAGATGATATCTATGATATTTTCTTTGACTTTCTAAATAAAAAATAAATAAAAAACTTTGCTATTGTTGACAGTTAGTATGCTTTTATTAACACATTTCATTTCCACACTTTATTTCTAAGACTTTCCTTTTTAAATGTTTGCTATTAAAGAATTAAGAATCCGTTCTCTCGTTTTAGTAAATTGTGGCCACGATTTACTAATTCATTCACTCGTTTTACTTAAATCATGGCCACACGATTTATTAATTTGTTCCCCTGTTTTAGTAAATTGTGGCCATGTTGAACTAATTCATTCCTTCATTTTGATTTAGCCTATTTAATAGTTATATGTATTATTTTGTTGTCTGTTTAGAATCCTGGGAGAATCGAGATCTCTGTATAAAAAATATTGTGATTCTCAATTTATCCAGAATCCAGCTTTAGTTGGGTGGTTGGTAAGTAATTGAAACTATCTTTGCTCAAAAACCTTGACCAAAGTACTGCAAAGCTAAATTCCCTGCTGTTTTTTTGTTACTGGTTTATGTGCAGTGGTGCAAAGTAAGTGACACTTGTTTGAATCTGAATTTCAAGCTTAGAAGACCATTTATCCAAGTCAGGTTAGCAGTAAAAAACAAAAAAGGCATTGATGACCGACCTCGTTATGGTCAGGATTTACAGGAGTTAGACAATCCAATTAGTTTAAGATGGAGCCGAAACATGTTTCTAATTTCATTAATATTCTATCAGAGCCAAAGTATCACTGCACAGCGGGACTCAAAGATTCTCCAGCACACTCTCCAGGCGTCTCTCCAGCCACCTCATCTGCTGCTTCATTAACCTTTGTCTTCCCAGAAACCTCTGCTCTTATGCTTCAAGTCACTGATAGGGACTTAACATAGAGAATCAGAGGAAAGATACGGAGGTGGATTTTGCAAGGCTGCACGAGTAAGGAGACGGAGAAAAGAAGATAAAATTAATTGCCCTTGGTAATGTGCGACTCACATTGTAAAAGCGAAGTCGACAAGGCCAGTGCAGACCATCTTTAATTTGATCTCAAACCAAAATGACTTGTTCTTGAATTATCTGCATTTCACGTTTATAGCGCCGATCAAAGCTTTCTAAAGTAGGTATGCGAAATAGCAAAATCGGTATTTCATTTTTTAGCTACATTTCTTTGGAGCACCCGCAGATTCTTTCTTTTCTTAGCCGTGCCTTGCTTCTATTTCTGCACAACTGAAGGTTAAAAGAGAATGAGCAAGAGACGCATGCACCTTCACCTGCATATTGTATTTTCATATGTCTATGTCAGGTATAGAAATGCAGATGGAGAGGCTTTTATCCATAAGAGAGCATATGCCAGCTTGTATGACTGATATGTCCACTTTCTGTTCAGCACGGCGGATTTTAGCACGATCTGAATACGATCTGAGCACGCATGACTTAAAGGGACAGTTCACACAAAAATGAAAATGTCCACATTTTTTAGACCCTGGTATTAAAACCCTGTTAGATGTGTTCGTAGTTTTTGAGTGAATGGTCCCTGCTTTAATGGCTACATATATCCCCCATTGTGTTGGCATTGCACATATAGTTTATTTGTTTTGTTTTTTACATTGGATGACTATAGTGTCTTATAAAGCTGCATGTAACCTGCACTCTAAAAACACTTGGTTAACCAAGGGCTGGGTAAATATAGGACCGAACACACGTTGGGTTAATTTTACCCAGCAAATTGTGTTGTTTATTTAACCCAGCATGGGTTGATTCATTTTTACTATAATACTAGCTTATTTGTTTACTTCACCAGCCTGATCTCACGACAATTCATACGAATTCGACGAGGTGGCTAATTCGTACAAATTCATACGACCTCACTCGTACGAATTAGTACGATTTTTCCTAAATCGTATACATATTTGACGATTTACCCAATTCGTTAGCCTGACTACGTCAGACTTCGTACTTCCGCTCAATTTCATTTCGCTTCTGTACTTAGTCTGAGACAGCTTCAGAGCTTTCTGTTTGCCACCGGTCTGGAAACAGCCGGGCCAATCAACGAACAGAGGGCGGGCTGAGAGCCGTGACGTACACGCTGATTGTACCGTGGATGCGTAGATTTACTTAACTTAACCTGCAAAAGTCGTTCACAGCCATGTTCACTCCGGTATTTCGCTCGATGGTTTTGTTTTCGCATCATACATGTGTTTACAGTGAAAGTTAAATGCGGCCGAGCATGCGCATAACACACGCCATAACCAAACGTTATGTGATTGGCTTACGGGTAACCAATGATTTTAAACTTCAGACAAGCGCCCCCTAGCAAGAGAGAAAACACTTCTCTGTTATGCCATTCCAGACTCTGTCTACGAAGCAAAGTGAAGTAGCAGAGTCTGGTATTACCAGGCTACCAATTCGTATGAATTCATACGAATGACCTACCCCTGACCCCGCCCCTAAACCTACCCATCACGTGAGTTTAGAAAAATCGTTCAAATTCGTACGAGTGAGGTCGTACGAATTAGCCAATTTTCCCACACTCGTCGAATTCCTACGAATTGGTCGTGAGATAGCGTTGACTTCACACATGAATTAATGATTACGGATTAACTTCAATCCTCTAAACTTTTTTTAAAATACTCCACACAACCACTGGTTTGCATGATAATTTCTTTATTTTTTTTTTTATCTTTTTTTACAGCATGGCATATTTCATATAGTTTTAATACATATTGCCTACATTTAAGATCGTTTAACATATATGTGACCCTGGACCACAAAACCAGTCTTATGGGTCAATTTTTTAAAATTGAGATTTATACATAATATGAATAGATGAATAAATAAGCTTTCCATTGATGTATGGTTTGTTAGGATAGGACAATATTTGGCTGAGATACAACTATTTGAACATCTGGAATCTGAGGGTGCAAAAAAAATCTAAATATTGAGAAAATCTCCTTTAAAGGGGACATATCATGCTAAATCCACTTTTTTAGCCCTTAAATGCATTTTGTTGTATATTTGTAGTGTTTAGAAGTACAGAAAAGTTTAAATTATTCTCTTCAGGTGCTTCGTTGATATCTTTATATTCTGTTTTGGCCTTATTTTTCAACCTGTTCCGATTTTTCTGTTATCTATGACGTTTTGTGAACTATTACGTCACAGTATTTGCAGCGGAACTGCCAAATAAGGACATTGACTTCCAGCCCAACACTTCGAGCAATCCGCCATTTTTATTTCTCGCTGCAATTTTGTAGTCCAAGCTAAAAGATGCAGAAGTTACGAGAGGGTAAGTTAAAATGTTCGGTTGTTGTATGTAGTAACCCACACGCTTCATTACACCGTCTAATGTAGATGAACTGCCGCGCTTGTGACAGGGCGCATGTTTAACTGAAAGAACGAGCAGAGAGAGAGAGACCCGGTCGCGCGCGCGCACTCTCTCTCTCTCTTCGGAGCCAGGCGAAAATGTAAACAAGACACCGTCTCCAAACTAGACGCTGTCTTGCTCTCTCTCCCTCGCACATATTAATCAAAATAAATCGACACGGTGATAAAAGGTCGGAAGACCAAAGTTTCATGTGTAAATACAGTAACACACCATTGCGATACATCCATATGAAGACGTTGTTCTGCAGGTTCGTCGTCTTCATTTTCATCTCGCTCCGGCTCCGACTCTGGCTCGAACATGTAAGGCTGGCTGGACAAGTCTTCCGTTGTTGACATTTTGTTAATAACGTGTGAATAAAAAGTTTCTGTGCCGCTAGATAATCGTATCTCTGCTATCAAACTACAAAAATGGCCGAACGGGGTGGAGTTGAACCGAGTGTCACCTCTGCATCCTGGAGAGGGGGCGGGGTATGAAGTGTCTCAGTTGTATTTAAAGAGACCGCACCAAAACGAGTTGCTCTCAGACGCACATCAGAAAAGGGGTAGAAAAGGGGCCTGTGGAGCTATAATAATGAGGAATTCAGACCCAAGCATTGCAGTTCCGCTTTATATAGACTACAAATGTATGATTTATATGTAAAAAGGAACGATTTAAAAGCATGTGTCTCCTTTAAAGTTGTCAATTTATGTTGGCGATTGTGCTGCATCCACTCACAAAAATATACTTTTGATATATTTAAGGTAGGACATTTACAAAATATCTTCATGGAACATGATCTTTACTTAATATCCTAATGATTTTTGGCATAAAAGAAAAATCGATAATTAAAAAAAAAAAAACCACATTTTTAAGTAATTCAAGTGTAATCGATCAGTCTCTGTTGTGCTGTTCCCACTGTAACGGCGCTGGATCTCGTGCCGGAGCTTGTATCATGTTCAGCGGGGAATCTTCTAACTTCAGACCGCCGTCCTGCGTTTCACTCGTAGCCGAAATATGTGGCGACTGGCTCCATAACCTGTCCATAAACAATCAGTGTACAGTTCTGAGAACATATTTTAACATCATAAGTATTTATATTATGTTTCCTTTTGAATAAAATCATCAAATTGTATGCAAGCATCAGGCGTTTCCATCACTCGAAAAGAATGGCGTGAGTCACACAATGTAGTTGACTCACATCACGTCCCTGTATGTTGCTTTCCATTAAATCTAACAATATACAGCACAAACTACCCAAACACTGGGTTGTTACGTCTGACCCAGGAGCTGGGTAACACAAAAACTACCCCAACACTGAAAAAAAACCCCGACTCGTTTCAGACAGTTCAGAATCAATGCTTTCTTTTGGTAGACAGTAACTTTACTTGTCATGTACTTTGATCTTTAAGACTTTGCAGACCCTTTACAAACCGCTATATTACACACTACATGGAAGGTAATATTCAAAAAGCATAATAGGGGCACTTTAAGTATTTTGTCCAAAAATGCCTGAAGAGCACCACAAAGTATCATAAAAAAATTGTGTAATTATATTACAAGTCTTATAAACCCAGCATTTAGCATTATAGGCCTAAAGGCACCCTTATTTTTAATGGAGTTTTTCAGGATTGGCCTTTTTGGTGCTTAAAGTGGCTGGCCGCTCATTAACTTTTGACTTAAGTGATTGTAGTGTTCATTTAAGCTCGCTTTGCAAGAGTACACATTTTTATTAATCATCCAAACTTTCAGAACCCAGCCAGACAAGACTTAGTATGAAGGCCTGCTGCCATAAAATTCACCTCCAATATCTCTAGCGTATCATAAAAATGCATAACGGCAATCAAATGTTTGCTTCTTTAGAAGAGAGCAAGGCATCCACCAATGAAGCAACCCACTGATTGGTTGGCATCTGGGTCATGTTGGTGATGATTGATGAGCGCGTGTTCTGGGTTCCCGCCGCTATGGTTAGCATTAGCATGTCCCGTTTGACGAATGGTCTGGTGAGCTCTGCTGCACTGCTCTACTTAATAATGCTATTGCCCTGGAGAGATGGGTCAAGAACGCAATTGAAATGGAAACCGATTCTGAGGTGGACACTAATGTTTTATGTGCCAAGGAAGAAACAAGACGGTTCTTGACCAAGTTGCACTGACCCGTATTACATGAGCAAGAGGGCTATTGATCTGTTAATATAATCGAAGCTTGTGTCCATAAAATTGCTATGAGAAGAGTCCATATCCGGCCTGTTTAAGGCTTTACAAACTAATGGAACAGAAAAAAAAAAACCCTAAAGCAATTCTCCTGTGGAGCTCAGACACACTTACACACACTCCTTAGACCCTGAAACCTCCAGCTCTCTGTCAGTGATAAGGTTTTGAAATGGTTCAGCCTTGCCAATTTAATTATATTTGAGGCTGATTATATTTATTTTCAAAACTGGCACAAACTTAAGACTGGTGGCACTCTTAAATAGAAAAGAAAAAAAAGCTCTTGGGAAATTATAGATTTAACAGTGTGACTGCGCTTTAGGGTGAGTTAAAGTGTGTGCACGCTGGTGCCGTAATGAATTACTCATTGGAGTGTGTTACAAGATTGACAGCGTTAAAGAGATTTATGCTTGTGATCCACTGCGATTATGATGAGATCAAACCAAGCAAATCAGGGATTGGAAATGAAGATATCACATTTAACATGAGGCGGTGCTGCCACAACTTTAAAAGTGTTCATTAAGACTTGCAAATTAGGAGCACGGTTTGTGAGTTCACCAAATTAATGAGCTTCCTGTCTTGTAAAGGAAATACAAATTGAGATGCAGTGTTGATAATGTTTTATTTTATTATTAGAATGTTCCAGGTTCAATACGTAGGCCTACATGTTAAACCCAAATCTATCAACAGGATTCACTTTCAAATGTATTTATTGTTTTATATCGTATAGGCTATCAAACGGTAACATACTGTATAAAGCAATTTGAGGCTGCATTTATTAATACAGTAATCTATGTAACGAGAGGCTGTGCTGGATCGTGAATAAGTCACGGCTGAAGGACGTAGTTAGCTTATTGGTTTTATAAAAGCTTATTGCTTTTATAAAACAGTTACCACACAGTACAAATATTAAAGCAAAACAAAAAATGTATCAATGCAACTTTCATGGAGTAAAATCACTAAAAGCCTTCCTTCCGCTGGAAAAAAATAGTCCCGGACTGTGAACAGCAACAGAAGTTAAATACATTATTTCGCCTCTAGATGGCGACAAAAACTGCCTTTATGAGTGAGTCAGACAGTAGAGAAGACTTTTATATTGAAAAGATTGAAACTTGTGAACACTGAGAAGCAAGACACAACTGACTAACGTTAGCGTTACGGCACGTGAAAACCCAACTGGACAAGATATCACAGCGGACATTCAAACAGATATTTTATTACGAATATGGGACTGACCTGAGGGAAAATGCTACTGTAAATAAAGGTACACTCACTTACTCGATCTCTAATAATACTCCACTCTATAAGCATCAATGAACAATATCATTGAGAACATATGTTTACGTTGATAAGAGTGGTTGCTAGGGGTGTTGTGTAGTGATACATAGAACTGTTGGTGAAGCGGTCATAACAGTGTTTTACACAGCTATTGACCAATCAGAATCAAGGAATGGAAATTACAGTTTTATAAATACTGTATATTGTAGATAATATTGCATAACTGTAATTTGTGACTATTTTTATATATTTTTTTAGTTAAACAGAATATGTTTTAATGAGGCAAACATTTATTCACTGGTCTTGTTATTGCCATCTCTCACCATTCAACAATGTCTGTTTGAAGAAAACATCACAGGAGGAGCTCATCACGTCCACTAGCTGAGGCATTTGGTCTCTGAGGGACAGTGAAGGAACTATGTAGAGCCTAAGAACCTCTTGTCTGTGTTTCAGATCATGTTGCTGACAGATCCAGAGGTGGAGAGCAGTTTGCTCATAAGCTCAGATGAAGGCGCCACCTATCAAAAATACCGTCTCAACTTCTACATCCTCAACCTGTTGTTTCATCCTGAGCAGGAGGACTGGATCCTTGCTTATGGCCACGACCAGAAGGTGCACAATCATTTTAGCTAAATAATTCCTGGAAGAAATATGGCAAACAGCATCTAATTATGGGGGATAGCATTCAGAAAGGCACTCTTTATGTGGTTCTCTAATTATCAAGCTGTTTTATTGCCAAATATATAACCAAATTCCTGAAAGACAACGGAAAAACACATTTGTAGTATTTGCACACTTGATAAACATTCAAGGCACAAACTGCAAAGCAAGACATTATAATAATGAAACGCATGCGTGAAAATGGACGCCAATCTATATTTGGGAATGAAATATGTCCTCTAAGGGCAATAATCAATGTGAGAGGAAATACGTCTTAAAGAGACAATTTCAGTGAGCTTAAAGTTGGCAATTAAGACAATTTATGGATCCCCAGTCGCAAGGAATTACCATTAATTATTTGCTTTCGAGCTCATGGTGTAGGGCTAATAAATTATGAAAAAAATGTACTCTTCTGAAAAGATTGTTTAATCATATCATAAAATAGTTTAACTATTCAAGATTTTTTTTTTTTTTTTCTTGATGCAGCTGAATCATTTTAACTCCCCTAATTTTGGATTATATTCATTTCTTAATTGATTTCATTTGTTTTCTACCCCTTGATGTGGATCTAAATTATATAAATGATTAGGATTATGAACACACAGTTTAAAAAAAAAAGGTTTTCTTCACCAAATGTATATTCAAATAGAACAATGGGGGGGGGGGGAAATCTGACAAATGACCTTTCACAGTGACATGCAATATAATCAAATAACATTGATGATAGTTTCAAGTCTCGAGCGATGGTGTTAGAAAGCATTGACTTCAATTTTGACAAATCAACATTGACTTCACCCTTGAAAGATGGCCACTGCGAATGAATTACAATTAAATGAAGACCATCAAAAAGAATTATCAGCCAATTGAAGGCTAACAGTTGACTGTTTGCACAATGTGCATGACTAGCCACGGTTAAAAGCTGCGAAAGCAAACAGCACAAAAAAACAACAACACAATCACTAATTAAACCCTATCAAAATCTATGCCACAAATAAATGCTTTATTTATTAGTGTTTACAGAGTTATACCACAGTGTCATTGGCAAAGTTCCTAAGGTTTATTTTATTATAACAGTAAACACGAGAGAGGAAACAAGCTCAAATGAAAAGCTCAGTAGTCTTCATTGGTGAACATATTTCCCAGAAAAAAAAGAAAAAAAAACAGCTTAAAGGGGACATATCATGCTAAATCCACTTTTTTAGCCCTTAAATGCATTTTGTTGTATATTTGGAGTGTTTAGAAGTACAGAAAAGTTGAAATTATTCTCTTCAGGTGCTTCGTTGATATCTTTATATTCTGTTTTGGCCTTATTTTTCAACCTGTTCAGATCTTTCTGTTATCTATGACGTTTTTTGAACTATTACGTCACAGTATTTGCAGCGGAACTGCCAAATAAGGACATTGACTTCCAGCCCAACACTTCGAGCAATCCGCCATTTTTATTTCTCGCTGCAATTTTGTAGTCCAAGCTAAAAGATGCAGAAGTTACGAGAGGGTAAGTTAAAATGTTCGGTTGTTGGATGTAGTAACCCACACGCTTCATTACACCGACTAATGTAGATGAACTGCCGTGCTTGTTACATAGACTGTAAAAAATAGGACAAGGCGCATGTTTAACTGAAAGAACGAGCAGAGAGAGAGACCCCGGTCGCGCGCTCTCTCTCTCTCTCTCTTCCGAGCCAGGCGAAAGTGTAAACAAGACTTAACCGTCTCCAAACTAGACGCTGTCTTGCTCTCTCTCCCTCGCACATATTAATCAAAATAAATCGACACGGTGGTAAAAGGTCGGAAGACCAAAGTTTCATGTGTAAATACAGTAACACACCATTGCGATACATCCATATGAAGACGTTGTTCTGCAGGTTCGTCGTCTTCATTTTCATCTCGCTCCGGCTCCGACTCTGGCTCGAACATGTAAGGCTGGCTGGACAAGTCTTCCGTTGTTGACATTTTGTTAATAACGTGTGAATAAAAAGTTTCTGTGCCGCTAGATAATCGTATCTCTGCTATCAAACTACAAAAATGGCCGAACGGGGTGGAGTTGAACCGAGTGTCACCTCTGCATCCTGGAGAGGGGGCGGGGTATGAAGTGTCTCAGTTGTATTTAAAGAGACCGCACCAAAACGAGTTTCTCTCAGACGCACATCAGAAAAGGGGTAGAAAAGGGTCCTGTGGAGCTATAATAATGAGGAATTCAGACCCAAGCATTGCAGTTCCGCTTTATATAGACTACAAATGTATGATTTATATGTAAAAAGGAACGATTTAAAGCATGATATGTCTCCTTTAAACCAGACTAAAACATATCAATTATACAGGCCTACAATTTTAGGCTGGGAGACCGGTTTGAACCAGCTAAGACCAGTTAAGGCTAATTTAAGCTGCTGTTTTCTCTTCGTTTCTTCGTTTAGTTTGATCCCGTTTGTCTATGTCTAAATTTGATCAAGCTCCATCCACCCACAGTCAGGTTGTTATATTGGATACAAGATTGTGATATCACAGTTCCCAACTAATGCGAAAACAAGTGCTGCTTTTGCTCAACACTTTAATGGCACATATCATTCCCAAAGTGCTGTAAGTACCAGTGTGACATTTGTATTTGCCATTTATATAAAATTATTTTTCCTTTAAAGCACATTGCACATAAATAGGATGTTTCTTACTGAGAAATATATATGTGAGTAATTTTTATGCCTCATTTAGTGAATTTCTCTTGCTCATTGCCAGTTTTCCAGTGTAATTATACAAATTTTTTTAAAAAGATTTTATTTTATTCTGTATTTTATTGGAAAATCATTCATAATTTCACTTGCTCAGTTTGAAAACCTAGTTAGCTGCCTACGTAGGCAATATTTTAAGACATCTGTGGCGCGTTCCTGTTCCTGAAATCTCTTCCAAAAAGTAGACAACTTAATTATGCTGCCTTCTAAGATATCTTGTTTTGGATCAATTTTAAGGCAGCATCACATCCTTCTTGGAGAAGACAATTCCATAATGCATTGCAACAATCTGTGAAAATAAAATGTAAGAGGAATGCAGATTATGAACACACTTTCGTTCAAAATTTTGGGTTCGTAAGATTTTGTGTTTTTTATGCTCATCAAGACTACATTATTCAATCATATATTATCATTGTGAAATGTTATTATAATTTAAAAGAAAAATTCCCTATTGTAATATATTTGAAAATGTTTATTCATATATATATATATATATATATATATATATATATATATATATATATATATATATATATATATATATATATATATATATATATATATATAATTTTTTTTTTTTTTTTTTTTTTTTTTTTTTTTTTTTTTGGAAACATGACACTTTTTCTAAGATTATTTGATGAATATTAAGTTCAAAATAACAGCACTGATATGACATATTTTACAATTAATATTTTAACAGTTTGACAGCAATTTAAATGTCTTAACTATCACCTTTAAGCATTTTAATGCATCTCTGCTGAATAAAAGGATTCATTTCTTTAAAAAAAATAAATGAATAAAATACTGACCCCAAAGTTTTGAAAAGTAGTGTATACTGATAGTGTCTCATTCAAGAAAAAATGATTGACAAAAATATTTTCAAGCAATATTTGTGTGTATCATGTAATTCTATGCATATTGGATTATCATGCCATTAGCTTAGCAACACGCTAATGTCAAAATCGGTAGAAATCACACTTGCATTTTGTGTAGTGCGTGGAGTGCTAGGTTTCATAATAGTGATAATGTGGACTTAGAAGACAGCTGCCTATGTAGGCATACAGTTGTTGAACAGAGCTAGAATATAGAAGATTAAACTAAACTTACCTTTAGAAGTGTCAGAAATGTTCATTATACACATGTTCATAACACATTATTTGATCCTCAGCTCTACAGCTCTGTTGAGTTTGGCCGTCGATGGCAGCTTGTTCACGAGCGGGTGACGCCCAATCAATTCTACTGGTAAGCTCTCTGTGTGACTCCTTCTGCTGCATGTGGAACATCAATCATTTGAACTCCTGCATTCTGTGGCTGATGAGAATAAACCAAAGAACACGGATTGTTGTTCAACCCTGATGTGATCTTCCCCACTGTGTTCCATCTCGAGGTTCACGTCCAAACTTTGGAAGTTCTGAACGTTGTCATTAGACCTTGTTACCGAGTCGGATTCTGCATTTGCAATGTTGCAAATGATTTATTCATTAAGAAAGCTTATTCAACTTGATCAGGATGGCTAATAGATGTCTAGACTGTGGTGATTAAAGAGACCGGTTGAGAAATACATTCTAAATGTGATTCGATTTTGTGTTTATCTCAAGTGGACAAGCTGGAATTAACTGAAAAGGGGGCATGGATCATGGATTTTCTTTCAGACAAGTGTATTTAATATTATAAATATAATCTCCACTAAATCTTGAGCACAGGGACAAAAAAAGTGTCTAGAAGTGAAAAATAAATAGATAAATAAATCAATTAAATTAATGTACAAAGAAATCAGATTCCAAAATAAAGTGATATCAGATATTTTCACAGCATCTGGCATTCGCATTGATTAGTGAATAAATGAAGTAATTTTCATCCATTGAATTATTCTGGTAAGAGATTTGAATCTTGCAGAAATTGACAAAATAACTATTTTCATATCACACATGTATTAAATGCCTTAGCCATTTTTTCTACTTTTGCTAACTAATGATAAAGTGAGACCAAAAAGACATTATATATGTGTGTGTGTGTGTGTGTGTGTGTGTGTGTGTGTGTGTGTGTGTGTGCATTTTGGGGACAAAATCTGTACCCAGAAGTGACCAAAATCTCCAAAAACCTCCCTTTAGGGATGTCCTCATTTGTAAATATGGTATAAAAATAAAGTTGTTTTTTTTTAAAATGTAAAAATGCAGAAAGTTTTGTGTGATTGTTAGGTTTGGGGGTAGGGTTAGTGTAAGGGGAGAGAATATACAGTTTGTACAGTATAAAAAACATTACATCTGTGGAATGTCCACATTTAGATAGCCTAGAAAATGTGTGTGTGTGTGTGTGTGTGTGTGTGTGTGTGTGTGTGGCTGTGCGTGTGCATAAAAATGTGTCAAATGGGTAAATTCAATAAAAAACAAAACAAAATAAATGCTAAATTTTTTATAAGAAAACGTGTGTGTTTGTGTGTGCATAAAAATGTGTCGAATGGGTAAATTCAATAAAAAAAACATAAATAAATGCTACATTTTTGATAAGAAACAAAGAAGATTCTGTCCCCCTCCCACACACACACACACACACACACACACACACACACACACACACACACACACACACACACACACCTAAAGCAGGTAAAGCGAGTAAGAGGACTCAGTGACTAATAGTGCGTTCAATGTACAAATCACAAATATAATGCTAACATAATGCTAACAAAACATAAATAAATGCTACATTTTTGATTAGAAACAAAGAAGATTCTGTCCCCCTCCCACACACACACACACACACACACACACACACACACATACACACACACACACACACACACACACACAGGTAAAGCAGGTAAAGCGAGTAAGAGGTCTCAGTGACTAATAGTGCGTTCAATGTACAAATCACAAATACAATTTATACTCTCAACTGACTGGTCAGTTTTTGATTGATCATGTCTGTTTTTCACCTGCCATGTCCCGACCAAATTCAGATCTAGTCATTAAGCAGCAGGGCTTTGTTTTTTGAGGACATTTTTGTTTCGAATTTTTGCATAAGCACAGTCAAAGTGGGACAGAGCGAAGACATCAGAGAGTCAGCCTGCAGTACCGTTATTTTTAGTCTGGTAATGATCTACCCTCACAAGTTCCCCTCAATGAACTTTCACATATAGAGTCTTATTATCTGAAGTGAGATGAGACACATAACCCTTACAAATGGGTAGCTATTGACTATGTGAAATTAGATCGTCCCTTTTGATGAGAACCCACCATGGTCACAGCCAGAATATGAGATGATTGAAGGAATGGAGCTTTGAATGGATGAAATGGACTTTTGTATTTGTCAGCGCTTCAAAAGGAACTTAGATCCGGTGCGGCTTAATGCCCGCATAGATTTAAAGTCTTGGTGGAATTGAACAGGTCAGGAACTCCTTTACTTTCACCTTCACTATTGATCTCAAATCGAAGCCTATAGCAGTTCCTTGTAGTAGATATTTGAAAATGAACCATTCTTTTGAGTTGGCAAGGTTGTAAGGTAATGAAATATAACTAAAGGCACCTGAACAATCTTGGATGAGAATCACTGATATGCAATTCTAAATAAGCACTGTAATAAGCCTGATTTAAATATAATGGGAGCGTGTTTGCATTGAAAAGAACGGCAATGTATTTAAACCAGCATGATGCAATGTCACGTCTGCGCCTTTTTAGAGGACACCATTTAGGTTCTGGAAGTAAACATCCCATTCATTTTCTCCGTAGGGGGACTGATTTTGAACGATAACTCCTAAACCTTTAAAGACAGACCTACTGTGAGCTGAGGTTGTTAAATAATGGTATATGCTTTTCTTGAAGCCATCAGCCCACATTATTTCAGCTTATTTTTTTTAAACAACCATGCTCAACAGCGGAATTCCTGCTGAAAACTACATGAACCATGATTCTGCAGAGAAAACTCCAACAATTATAGAATCGCGACAAATAAATTGCATCAAAAGAACCAGTTTAGCACCGACCCACTCCTACAGTATGAAGCACTGCGAATGACAGTCATTTTCACTTTGGTCTCAAAATACTTAATATTTGTATGTGTAATATGGATCATTTCTTTTATTCAGTTGTCTTTCGCAGTGCTACATGGGATCATAGTTCAGATCTATTTTTGCCTTAATATTTTGCCTCCAAATATTTTTTGCTGTTGTGGTTCACCTCGTAGGTGGTTGTTTGGTTCGTTGCTTGCAGCTCTTTTACAAAGACATTTGAAAAATCCCTATGGGAAAAATGAATGGAAACAAAAACCAATACATTCGGAACCAAGGTCGCTGAAAAATGGGCGGGCACTGAAGGAATATTCCATTCTGATTGGTCAATCGCGCCATCTAGCAACCTGAAATTTACATGCTTACCGTCATCATTTCACTGCGGACTCATTTTCAAGTGACGGCAGCTTGAAACTTATTTATGGATCGCGTTCAGTTCAGTTCGATTGTTTGTACATTGCAATGGACTATTTTTTTTTTTTTTTGTGTGTGGAAACTGTAACATAATATTCAGTTAAGATCATTAAATCATTTAAGCTCCAATCAATATTTCATATCCATCCATCCATCCATCCATCCATCCATCCATCCATCCATCCATCCATCCATCCATCCATCCATCCATCCATCCATCCATCCATCCATCCATCCATCCATCCATCCATCCATCCATCCATCCATCCATCCATCCATCCATCCATCCATCCATCCATCCATCCATCCAGTACAGTCCGCTCACATCATTTATCATTTTTGCAAATACACCTATTCAGAGTGAACCTCCACTCTGCATCTTAATAGATTGCCGATCAAACTATGCGGGTTTTGAGCTGAAATTCCGTCAGCAAACGCAACATAACTTTTTGGTGCATTTGTTGCTCTGTCTTTAAAATATTAAGGGTGATCCCAGTACATGCTATATGGATGCTATATGGATGCTATATTTGTGAAAGTGTCAATACTTCCATTAAGTGTCATGATAAAGTCTTGAGCTAGTCTGCTTCTACCTTTGTAGCTTTCTCACTGGAGCAGCTCTCTCTGATTTTTCAGTCTCGAATAAATATTTCATGCAACAATGATTTTTTTCAACACTAAAAAGAGCGAGAGAGAGAGAGAGAGAGATGTGCGCTGCCTGTGGGTGTTCTTGGGAAGCAAATGAGAAGGGCTTACTTTTAATGATGTCGGGATATGCTTCTCGCTTCTGTCAGAGAACACAGAAAGATGAAGATGGAAATGGAAGCTTAACAGGACAGGGTGTTCTGATGGTACTTTCCCACCTTAACCCGTATTGCTCCTATGGGAGGAGAACACAGATCTTATAGCCGACACAAAAAAAATCCAATGCCCTTATTTTGACCCATCTGTTGTTATATGGAAACACATAGGATTTTTTTTTTTTTTTTTTTTTTTTTTTTTCAAAGCCCATTTTAAAAAAAACTGTTTTTTTATTTCCTTTGGGCTCTCTAGGTCTAAACTGGGCCTTGATAAAGAGCCAGGCCTGATTCACCTTGAGACCAGCATCTCAGAAACCCGTAAGTCTGATGTGCTTTGATTATATTTCAAGAAGCTATAATTCAAACACGGCACAAGGCAACACTTAGAGGGTTCAAAATAGGCTACACGTCAAAATACAAAATGGACAGTTCTACACCAGCAAATCTATCTGTCAGTGTCTGTCATTCGTAACAAACATGCTGCACAAATTGAGTTTGTCTTTTGTCTGCTGAACCTATATTCCTGTCGATAGACGGACAGAACGAGAAGTTACGCTTGTCAGTTCTACTGGATATGGTCCCTTAAAATACAGTCTGTCAAGTTTTTTTAGATCGTTTGAGATTAACTCTTTTCCCACCAGCAACAAAAAAAAGTTGCCAGCCGCCGCTGCATTTTTAACCATTTTCATGGCACCACAAATCTTTTGTTTTATGAACTTGCAATATATCAAAAGAAAGAACAGCCTCTGCTTTTACACAAAATAACATTTTTATTCTAGATTAATGCATTATTTTTTTATTAACACTTGAATGTGGGTACGTTTCATAATAAAAAAAGTTTACTTGGTAAAAGTAACATTTAAATGTGTTGACAGTAACCGTACCATAAAGTGACCTATATTGAGAAACATAAAAAAAAAGGATTTATTTTGAAACCGTTTTCACTCAGAAATTGCTAGTACATTTCACAAGTGCTTGGAAACAAATGACAAGTTGACCTAAATGTGTTTTTATTTTTTTAGACTGAAGAATTTTGAAGACTAATTTGTAAAAAATAATAATAATAATAAATAAATAAACGAGTGTCACATTTGGGCCTTGCACAATTACCTCCAGGCTTCCTTACCCCTATAGCTTTCAGTTCAGAGTAACATCCTCTCATAGTGTCCTTTCATCTGGTTTATGGCAAGAGGTAAACACTGTATACCTTCATCTCTTTCTGCCATTTGTCCTGTTGCAGAGGCTCTGTATGTCACATGTAAACTTCAGAACTGCACAGATGCCAACAAGGGCAAACCTTTTCCTGGATACATCGACCCCAACTCCCTGGTGGTCCAAGATGAGTATGTGTTTGTCCAGGTGAGTAATGTATAGAGGGGACTAGTACCTTTGACTAGTACTAGATAATGGAATGAAGCTTAATGCATTTCCTCCACAGAATAAAAAATAAAATGGGTAATTGTGACATTTTATCTCACAATTCGGACTTTTTTTCCGTAATATCTCACAATTCAGACTTTATTACTAGTAATTGTGAGTTTACAGTATATCTCACAATTCTGAGAGAAGGTCAGAATTGCTAGTTAAATACACAGTAAAATATTCTATGATCAATACCTTATGACAACATGTTTTTACATTGCTTTAACTCATCAAAATAAGTAAATCTTTTTTTCATGGTGTACAAGATTCAACTAATTTGTCAGTTTAATGAATTTTAAGTTGTAATGACTTAAACATCCAAGTTAATTGTACTTAAAAATTTAAGGCAGCAACTTTTTTTTTTTTTTACGGTGACTCGCAATTGAAAGAAGTAAAGACTGTATTGCGAGATATGAACTTGCAATTGCGAGATATATACTCAGAATTTTGAGATATAAATTAATTAATTGTAACTTTTTTTCTAGCTATTGCGATTATAAAGTCCAAATTGTGAGATATGAACTCGCAATTGAGAGATAAAAAGTCATAATTGTGAGATAAAAAACATGCAATTACCTTGTTTATTTTTTATCCCGTGGCAGAACAAGTTCCATATTAATGCACTTGGGTATGGCTGTAGCAATACATATTTTCTTACAATATTGCATTTATATTTATAAATCAATATTTTTGCATTTCCTACAGTTCAATTACACTTATTCAATTATTCAACAATGCTTACAATGCTTTAATTTAAGCATAAACATGATATTTTAAAGCAAATTTCTCTTTTATTTTAGCCAGCTACCTTCATTAAATGACCTTCAGTTATATGTGTGCACTTTTCCAAATGATTTCATAAGATTTAAAAAAAATATATTTTCTTTGGTGTTTGATTTTGACGCTCCTTCACTGCTGTCTGGACAAATGCAATGTTGATGCATAACATTTTAGCTACCTTTGAATATTTCGGGCCCTGTATTAAGCACTTAATCTCAATAGCACTTAATCATAATACCAGGTGTAAACATGGTTTATGGTGAAGCAAAGATAGAAACTAATCCTCCAAAATTCAGTGTTATGCATTTGGCACTGTTTCAACTGATCTAATCATGTAATTAGATCGAATCATCTTATCACTGAACTGTGTCAAACATATCGCCGATAGCCAGCCCTAACATGTGACCAATATCCGGTGGCACTCGAAATGTTACTTCTTTCTAACCTGTCCTTGTCCTGTCTGCTTGTGATCCCTCCATTACCCTAGGTGTCAACCGGTGGTCGGCCAATCTACTATGTGTCATTCAGGCGAGATGTGTTTACACCCATGAAGCTTCCCAAATACACCCTTCCGAAGGTAGGGTAACTCATTCACACTTGCTCGACACGAAGTCGGAATCTGCCACACCGTGACAGAGTAAACAAACATTGCTATTTCAGACCCAGATCATCATGTCCCTCGATGTTAGCCTTTGAAGCTTCAAACCTTTACAAAATTAGATTTTTATTTTTTTCCCTGGCATCTGGCAGGCTTTTACTTCTGAGCGAGTGAATTCAGGGACGCAGATGCTACCGCGGTCCCTCGCCTCTCAGGATGTTGTGTTATTATTCAAAGCTTAAAATCTGCTGCGCTCACATGACAATTAAACATGTTTTATTCAATCAAGCTCTCGGCGCTCCTTAAAGCACACACCCAGCAACCCTTGCGCGGTCTGGGGTAGATGAAATGCCAGCATGTGGTTTTGTTGCATTTGCCCAACTGACAAGCTCAATTTAAGGCTAATAAGAATATTTGCCGTACGCCGGAGCTTTGAGCAAAACAAGCCAGGTGAGTGTTGGGTCTGATACTGATTATTAATCGGATTCAGCTCAGTGGGGTGAAACCACCAATGCACTCCAGCTGTCCCCTGCCATCCCGGCAATAACATTCATATTCAGTCTAACTTGATTAGAGGCAAAATCACATTAAAGGTTAAAGTCGTCCTCCTTTGATGAATGTAAATAAGAAAGGTAAAGGTGTTTTGATGTTTTGAACATTAAAAGGAACTTTGTAGGCTTACTTTTCCTCTCTGAAGAAGAAAAAGACAGTTGCTTAGTCATGGACTTCATTGGGAAACATAGTGAATAAAATGTAACTGAAGTTTATTGACTTCAATAGTAACAAACATATAGATATCAGCTAGATAGAAAAAAAAAATTACTACACAACAGCAGTTACATTACCGTATATGTATATATACCATTTAGTTCAGTTGGACAACGGACAATAGAATTATAAACTGAAAGTGTTTGCTCTGCTCCATTCAGCACAAACTGTTGGAGTCAGATTTCACGTATCACGTAAAGCTGGTCAATAACCACACCTTGACTTCCTAATTATGTGTATTTTTTTTATATAATTGTTTTATTTTGGTCTGGTTAATGGCATCTGTTTGTTTTATACAATTCAGTTATTTTATTTGTTGATAAATGTTGATAAAAAAATTATTTCACGTATCACGTGACAAGAGTAAAGAGAGTTGACTGACAAGACGATGGCGGAGGATTTGGTGCGCAACAGATCCTGAGCGCCAATGAAAACAACAAAAGCACTCAAGAAATCCACACCTGCACACCAAATCACAAATGTATGGAACGCCAAACAGGCCATATTTCGCCATTAACCAAACGCTTGGTGTCCAGAAAATTTGCGTTTTAGACGAAAAGACTCCGCAAAATATGATGTTCTGTAGTACAAGTGTGAATTAAACCGTTTTCACCACAGAACCTGCAGTAATATCTGCATTTTAGATATGTTTGGTTATCCATACAAATGCACGCGAGAAATCCAAACACACGGAAATCCACAAATGCACGCGTGATCGCAAAGTCGTAAACGTGAACACAGATTCAAAAGCAAATTCAATACCCAGCATATTGATAGTGTAATACAGGTGTTGTCGGTTTATATAGTTGTGAAAAATTCCTCACTGTGACATCCATAGTTCAAAGTTAAAAAGTATGTCTCAGAAACATGTTAATGTTGTGATTAGTAATTAATTGGTAATACTTTATAATTAAAGGGGGGGTGAAATGCTCATTTTCACTCAATCTCCTGTTAATCTTGAGTACCTATAGAGTAGTATTGCATCCTTCATATCTCCAAAAAGTCTTTAGTTTTATTATATTTATAAAAGAAAGATAGGCTGTACCGAGTATTTCCGGAAAAAAACGAGCGGCTGAAGGCGGGCCGTGTGGGCGGAGCTAAAGCTGTGCTAACGCGCCGAGCTAACTTAGTAACAACACACAGAGACATTTGTTCAACAGTTTTACTCACCGTCCCGGTTCCAACGCACGGCCGCGAACCTTTATCATTGTGACTGCTCGATCCTTAAGCATTAGACGATCTGCAAATCCGTCGATCTGGGCTTTGTTTATAAAACAATCATCGTCGAAATGCAGGGAACAAACAGTCTACACAACTCCGTTTATGCTCAGGAAAAACAAACTCCATCCACTGGTGCCTTAACACTGGGTTCTGTGCAGGGTTGTCTTGCCCTGGCAACCAAAAACACACTTCTTTGGTGACATTGGCTTCCCAAAAGCAGGGCGCTTTGATGGCGAACTGCTTTCGCTCTCTTGCTCTGGTCTACGAGTGCGCGCGCGCGCGCGATCTTACCGGAGAAGTGCCCTTAGGACCCATATAAGGAAATTCCGTTACATCTGACGTCACACATGCCCATACTCGAAAAAAACTTTCCGAAACTTGTGACAAACCGGAAGGACAATTTTTGGCACAGAAATACTCCTTCAAACGTACAATTTAATTTTTGAAACTTTGTCCATGTTTAGCATGGGAATCCAACTCTTTAACAGTGTAAAAAACTCAGTATGCATGAAATAGCATTTCACCCCCCCTTTAAGGCAAATCTCATTCAGTAATTATTGATTACCTAATAAGGATCTTGGTCATAAATTTGCTATTGCTTACTGATTAGTTAGGCTTGTTTTCATATTGGTTGATAGTAGTAGCTGAAGTGTCGATGTAGTCTTTTGCACTGCATTACTTCCTGACCATTATTCTAAAGTGTTACCCAAATTATTATACAGAACTGAAGTCATGCAGCTACACTGGGCCGAATGTGATCCACTAGTGCATCATTTATAACCTATTATAAATGTCTGATTTATTGACTTTTTTTATTGACATGTTTTTAAATATTTGAATTACAGCAGAGGCCAAACATTCTTTCGTCCAATAAATCACTGAGATCCGTCTTATGAAACGTCTTTTCCTTTTTTCCCCAGGATCTGCATGTGATCAGTACAGATGAGAACCGGGTCGTGGCGGCGGTTCAAGAGTGGAACCAGAATGACACTTACAACCTGTATGTGTCAGAGTCCGGAGGCATTTACTACACGCTGGCTTTGGAGAACGTCATGAGCAGTATGGGTCCAGAGGGAAATGTCATGATAGATCTGTATGAGGTACCTCTCTAAAACAGAACGGTGTCGTTTAGTTGGTTTCCACACTGCACAGATGTATGCTGATTCAATCTCACTGCTTCATGTTCAAATTTCCCTGGATATTAAAAGCACGAGCAAATTGGATACGCTAATTAATGCTAATTGATTGTAGTGCTAATTGATTTAATAGCAGCGCTTTTTTTTTCAGGAATTGATTACATAATTATCAGTGGATTATCTAAACAAGGAGCAGTTAGGAACCTTGAAATAAAGCAGAATGCTGTCTATATGGATCTTAACGTATAGGTGAAATCCATTGACGTGTTAATTTCATAACATATTTTGTACCATGTTAAAGTGCCATATTGAACTGTCATTAAAGTTAATCAAAGAACAAATGAAACAAATGAAAATTACTCACTGCTCTTGTCTGAAGAACTTTTGTAGCTTTAATAAGGATTAATCTATATTGAATTTATAATTTATGCAGTGCAGACTGTTTGATAACTTTATTTAATTTCTGTTAGACAGAAAGGGCACAGGTAAATATGACATTTATTATGGGTTTATGTGAGGATTGTTTGAACTTCACTTAAGTTAAAAGTTTTTATATATTTTTTTGAAGTCTAATAAATGTTTAAAACTGGGGGGGGGGGGAATCCATTAAACTTAAAAGTATTTAAAATATACTGCCTTTATGCTATTTCTACATTAATTTGGAGGTTAACTGTGAAATTATTACATTATAAAATATATTAAAAACGTAAGTGTTTTTAATTGCGATTGATCACGATTAATCACAGAAATTTTTTGATTAATCTAGTTAATTTTTTTAATCGATTGACAGCACTAATATATATGTATGTATATGCATATGTTCCAGTTTATATATAAATATATATATTACTGAATTACTATATCACAAATACCAAAAAACATATTTGAAATCTTAATTTGCTGTTTCTAACACATTTCTAAGCATCCAATTTTACTCAGATTTCAAACCACATTTGGGTTTCTATTTATTTGTTTGTAATTATTCAATATGTTTTTGTTCTGTTCAGGCTACAAACAACTAAACGGATTAAGCAACAAATATTTTGCAGCCTGTCTGAACAAAATTTCCAATTCTAAATCTACTTTTGCTTTGTTTTCAAACTCTGCTCAGTGTCTTTGCAAATACTTGTGTGCTACATGATATCTTTCAGTTTGAGAGCATGTAGGGCTTTGGAGTGTTCTTAAGTTCTCAAGTTTTTATAGGACTGCAATTGGGTCTGATAGGAGTGAAGCCAGTGATTTAGGGTTTGGGTGTAGACCGCTCGTCTCTTTGAAGAATACGCCATCAGGTCTCTATTCGTGCACCTCTAGATGGAACGGCGCATTGCAACAGAGGCCAGCAGGTGTCAAGCTATCTCCTGATCAAATAATTAAACTGTTGATGATAGCAACCCCCATAAAATCACATTTGGCCTTCGGATAGGCTGAAGAGTCCGGTGACTTGATTGAGGTCGCCACCTCCATGTAACATATGCTAAAATCTCAGCCGTCGGCGAGATTGGAATATTCATCAATTATTGAATAGCGAGTGTCCTCCGAGTCCCATCCCGGGCTGCCTCTTCTCCTCTCTAGTGCTTCCTGGCCCTGAAGAGATGTCACTTCTGTTCAGGATGGACATGGATTACCTTCTCATTCCCTTACATACTCTCATTGCACTCCGATAGATATATTTGACTAGGAACGGAGCTTTTGAGAAGTTCTCTTGGCTGGGTTTAGTTCAGGGACAGTAAGTAATAAAAGTGGCTTGTTTACCTATGGGTGGAAATATTGAAATGGTGTAACTTTACAGATGTGATTATTAGTGGTGCATCTCTTCCTCATTATCTTGCTTGTTCCCATCCCTAGGTGGCAGGGATAAAAGGCATGTTCCTGGCCAATAAGAAGATAAATAATGAGGTGAAGACTCATATAACCTATAATAAAGGCCGAGACTGGAGGCTCCTGCAGGCTCCCTCGGCTGATCTCAGAGGGAACCCAATCCATTGCATACTGGTGAGTGGAAGTGTGGGAAAACAGAAAGCAAGAAATTTGTCCAAATTTGACATTCATAGATGAGATTTATGAGGTCATTGCTCTTTCCAACACCCAACTTATCAGATTTTATCTTTTGAAATATTAAACAAGGCTGGGTGTTTCTTCAACTGCAGGCACTTTGGGTTGATTCTTATTAAAACTAACAGATTTATATATTTATAATCATTATTTTATGAATATCACATTAAGTCTGTCTTGGAATTTTTTTTTTTTTTTTATCACATCACCTTCATTATTTATTTATGTTTTGCTTCTTTTCAAATGCTGCTTGTTTTATTGCCTCTTTGTTCCAGACCCAGACTTTCAATCTTAAAATATGAAAATCAATCATACAATATGAATCATTCGATTTTTTTTTTATAACTATGATAATAGGAACAAATAGTTTAGAATTCAGATCCTAAATTATGTCTATCATTTCACATAACATCCAACAATTTTGGCCCTAATAATTTATTTTTTAATCTTTTTATGATTATTGTATTTTTTATTTTTTTAACAAGGAGAGTGTCAATGAAGGAGCATACTTGAAATATGAGATGTGGGGGAAAGCAGACAGATTAAGATAAATAGCCTATCATTTGTGAACAGAATATTTTATCGTGTGTCATCTCCAATCAAGCTTCAATTTTGTCAAATTATGTAAAAGGTGTGAAAATGTTGTTTAATTTTATAGATAAAATGTTAGCTATGAAATTAGCCTTGAAATATTGAAATTTTGTACAAAAAATTCTGGTATCATCTTTTCCATCACCGAATGCTATAAAGCAAAGTGTTGTTATTTTTAACAACAATTGAAACTAGGAGTCTGGCGATAGTGCAGGTGCGTTTTGAAATGTTTCAACTAACATAGGGCTGTCTCTCATGATTATTTTGGTAATCGAGTAATCGGTCGATTATTTTGATGATTAATTGAATAATTAGATTGTATATATTTTTTGAGGTAATAAAAATAGACCAATAGCAACAACAACAAAAAAAAAACAATAGTGAACAATAGCCCATAAAATTACTTAAAATACATATGTAATAACAATGATGCAAAAATAATTGGTTCAAAAAAGTATAAAAAGCAAGTAATCATTTGGCTGAATTGAATAACACTTAAAATTCATATGTAATATACATAATATAAACATAATCAACTTATGTACATTACGTTTTATAAAAAAAATGCTTGCAGAGGGTGCCAAACGGCCTGGTGATTGTTGTTGTTACACTTGACAGCATGATCAAATCCTTGTTTAACATTGGCCAAACAACATATAATTCAAATGTCCACTTAATCTTCAATATTTGTTCAATTCTTTACGATAGAAATGCTACAGCCACTGTAATTTATTGAACAAGAACATGTGGGCATCAAAACAAGCAAACTCATATTGAGGGTTTCATTTTTTACTTTTATTTTGAAATCGGGATGAACAACAATTCACATATTTATATTGATGTATTCTTCTCTGTTGGCATAGGTTAAACATCTGGTGATATTTTTTAAAGGTCTATACAGCGCCAAAAGTGTTGTTGAAGAAACACTCAGCCAGACATGGTCATAATTGATCATATTTTGCACAATATCTTCATCACATTAAAAAACAAAGTTAACAATATGCGAACAGAATGTGTATTCCTGTGGACATGGGCATTTGGAATAGGTCTACGTAATCAGTGCTGCTTGTCATTGCAAATGACAAGACATATATTTCATTCCATGGAGATGTTATCCATCCCCTGTGAATGGCATCCACAACCCCACAAAAATGCAAACAAAAATAATTACCCTTTGATAAACTCAACTAATTAATGGTCCCGCTTGTGCCCATGCCTTCACCATCCATTACAGAGCTATTTGTTAGAAAATGTCAAAGTTTTAATAAACCCCTAAACAACCCTTGCAACATGTGCTTACCATTGGCATTTCCAGACTTATAATGAGAATTGTGTCACTAAAGGTTATTCCAATCAAAATTAATGTTTGGAGGGAAAAAAATTCACAGCAAAACTGTTATGGGATTTTTTTTTTAATGGGATTTTATTCGAGCCCAAGCACAATGACAGTTTAGTGGAGGCCACACGCTGGGGTTTTATCGATTTAGAGACCCTGTTTGATCTGGATGACATTTTTTTTTGTGTGTGTGTGTGTGTGTGTGTGTGTTACTTCTAGCCGTACTGTTCCCTGCATCTTCACCTGCATGTATCAGCAAACCCGTACACATCTGGAAATATAGCCAGCAGAGAGTCGGCTCCTGGAATCATAGTGGCATCAGGTGAGTTTGGGTGAAAGGACTGATCCTGGAGTTTAGAGAGAAATTTTCCTTGAAAACTAAATATTTTTCACTAAAATCATTATCATTTCTACGGCAAAAACATTAGAGATGGGATAACGCAGAGTGATCTCATTTCATGCATAAAGTGTACATGTACACTACCGTTCAAAAGTTTGGGGTCACACGCTTTTTTTTAATGTTCGACTTTCTGAAAATTCTGACTTTATTTCTCAAAATTGCGAGTTTATATCTCACAATTTTGAGAAAGTCAAAATTGCGACTTTATGGGCCCTATCATACACCCGGCGCAATGCAGCACCAAGCACGACGCAAGTGTGTTTTGCTAGTTTCAGCCTGACGCGGTTATCATTTTCACGTCCTGCTCCACGTTGTTTAAAGATCAAATGTATTTGCAGATATTTGTGCGCCCATGGGCTGCTGGTCTGAAAACGAGGTGTGTTCTGGTGCATTGTTGGCACATTGCTATTTTGAGGCAACTGAATTAGACTGCACCATTGACCAAACCCTGGTCTAAAGTCAATGGCACAATATTTCTTTTTGTTATTTAAAGAGCGCGTTAGTAATGTGCGCCTATAGGCGGGTCCACAACGCACGTAGACTCTGCTCACAGGGACAGCACACAAACATGCCAAATATTAAAAATAAAAGGATTACAATGTAAAATATTATTATTGTGTACATAAAGATATGGTGGAATCCGGCTTGTCCCGTTGATGGTCTGCTTGCACGCTTTAACCTCGAGCACGAGCAGATCCGTTTCCTCTCTGGAGAAGCGTTCAGTCTTTCCGCTTGCAAGTTCCACCATGTAAATAGCGAATCCGCCACGGCGCGAGCGCAACTGGCTTTTAAAGGGAATGGGAGATGAGACTCTGATTGGTTTATTTTCCGTTATGCCCATAACACACCCATTACTCATTAAAAGAATAGGGACAACCTTTTTAGACCATGCGCCGGGTGCACCGACCATTTTTCCCGTCGTTAAACTAGCAAAAGTGATTCGGACACGCCCTAAGTGCACTTGCTCCGTGCGCTTAGATGGTTAAAATAGGGCCCATAATCTCAAAATTCTGAATTTATTTCTCAAAATTCTGACATTTCTCAGAATTGCAACTTTATATCTCACAATTTGGACTTTATAACTCATAATTGCAAGTTTATATCTCACAATTCTGAGAAAGTCAAAATTGCGACTTTATATCTCAAAATTCTGACTTTATTTCCCAGAATTGTAACTTTATAACTCACAACTGCAAAGTCAAAATTGCGACTTTACAGTATATCTCAAAATTCAGACTATTTATCAGAATTGTGACTATATATCTCACATTTTGGACTTTATAATTCACTATTACGAGTTTATATATCAGAATTCAGGCTTTATAACTCGCAATTGCGAGTTTATATCTCACAATTCTGAGAAAAAAGTCAGAATTGCGAGAGATATAAAAATGTAAAACTTTTGTCAAATTTAATACTCAAGTCAGAGTCCCATAGCAGACTTCTCCCCATTTCTGAGTATGCATACTTTCAATATATCTTTACACATCTTTCTCTTATGTTGTTTCATTTCTTTATTTTGTGTTTTCGATGAAAGTGGTGGCTTATACCACTGTTCTAGTCTATGTAGTGATAATAACTGTAGTACGTATGTGAAACTTTAGTTATCATGGAAAATGTTTGCATGTTAATTTAAAAATGTGCCTGAAATGTATCATTCCATTTTTGGATCCTCCTTTAATCTTTAACCCTCTGGGCATTTTCATCAAAACTAAACATTTTTTACACACATGCTGCTCACATTATTTTAGCAGAGTTTGTGCTGAATACAGTGTGATCAGACTTTCGCCATGGAAATGTTATAAGTAACAGAAATAAGCACAAATGTCAGAGCATGTCAAAACACCTCCAGGGCCCAGAAAACACCTCAGACCCCAGAGGGTTAAAGAAGTTGAAAAGACACATTTAAAAACAAAAAAGATTATTTGGAGTATTTGTATTTTGGTTTTGGTTACAGACAGGTAGAAAAAAAATCTGTTTAGTTTTCAGGTCCTTGAAAACAAAATACTTTTTAAAGTGTGTAGTTCTCGTATTCTTTCTTAAATCCCTGACATCAGTGTGGTTTTTGTGCTGGAACTCCAAAGCGAAGCATATTAAAATTCCTTTCATCTTGAGCGCTTATGACACTGTTATTGTTGAATATGTTCATTTTGAGCTTGTGGAGCACAGGCATCTGTATATGGACTATAAACAAGATTAGTGTCGTGCTAGCATAAACAAATGGAAATGCTAAGTGCTACTCTTGAGATTAGCAGCAGAGAGTCTTTAGAGTGTTCTTATTATTCTCTCTCCATCATCTTCTGTTTTCACAACCAACTAACTCTTCTCCCACTTCAAACTTCAAATGTTTATTTTATAAGATTGAAGGCGCTTGTCACTTTTTCATTTCACTCCTTCAGGCTTGTGTCTTCCGCGATGTTCGTCGACTATATTGCCTCCGGATGAACGCAGATAAAATATAAATGTCTTGGCACTGTAACTATCTGGATAAGTAATCCTAGGAGGAGGCCGACTATTAGATAATAGGCTCTAAATTGACATTTAGTTGATTGATTTGATCGTATAAGAGTTGTGGGGATGGCACAGCCTTTCCTGAGTTTTTAGCTTATTAGATATAGAGGTTTTCCAGAACTCCTAGTTAATTCTCAAAGCATCAGACGGCCAGACTCTCTGATTTTATTACACATGATGTATTTTCTGCTCTCTCTCTCTATCTGTCTGTCTGTCTGTCTGTCTGTCTGTCTATCTATCTATCTATCTATCTATCTATCTATCTATCTATCTATCTATCTATCTATCTATCTATCTATCTATCTATCTATCTGTCTGTCTGTCTGTCTGTCTGTCTGTCTGTCTGTCTATCTATCTATCTATCTATCTATCATCGTCTGTCTATCTATCTATCTATCTATCTATCTATCTATCTATCTATCTATCTATCTATCTATCTATCTATCTATCTATCTATCTATCTATCCATCTATCGTCTGTCATCTGATCATCTGTCTATCTATCTATCTATCTATCTATCTATCTATCTATCTATCTATCTATCTATCTATCTATCTATCTATCCATCTATCGTCTGTCATCTGATCATCTGTCTATCTATCTATCTATCATCGTGTGTCTGTCTGTCTATCTATCTATCTATCAATTATCATCTATCTATCTATCTATCTATCTATCTATCTATCCATCTATCGTCTGTCATCTGATCATCTGTCTGTCTATCTATCTATCTATCTATCGTCTGTCATCTGATCATCTGTCTGTCTATCTATCTATCTATCTATCTGTCTGTCTGTCTGTCTGTCTGTCTGTCTGTCTGTCTGTCTGTCTATCAATTATCATCTATCTATCTATCTATCTATCTATCTATCTATCTATCAATTATCATCTATCTATCTATATCTATCATCGTGTGTCTGTCTATCTATCTATCTATCTATCTATATATCTATCTATCATCGTGTGTCTGTCTATCTATCTATCAATTATCATCTATCTATCTATCTATCTATCTATCTATCTATCCATCTATCGTCTGTCATCTGATCATCTGTCTATCTATCTATCTATCTATCTATCTATCTATCTATCTATCTATCTATCTATCTATCTATCTATCTATCTATCTATCGTCTGTCATCTGATCATCTGTCTGTCTATCTATCTATCTATCTATCTATCTATCTATCTATCTATCCATCTATCGTCTGTCATCTGATCATCTATCTATCTATCTATCTATCTATCTATCTATCTATCTATCTATCTATCTATCTATCTATCTATCTATCTATCTATCTATCTATCTATCTATCTATCTATCTATCTATCTATCTATCTATCTAATCTATCATGTCTGTCTGTCTTTCAGTCATACATTTTCAAACCTTAAAACCAATACTGTCAATATCAATAACAAATTTGGAAAGGTAGTCATCGTGGGTTAGCGATCAAGAGAAAGTTTTGACAGAATCCTTAAGGCACTTTCAAGCTTTTGGAATGTATATATGACTTTAGTTTTGCAAAAGAGGCACAATCTACTCAATCTTCATATTCATAGCTTTAGTTATCAACTCTCTATCTGCTTCGGTAAGCATGACCGTAATTGTTCTGCTCTTCTTTCCATAGGTTCAATCGGCGCGGAGTTAACGAGCAGCAACGTTAGCATGTTCATCACATCCGACGCTGGAAACACGTGGCGGCAGGTGACACTGACCGTGGGCCATTTAATTTCAGCACTGATGCATATCTTTGAGCGGATAAATCCGTGTGCCACGTTTCAGAGCCGATAATCAAATGACACCTTCAGAGAAAACTAAATTCAATGACATATATGATGCCCGTGGGTGCATGTTTGATGATGCGATTTAAATTTATGGGGCCAGCTGTCTAATTAAAAATGGAGAGCTCAAATAATTAAGAGAAAATTGATGTGGCAAAAAAGTTAAAGCATGCTGGGTAGGGCATGGGTTTGATGTCATATATCATGTCAGTAAGAATTACAATCAGTGGGATTTGAGAAATAGCATCATTTCAAGGACAGCAGACCTGTGGTTGCCAGCTTTCATATAATCAAAATGAAAGCCCTCCCAAGAAGAGTGAAGGAGATGAAATATTGTCATAGCTCAGCCAATCTGACATTATGAATGAAAATAACACAGGAACATATTTAACAATGCCCTGAGACACATTTCTGTGAGCAGAAGTTTTTTGTTTGTTTATTTAAATTTAGCGGTTCGCTAAACAAGCGAACTCGGAATGATTTCAGAAATATGCAGTCCTTATTTATTATAGATTTATGTTGATCGGGGCAACAGGGGTCAGCTGCGTTTCTCGGTTATAATTTCTCCAGTGTGGCTTGTAGCTTGGTTGATCTAACTTTTCCAGTGAGTTCACTGCCAAAGGAAAACAAAGTAAACCCCACAACAGTATCCCGCTAACATAAACACTAGCCTCGTAATTAGCCTGTGAAGTACTTAAGCCAATCAGGTGGTGTTTTTCTCCACTTAAACGGACTAGCGCTTGCTAAATGCTTGAAGCCCCAAGGCCTAAACTCAACGGGAATTCATATCAGCAAGAATTCACAGCACATACAGGGAAGTTAACGCTGCTCTGGGGCAAACAAATGGAAATCACTAATGAGGGCTTCAATTTTCGGTTCAACACTGCAGTAGGTCAGCCTAGCATCTGGCAGGATTTTATGCTCTGTAAGGCAATTACTTGTTTTGCACATGTTTGCAACCACTAGCAATTCTGTAATGGTGACTGGAGGGGTTTTAGGCATTTTTTGGAGCTCTGTATTTTTAAAAAAGTATATTTTTAGTCTTAGTATATTATAAAGTATATGTACAACAACAAGACGGTTATCACAACGGAATCAAACAGAATGGAACTAGCTTTTGCATTAGATTACAAGAGGGTGAAGTTTTAGATGATCAGTTACCAGTTCATGTCATTTTATCGAATAGGTATCGAATAAAACAGAATGCTTTAAATGAGGAAAAACAAACTAATATCATAAAACATAACTGAATAATCAGATTGCTAATACTCGCTAATCAATAAATCAGTCAATCAATAAATCAATCAATAAATCAATCAACCAATCAACCAACCAACCAACCAACCAACCAAATCAAATCAAATCAAATCAATGAATGGAAAATGTTATTAAGGGCTCAGAAAAACATTCCTAAGAAAAGAAGTGTGTGTGTGTTACAATTGTTTAATGTTTTAATTAGAGAAAGAAAAAGAAAAAAACATGAATAAACACCTGAAATAAATTATTTATTATTTATAAATGAATTGCCTGTTTTAGAAGTTTTCATGCTGGTGATATGATAAATATGGCAACATCTTCTCAAACCAAAGTATTACCATTATTTAAAACATACTCCTGTGCGAAAACTAAATAATAATTTTACATTGTATACATTTTTTTAATTTATGCAATCCTTCAGTATGTAATGGGAATATCAAAATTAACGGAACAGCATACAATTTATAAATGTATTTACTTACTATGTATTTATTTATTTGTTTTGGACATCTAGGGCCCAAACACACATACATGCACTTTTTTTCCAAAATGTTTAACAATTGAACTGTGTCTGTTTCAGATATTCGACGAAGAGTACAGTGTTCTGTATCTGGACCAAGGCGGAGCTTTAGTAGCTATTAGACACACCCCTCTTCCCATCAGGCACCTCTGGTAATCCCATGCCAGTATCATTATTAATATGTCATGCATATGTGCATAAAAGATGAGTCAATGCAATCACACCAAGCTGAATCACATAATCAAAGGAAGTGTGCACATTCTCATTAAACCCAGTAGACTGTGTAATACTTGTGTCTAGTAATCTAGATTAAATGTTGGAAAGGTGCAGTAAAGTTCTGTTTGAATTATTTGCCAGCTGTGTTGCAATCTTTTCTAAACTGTATCGTAGTTTAAGGTGTGTGCTGCTGGTTTCTATGCAGGTTGAGCTTCGATGAGGGGAGAGTGTGGAACAAATACAGTTTCACTTCATCTCCCCTGTTCGTGGATGGAGTCTTGGGCGAACCAGGCGAGGAGACGCTCATTATGACGTACGTATTGTAAATATTCAGGACTAATACATTTTGATTGTTCTGGAATGTGAAAATAGTGCTTGATGAAATATGTGATACAAACGTGATAAACAAATGTATCATTATTTGGTATATATAAATACACACACATGCATGTATATATTTAAGAAAAATGTGTTATTTATATAAAAAATATATTTATATATAATATAAATTATGTATATATATATATATATATATATATATATATACACTTTATACATGCAAATATTTCTTACATATATAAATGCATATGTGTGTATTTATATATACAAAATAATTATATACAGTACACACACATATATTATGTAAACACAAACTTTTATTTTGGATGCGATTAATCGTTTCCCAGCCCAAAACAAAACAAAACAAAACAAAACAAAACAAAATAAAATAAAATAAAATAAAATAAAATAAAATAAAATAAAATAAAATAAAATAAAATAAAATAAAATAAAATAAAATAAAATAAAATAAAATATTGTTAACAATAGTGTGTTTACATCTCACAATTGTAACTTTACATTTTTTACTTTAGACTTTAAATCCCACAAGTTCTTCTTTATTTTCTCATATTTGTGACGTATATGTCACAGTGTGACTTTGTCCTATTTTAAACTTTCTCAAAATGACCTGTTTTACTTCCACAAGAATAAATTGTAAGCGTTTAAAATGTGTAAATATGAAATGCTTGACGATGCTTGGCGATAGAAAATGATAAATCAAGTGATATTTTTATAGACCTTCCAGTATCAAATCACCTATTTTAAAAGAGAAATCTTTAAAACCATCGTGCCAGTTCTGATTTCACATCATAATCCTCTGAATCCAGCTCAACCTAAAATTATTTCGAGTATTATTTCATGAAGTTTTTCCGTTGTAGGATATTCCTAGATACTTTCTGCTGTCTTTCTGACAGGCCCTAAAAGTGTCACACAGTTCTTGAGTGTCAAACTCTCTCGATGTGAGTTTCAGACTTTTTGTTGACAGTTTGACGCAGGTTTCCACTGATGTGGTTTGACTCGGATAACATTGCTAAGCATTTCCTTTCCCTGTCTCCTCTACATGGTTCTAATCATTAGAGTCTGGATATGCCAGACATACAGTGGCTGAAGTTCTACCTTTGTTTGCAGGATCTTTGGTCATGTCAGTCACCGCTCAGAATGGCAGCTGGTAAAGATAGACTTCAGGTCTATCTTTAACAGAAGATGCATAGAGTCTGACTATGTCCCGTGGGATTTACATGACCAGGTGAGAAATCATTTTATCCAATCTGAATACTTGGTTACATCCTTGTTTCACACATAGTTGTATATATCAGGTTTACTATCTTTCTTAGACTGGTGTTTTTTTAAGCATAAACCTTTTGTCAGATTTAGAATTTAAAGCAATATGACCATATTAATGGAAATAAAAAAATCTTTCATGTGGAGTTCATGTGATCTTTTAAAAGTTTGCAAGCTGGAAGGTGTGTCTCATGCCACAGCAGCAACAACAATTGCTGACAAAAAAAATTCTCCAAGTTCCTTTGGTCTCCTTTGCGACAATCGCACGGCCTCTAAACGAATCTTCCCATCTTAATGTCCTTAATGTCCTCAACTCACTTTCTATTATGCATCTCAAGCCTTACATTTAAGGGAGCCGAGTAAAGTTTTGATCAGATACCTTTCTGCTTTGTCATGTCTTTCCACCGTAATAAACCCTCCGTTGAGTCCTAAAGATTTAGACCGAACTAAAGAGCTTGTCGCAATGGCTTCTTGTTGTTTGGAACATCTTATGAGATTCCTTTCTAACTGGTCCTGACATGCTTTCTCAGGGTTTGCTCAAAACAAACTCCTGGTTAAACATTAAAGCACACAAGTGTGATAAACAGTGCAATTTTCTGTCCATATTTTGTTGAATTTTGACTAAATTGTCCAGAAATTATGCTTTTTTCACTCAAAAACTAAGGTGCATAAGCTCAGTCTCTTCCAAAAAAGAAATGCAAAACCTGTCCTAATTGAAAGAAAACAAGCTGACTAAAAGATTGAATCCAATATTTGGTGATCATATAACATAAATCAAGCGTAGCGTCAGTTCTGGCAGGTCACGTTAGTCAAGCTCGCATCAGCTGACTCTCAGCTGATCCACGTCTACCTATAGGAATACGACGCCTATCACTGTATACATATATAAGCTCCTTCAGTATTATCAGCAGCTATCGCGTTTCTCAGGAGTGAATTACCCTCCTCCATCCCCAGCTCCTCCTCTCTTCCAGTCAGGATTTGGCATTCTCATTCCCCTTTGAATCAGACTAAATTATCGAATTACGTTGTACATTAAAATATTGACATTAATGATATCTGCAATACTTTCTCGTTGGTTCTGTTCTGTTTACCCTAAGGGGGTTATTATGCTCTATGCTAGGCTGCATGGATGCGCAGGGAGTTCTTGCCCAGAACAGAACTATACCACCAATCCTAACTATATGCTAACTGTATTTGATGATAGTGGTCCTGACAGAACAAGAGATTTATAAGCTATTTTTTACTGGGAACATTGAAGGTGTTACAGGGTTTTCAAGGGTTAATTTAACTAGCACAAGGCAAGTTTATTTATATAGCACATTTCATACACTATGGCAATTCAAAGTGCTTTACAGGAAGGAATAAAAATAATCACAAAATAAAAGCAAGGAAAATTAAAACAGTTATTCAAAATGCTTTACATAGAAAGGAATTAAAATATCACACTATGGCAATTCAAAGTGCTTTGCATAGAAACTAAGCACAAAATAAAAGCAAGGGAAATTAAAACAGTTGAATTAGAGTAAAATTAAATTAAAGTAGTACAAAGGTGATACATAGAATAAGCTTCTCATCTGGCAAAACACCGGTGTATCTTATTTTGCATCTTTCAATTTCAAGTGGTTTATGTTTCTCTCTTACCCAATTCTCAGTGCCGTTTTAGATCACTTTAGAATCAAAAAGAAGAGTACAGTGCAGTCAGTCGGACGTACAGTGGATACTCTGAGATTTTCCCATGATGGTCAGTCTTTTCTGTGGTTTTTCCCTTGGCACGCCTATAACTCTAGACGTCTCTAGAGAGATCAATTTTCACCTCAATTAAAAAAGGTGAGCACTCACAACTTGCTCACAAATTTGATCATCCAGACCCTCAGAGTTTCTCCCAATACCGTGGATTAACTAAACCCACCAGACTAGTATCTACACCATACTAGTCACCACAGTTTTCCTTTGACCATCATGAGTAAATCCCCTCAGGTACCTTTTAACAATTTATTTACAGTTATAAAAATAATTAAAATAGATAAACTGGCAAAACACTGGTGTATCATTTTGTACAGCTACTTGTTATACTGTGAGATTATCCCATGTGGATTTTCATCATTTACATCTCTCAATTTCTCCAATTAAGTAATTTATGTTTGTCTCTTATCCAAATATGGAAATTGGAAGGTTGATTCTGCCAGGGAATAAAAAATTAAACAATATATATATATTTTTTCCTCTATCCCACAATTCGGACTTTAATACTTGCAAATGTGAGTTTATGTCTCACAATTCTGAGAAAAAAAAAAGAATTGCAAAAAAGATTCTCACAATTGCATGTTTATATCCCACAATTCTAAAGGGGGGAAAAAAATCACAATTGCGAGAAATAAAGTTAAAGAAAGTTAAAGAAATAAAGAATTGCAAAAAAAAATCCACGCAATTTTACGAGTTTATATCTCACAATTAAGACTTTATAACTCTCAATTGTGTTTATATCACAGTTTTGATTAAAAAAAAAATGCCACAATTGCGAGAAATAATGTCAGAATTGCGACAGTTTCTTGTGAGCATGTGAAAATCTGTATATTTTTTATTTTTGCAAAGGTCCCTTTAGGGGCTCCATAGAATTGCGACTATATATCTCACATTTCTGAGGAAAAAAGGAAAAATCTGAATTGTGAGATAAAGTCGCAATTATCTTTTTATATATTTATTTTTTATATTATGTTGTGGCAGAAACAAGCTTTCATACAAATCCGACGCCCGAAATAAAACTGTACTATTTGGATAGCAGAAATGTGAGTGAGAGGTATAATACCCTGAAACCTTTCACAAAATGAACTCTGCAGAGTTTGAATGTGAGATATGAAATATGGAACAACGTAGTACAATGAGTGGAAACATTTTTTTTCTCTCTTCCTATTTTCTCTCGTCTTCTTTCTAGTCTATCTTTTTCTATTCAGGGTGATACACACATGCTTCATTGTTATGAATTATTCATGTGAGAACTAAAATAAACCTGAATGAGAACGCTGTATGACAATTTTATTGTAGAAAAGGTGTGTGTGTATGTGTAGGCATGTACTGTATGTATATGTTGTTGAAATCCTTGTAGGGTGAACGCTGCCTCATGGGAGTCAAAAGAGTCTACCGAAAGCTGAAGGCCATAGCAAGGTGTGTTATGGGTAAAACCTACTCTGTCACGATGATTTCCGAGCCGTGTGACTGCACTGAGTCGGACTTTGAATGGTAAGCAAACAAATGTTTTTCTTCTAAGATTCAGGCTATGTTCTAAAACGAATTCGTGCGAATTAGGAAAAGGTGGCTAATTTGTCTAAACCCCAGTGATGCTTAGGTTTAGGGGCGGGGTCAGGGGTAGGTCATTCGTACGAATTCATACGAATTGGGCAACTCGTAAAATATGTATGATTTAGCAAAAATCTAAATTCGTACGAGTGAGGTCGTACGAATTAGCCACCTCGTAAAATACGTACGAATTGCCCTGAGATTGGGTTGTGTAAAACATATTGAGCTGCTTTGCTGTAGCAGATACTTGCTCAGTAAGATAATAATAATAATAAAAATGATATTTTAATTCAACAAGGACACATTCAACTGATCAAATATGACAGTAAAGACATTTACAATGTTACAAAAGATTTATATTTCAAATAAATGATCTTTTGCTAGTTTTATTAATCAAATAACCGTGAAATCACAAACATTTTCCACAATGATAATAATAAGAAATGTTTCTTGAGCAGTTAATCAGCATATTAGACTGATTTCTGAAGAATATGATGTTTCACTGAAGACATATGACACTGAAGACTGGTGTAATAATGCTGAATATTCAGCTTTGCATCACAGGAATAAATTATGTTTTAAAATAGATTCAAATAAAAAAGTTATTTTAAACTGTACTTTTTCACAATATTACTGTTTTTTTCTTCTTCAAATAAATGCAGCCTTTGTAAGTTAAGGAAGTGACTTTCAAAAACCTTTTTAAAAAATATTACTGACTGAAAACTTTTGAATAGTAGTGCATGTCAACAGTCTAAGGAAATTTTAGGAGAAGGATCTGAGACAAAGTTAATACTTAAAGTCCCCCTGTAGTCAATAATTGTATCTCTAAAAACTCATCTTTGAACACCAAAATGACATATTTAAAAGTTTTTTTCCTTGAAAAAAAATGTCTTCATGCCTTAAAATAGCTTGAATGTAACTCTACACCCTTGCCTCATTTAGTATATGTGGTTCTATGAATATGCAAATTAGCCCCGCCTCCACGCTCGCTGATGATCACACATTGACGTGATTGGTTACAGGGTATTTTGTGACGTCAGAAACACCAGCGATTTCAAACCGTGTTTTTGAGTCTGTCTTTGCTTCACTGCAGTTTTAAGGAGAAAATACTCAGCAATGGTGTTGACTCATGAATTTGCACATGGTTTGTCTTAAAAGCACATTAAAAACACCACATAGACATATAAACAACATTAAAAGCTTGATTTTCACCACAGGGGGACTTTAAATGAATCATTGCTGAGATCTCCATTAAGTCTCCGGAGCAATGAAAGAGAAATGTTGACCAATTTTAATTTTGCATTGGAGCCAGTATTTTGTCAAGACTAAAGCAAAACAGAATAAAGGAATAGTTGTGGCTAGTCCTCATCAGATTAGCATTGCAGAAGAGAAGATTTTTGCTCAAGTATGTGGAAACCGGTCAGGCTGCGTAAAAACAGCGATAGATGGAAATTGACGTGTTTCTTCTTGAAAATACATAGTCCCTCAGTGGTACTGTTCCATCTGTCACCACCACCCTTTCTTCTGTTGGATTTCACGCCTCACGCTTTGCGGCTTAAACCCTCCATTTGTATTCCTGACACTCCTCCTCGTCATGTAAATGTGGCCTCTCCCCTCATTTCCCCCTGAATTATCAAAGTTATTAATGTCGCCGTTCTGGAAAGTTCCAAATTTGCAGGCCCCTCGAGGCCGCGTGGAACAAGTGTGAAGTTGTTAATCAGGGAGTGAAACGCTGTGCGTTTACCAACACAAGCTGGCTGCATCTGTGGAACTTGTGGTAATTAGTGTAATTTGTTTTCTTGATTGGGGTGTTGAGTTGCATTGTTGGCCAAACAACTTTGGCTTTTGTTGTCTGACGGTTAGGTCTGAAAATGTAGAAAATGTAGGTGTTAATTATTTTTGGATGCAAGTATTTTTCTTCTGCTGTCAAAAACTGTTATGCCGTTGAATTCAAACATATGTTCATTTTATCTCTAGATTATTAGTTATTAAATGTTGACATGAATAACAGATGCTAGTGCTTGAACTGGCAAAAAAAAAAAAAAAAAAATATAATTAATTTGTCAAGAAAATTAATAAATATGGTCAGAATTATTTCACATTATGAAATAAATGTTTTTCTCCTAAACATATTGGGAACAATTATTTTCCCCCTTTTATTAAATACTTTTTGTAACTTCCTTTTTCCAAGATAACAGCTCTGAGTCTTCTCCTATAATGCCTGATGAGTTTGGAGAACACCTGACAAGAGATCAGAGACCATTCCTCCATACAGAATCTCTCCAGATCCTTCAGATTCCCAGATCCATGTTGGCGCTTCTTCTCTTCAGTTCAGCCCACTCATCTTCTATAGGGTACAGGTCTGGGGACTGGGGTGGCCATTGCAGATGCTTGGTTTTGTGCTCAGTGACCCATTTTTGTTTTGATTTTGGATCACTGTCCTCTTGGAAGATCCAACTATGGCCTGTTATAAGATTTCTATCACAGGCTGTCAGGTTTAGATTTGAATGAAGATTAGAATGCTGTGGGCCTAATTTTCTGCCAGAGGTCCTGAACATCTTGTTCAGATACATGGCATCATGGATTCGATCAAATACCAACAGATACAAAATCAAAACCTGACAGCCTCTGCTAGAAATCTTATAACGGGCCATGGTTGGATCTTCAAACAGGACAGTGATCCAAAAACAAACATCAAAATCAAAGCAAAAATGAGTCACTGAGCACAAAACCAAGCATCTGCAATGGCCATCCCAGTCCCTGACCTGAACCCTATAGAAGATGAGTGGGCTGAACTGAAGAGAAGAAGCGCCAACATGGATCTGGGAATCTGAAGGATCTGGAGAGATTCTGTAAGAAGGAATGATCTCTGATCTCTTGTCAGGTGTTCTCTAAACTCATCTTTGATCATATTTACCAAGGGGGCAAATAATTTAGCCTGACTACGTCAGACTTCGTACTTCCGCTCAATTTCATTTCGCTTCTGTACTTAGTCTGAGACAGCTTCAGAGCTTTCTGTTTGCCACCGGTCTGGAAACAGCCGGGCCAATCAACGAACAGAGGGCGGGCTGAGAGCCGTGACGTACACGCTGATTGTACCGTGGATGCGTAGATTTACTTAACTTAACCTGCAAAAGTCGTTCACAGCCATGTTCACTCCGGTATTTCGCTCGATGGTTTTGTTTTCGCATCATACATGTGTTTACAGTGAAAGTTAAATGCGGCCGAGCATGCGCATAACACACGCCATAACCAAACGTTATGTGATTGGCTTACGGGTAACCAATGATTTTAAACTTCAGACAAGCGCCCCCTAGCAAGAGAGAAAACACTTCTCTGTTATGCCATTCCAGACTCTGTCTACGAAGCAAAGTGAAGTAGCAGAGTCTGGTATTACCAGGCTACAAATAATTCTGCCCCCTTGGTAAATATAATTAAAATATTCATTATTTATTCCATTTCAGTCATTATAATGTAGGTACTAATATAACATGTACTAATACAGCTAATATAACTAATTCCACATAATGGTAAAAAGTATTCAGTCTAATTAATCATAGCTGGGTGATTATAGCATCCTGACCTCTTGTATTAAATTCAATATTATTTCTCATTATAAATACTATCTTTGAAAAAAAAAAAAAAAAAAAAAAAGGCAGGATTTTTTTTCCATTAGTCTGTGAGTTATGAAAGACAAATGTTATGATGGCCTTCTCCAGTAATGACGAATGAGAGACCAGTGGGATTTTATCTTAGCGGTTTGAGATCTGGGTTTAGTGACTGACAGGTTGTAGGTTCAAGCCCTGCAATGAAATATTATAATTGAGTCCTGGTGATGAAAGCACTTGAACCTTAGTTCCTGCATGGGATCTTACAGTGCTAATTCTCCTAGTTGTTTTTAAAATTGTTAAAATTACCTATTAGTAATTAGAAGGACTGATAGGTTTTGTGGTCCCAGTGTTCTAACCAAGTGTTTTTTTGTTGTTGTTGTTTGTTACAGTGATTATGGTTTCGAGAGAAAGACTGATGGGAAATGTACTCCAGCATTCTGGTTCCCCCCGTCCTCCATGTCTCGGACCTGTATCACAGAACACACGTTCCTCAACAGCACTGGGTGAGATCTTGGGAGACGCATGCATCTTACCATTTAAAGTGATTTACACAATGCAGAACCTGTTCCTGGATCAATAATGGCTGGTTGATGGTAATGTTGTTCCAGGAATATGTCAAATTTATTTTTATGTGAATTAATTTGTGCTGCTTTTCTAATCAGACGTCGCTTACATTGTATCTAGGAGCAGAAAATGATCAATTAGGGGTTATATATATGTACGTAATTGGATAGTTAAGATATGTTCGGCATTAAATGGACGTTGTAGTAATCTTTTCTTCACTATTGTTATGTATATCTGAGTAAAACAACTTCTTGAACAAGAAAAAATGTAGGGCGGGACATGATTCTATTCCTCAGGAACTGATTGGATGGTTGTGGTTTGCTATTGGTCGATCTTATGCGGGTGACGGGTTGATCCCGCCCTCTCGCCAGTAAACACGTCATCAGAGAAGAGAAGATTACAAGGGCACGTGAATTTAAAATAAAATAATGATGCGCACAAATCAAATATTTATTATAAACACTGCAATATTCCATAAAAAAAAGAAATTGTCCGTTTAGATTTTTATAGTGAATTTAATTAATTTAAAAAACTGTTCCATTATTTTTCAGTAATTTTTTTAAATGTAATATATTAAGCTGTTACTAGCTTTTTAAACAACTCATAAATTGTTTATTATTGATGAAGAGCATCTCTGTACATTTACAGTAGATATCTTGTATGTTATATATATATACAGATTTTAGATCACTAAGAAAGCTTGTGTGTGTGAGAGATTTTTAATTAAAAAATTCACCATCTGTATTCTCAAATGATTTGGATGTGACTCATTAGACATTTTGTATGTTTTCACTGTCACAGATAAGCACACTAATTTAATCGTTTTGAGAATAGGTTTTTAATGGGTTTTATGCGTACGTGTGTGTGCAGGTACAGAAAGGTGGTGTCTAACAACTGCACCGGTGGGGTGATGGAGCAGTACACGGCTCGTAGGCAGCTGTGCCCTAGCCAGGCTCCCCGCGGCCTCCACTTAGTGACCAGCGAAGGGAAGCTAACAGCTACTCTGGCCAGCAACGTCACCTTACTTGTGTTCCTGGAGGAGGTACAGACAGATTCAGTGTTCCCTGCACTGCTTTTCACTGACAAAATCATATATTTCTTTTGCTGAAATATTTCAAATAGCATCTAACTCCTATTAGCGCACAGAAAACACAGGTACTGTTATTTCCTCTGCCTTGAAATACTGTTTTCTATTTGAATATATTTTGGGATGCAAAGCTGAATTTTCAGCATCATTACTCTAGTCTGTAACATGATCCTTCAGAAATCATTCTAATATGCTGATTTGCTGCTCAAGAAATATTTTGAAACAAGTTTAAAACTGTCACTGTCCTGTTTAGGGTACATTTACACGACAACGATGTACTTGAAACAGAAACGTTTTTCCTTCGCATTTTTCGCATACAGATGACAACGTTGTCAAAACAACCCGTTCACACGGATCCATGAAAATGATTAAAAAAAACTGTATTATTCATTCCTGGCCAGTAGTTGGCGATGTCACTTTGTAAAGAAAAAAATATGCGCATATAGACTGAACACGTAATATGCATGCGCATAACGTGACCGTTTTCACAAAAAAATATTTATTCTAGTTTCATGTATTCTTTTTTTATCAACTCTTAAATGTGGGTAAATTTCATAAAAAAATAAACATTTTGAGCAAAAAGCTGAGAAAATCAATGCCGGAAAAGTCCGTCAATGGCGGGGAAACGTTTTCTCACAAATAATGGAAATTTTCGGCAATGGCGGGGAAAGAGTTAAATGCCCCCTTTTTTCAATCTTACTGACCCCAAACTTTTGAACGGTAGTGTGTTTACTCCAATTAAACAATTTAAACTGACTTGTGAAGTTATATTGAATCTACTGATAACCCCCAAAGAACAGAGATAACCCTCATCCTCACCATAAAGTAGGCATGTTTTATGTTTGAGATTTGAGAACTTCTTTGAGAGCGTTTTGCCTGCACAAGAGCAATGTTTTCCCATGGTAGATCTCCACTCTGGGCAGCGAAGACGCCCTCCAAAGCAGATGAACGTCTCGGTTACGTATGTGACCCTCGTTCCCTGAAGGAGGGGATGGAGACGTAGTCGACGTGATCACGCTTAGGGAGCCTGTCATCTTCGAGTATTGAAAAAACGAGCCAATGCACACATTGGTGTGCGAGCTTTGCATCCACGCTCAGCGGAGCCCAGAGTCAGTGGTTGTCCAGCAATAGTGGTGACGGGACTACGTCTCAGTTCCCTCCTTCAGGGAACGAAGGTTACATACGCAACCGAGACGTTCCCTTTCAGTTGCTCATGTTCGACGTAGTCGACGTGTCGACTGATTGGGATCCCTATTAAAACGCCACTAGTGTTGCCACCTTCCAGTGCCTAGACAAAAGCCTCCTGATCCCCCCGCATTATTGAGGTGGAGAAAGGACAGGGCTTAGGCCAGGGAAGTCACTGCTGTTCCGCAAGACCCACTCAGTCAGACTTGTTAACACTGGGAAAGCGTGCCCTTTCGTTGGAAAGGAATAGGCTGCGGAAGCCACATCCTGCCCGTAGGGAGGTATACATGTGGAGGATACACATATGGACTAGGCGTTACCGGGCAGTACAACATATGGGATGTCACTGAGGTGGCTCCAGCCTATAACAGGGGGGAGACACACCGGTCAGTGACGGCAGAGGGGGCTCTGCCAATGGAAAGACACGGGCTCCGCAAGAGCGGATGGGACAGAGAAAAGCCAGGGCTGGATCTGCCTCCTCCAGGGCAGCTCTTGCAGGTTCACCACCTGGTCCCTTTTAAGGGAAGAGGTAGAAACTTTGGGCACATATCCAGAAAATGCGTGCAAGTCCCTTACCCTCTTGATAGAGGCCAAGCAAGCAGGAGAACTGTTTTTAAAGACAGGACTTTTAACTCAGCTGCCTGCAGGGCTCAAAGGGAGGTCTCTGCAGTGCGGTAGTACCAGAGATAAGTCCCAAGAAGGGTATAGGGGGGACGCGAGGTGGATTCAGTCTCCTCGCTCCCCTCAGGAACCTGACGATCAAGTCGTGCTTTCCCACGGATTTCCATCCACTGCATCGTGATGTGCGCAAATACTTTCTTCGCCCTCAACCGGCCGTCAGACAAACAAACACAAAAAGGAATGCTGTTAAACAGCAGTTGAGAGCTCAGAAGGCTCGTGACCAACGGTGCACTCGCGCTGTAGAACCACCAGCTCCGGGAGAGACTTCCAGAAGAAGCACCGACACACTCGCTCATTGAATGAATCAACACTCTTCAGAGACACCGTCATGAAGACCGATCGGCTCCAAAGCTAAAGACAAGTGGTGCGTGCATCCACTTCCGTATTTCCGTATTCCGTATCCCTAAGCGTGATCCCAATCAGTCGACGACTGAAAGGGAACTGACAGCTGAATGAATCGTACTCAGAGCTTTGGCAATGTCGTAGTCAGGAACAGGTTTTAGTTCCTGCCTAGAAAAAAAAAACTCAGAAAGAACTCTAATTACAGAACATTTTTGAGATTTGCCAAAAATACGGGGGGGTTTTTCAGTCAGACTCGATGTTTCATGTTATTACCTTTTTCCTCAGGGTGATGGATCGAAAACCAGCATCACGGTGGATTTCGGTGATGGAAACGCCTTCACCTACTCCAACGTGAGCTCTATTGAAGATGGCATTAAACACATCTACAAGAATGTGGGAATCTACCGAGTGTCAGCCACGGCGGAGAACAGTCTGGGCTCTGAAACTGTGCTCCTCTTCCTACACATTACATGTAAGCCAAGACGTGGGAGGGCGAGTAACAATATGCATAATACAGACAGCCATATTGTATTCCACTTTTATATCCTTAATGTATTTTAAAGACCTACTGGGTCTGAGCACTCTGAACTCATTTATGTTTTATTGACCAGAAAGATCTCATTTGGCCTTGGTCATATTGCACTCCACATTAAGCGATCTAGATTTCAAGCTCATAGTCTCTGACTGGACCACCAGATTAAAATCATCCCTCTTAGTTATTGCCGAGAGACACGTTAGTGTACGATGAAGGTCTTGAGGATGCAAAGTATCATACAGGTCTGATGAACTTTACTTAGTGTAACTTTATAATTAACAGCTGTAAAACTGTAGAATGAAGACTTCATTCTTTTCAGTATGACAGATTTACTTTTACACAATGTACCAGTTTTATACTGCAGAGAAAACTATTTACAATATATTAGTATAGACTACAATGAGCACTTCTGAGGAAGATTTGGCAGTGTTTGTGAGGTTTGTGGCATGTATTCTTAAAAAGATATTCAATAGTTTCAATCAAAGACATTTTGGGGTTTTATTGCAACTATTTGGAATATTTGATTCTAAGTCTCGTGATTCTCTATGACATAAAACATACACTGTGCATCCCAAATTGCATACTGTCTGAGTAGGTACTACATTTGAATTTGAACTTACTTTGCAACCATAAAAAAAATGTTTTATATAGTATGAATATGGGTTGTATAAATGAAATTCGGACGTAAATAAATTAAAACCATACAGCACAGACCGTGTGGTCTGATTTCCAAACAAATGACTCTTATATATTATTGTTTTTAAGTGAATCAAACACATACAGCTTACAATTAACTGTTGTTGTAATTAAAGCTCCTTCATATGACAATGCTTAGAACACATTATGAGTAGTATTTTATTCAAATAAATGAATTAATGGTTACAGTTTATTTCTACAGTCTTCTAACTACAAGTAATTTTTCAACTGCATATCAGTAAACTCTCATTAATGTGCAACTACATGTCAACTTATTCTCATTGGATTATTAGTAGACTGGTAGGGTTAGGGTTTGTAGAATGTTAACATTAGTGGTGGGCATAGATTAATTTTTTTAATCTAGATTAATCTCATTGTAATCTTGAAATTAATCTAGATTAATCTAGATTAAAATGGCTCATTTGAATTCTGCCGAAGGCATTCAGAATATGTGTGTGCTACCCAAATAATCACTAAAGGGCACATGTTTATACAAAGTGACATTTAAAAGAACTTGTGAAGAAATGCCAGAGATTTTTTTTTTACTTTAAGCAATGATGGAGCTATAATAGACTCTTCTTGTGAGCATATAAAACAAAACAGCTCCTTGGAAAAAATTAAATGTAGCCTAATATTGTAGTAGTTATAAACAAAGGTCTATTTTTAGTTCAGATTAACATTTGAGGGCAGCAATTTTATTCATAATGTCAAAATAAAACCAACGTAATGTTACTTGAAAGCATTATAGCCTACTATTCCTGCCAAACTTCCATGGTTGCAGTTAGTGTTACTACAGTAAATCCATGGTAAATGTTGCAGATCTGTGGACACTGGATAGTTCATTCATGGCACAATGTTTCTTCCTGACTTCGGTCTGTCAACCACACAATAACGAGTAGCTCAGTTTCGTTCCGCTTACATTACGTTTGCCATTGATGTCGGACAATGTGTGGTCGCGCCAGCGTCTCTTACATTATGAGCGTGCTTGCCACGCGCGACCCGCCTACATTTGAAATAATGAAATTTTGGTCGGCAGGAAAAATGATCCAACAAACCGTTCGGTTTGAAAATGCGTACCGAACACCGAACCGAATTCGGCTAGGTGTACATCCGCGCTAAAATATCAAGGTGAAAGTCATCATAGCTTGCGTAGTATAGACCCAGCTCCCAACTTTGAGAATAGATTAACGGCGATATTTTTTTTATCGCCCGATAAGAGTCTCACGTTAACGCAGCACGTTAACGCAGCACGTTAACGCCGATAACGGCCCACCACTAGTTAACATACTTGCAAAGTTACTTTGTAGTTATAGTAAGTATAACTTTCTGTTTTCTGTTTAGGGAAAATTGTAATAAAGTGTTTACAGATATTAAGCAGACAGTCTACTATACACTAATGACTGCTACTTGACATGTAGTTGAAAAGTTACTTGTAGTTATTATTAGAATGTCTAAAGTGGACTATCCAAATAAAGTGTTACCGAATTAATTAATTGTTACCACATTGTAGCTTGTTCAATATGGTTTATTTAACAAATAGTGCATATAAAATGCTTAAGTGAGTGTGCGGCTATATTTTGCCTCTATAATATATAGTTAAGGCCATTATTGAACTGGATTTATTCCTCTAAAAGGTTTGAAAAGTCATCAAAAAGCTTCATTTTGGATGTACTTGCCCCTTAATGTTTTGAAGAAGAAGAAAAAGTGTGGTTGGTCATTTCACATGTTGGTCAAATGGCCTCTTCCTGTCGACGTGGGTGGTTCTTGGCCAGAAAATGAATTAGACTTCATGCCAATAATTGAACAGACTACTCTATCCTGTTATGTAACAAAGTCTTGTACTAATGTTGGAAGATGTTATTTTAGCACATTCTAAGAACAGATGGCCTGAGTTTTTGTATCTTTTGTGTGTGTGTGTGGTTTCAGTCTGTGTTTGTGCTATAGGAAGCTCATCACATATCAGCAATTATCTGAGCATTTTCATTGAAATTTCCAGCCTTTTTCTCATGTCCACCTACTCAGTGAACTTGCCACCCCCCGCTACATTCAGGCAGACAGATGCCTCCACACTGACATATTGATCAGGGAGACGAAACGCTTCCAATCTGTCAATCCTGTCGTGCCAGGCAATGCAAATAGGGCCCTTGGTGCATGAGCTGAAATTCACACGCAGATGGCTCTGTGTCCCTAAGAGAAGTATTTGTGAATGAATGAATATATGGAGGAATCATTAAGAGGATGTTTAGTTTGTGTTGTAACTTTGTATTCTTTTGCCTTTTTTATTAATCTCATTCAATATAACGCAGTGTTTTTGAAACAAGAACCACATTCCACCATAACTTGGCCACATACGTATAATTATATGAGAATATACAGGATACACTAGCCTACCGGTCAAAAGTTTGGTTTGGAAAGTGTTTTTTTTTTTCTCATGTTTTTGAAAGAAGTCTCTTATGCTCACCAAGACTGTATTTACTTGATCATAAATATAGTAAAACAGTAATATTGTGAAATAATATTTTAATTTAACTTTTCCCTGCCATCATTTTTTTTAAAGCAGTCACCGCCATCGTATTTGATCATTTTCTCAAAAATGTCATGGCCCCCAGAATATTTTGTTGTATGAATATCTGAATATGCAATATATATTAAAAAAAAACCAAAAAAAAAACAGACCCTCTGTATTCTAGCTTCATCCATTACTTTCTTATCAACACTTGAATGTGGGTAAGTTTCATAAAGAAAGCAATATTTTGAGAAAAAATATGAGAGAATGCCGTTTCTGTCAAAGACTACATCCATATCATTCAGAACGATGACCAAAACATAGATGGAGTAGATCGAGTCCATCAACAGCCACTAAGGTTGCACAGTCCTAGACCTTGTCCTTGGTTGACATTTCATTCAGTAACATAAGGAAGTTTTGATTCATATGCTGTTTAATGTTGATGATCGCGTTATTTTACATATGAATATGCTTACATATGATATCTCTTGTTTCTGCATCTCGTTTTGATCAGGAGATTCAGTACTCTTTCAGAAGATGCGTCATAGCGCCCCCTACCATATAACAGTAAAAACACGGAAAGCTGGAAATTTCCATCAATGGCGGGGAAGCATTTTTCTCACAAATGGCGGAAATTTCCGTCAAATGGCGGGAAAATGGTTAAAATATTTTTTTATTATATATTTTAAAATACAATTTTTTTGGAGACCATCAAAATAAAGTATTAGCAAATATTAAGCAGAGAGTCTACTAATAGTCTAATGACTGCTAGTTGACAGTAGAAGTTGCAGTCTATTGTTAGTTAAAGTGTTACCGAGTCTTGTCACTAAAACAAAACAAACGGGTTCTCTCATCTGTCTTTAACACAGCAGGTTTGAATATGATGAAGTGAACAAGATTTGAGAACTAGCGAACACTGTTTCACTGGCTTAACCGACCTCACTTTCGTTTTTCTTTCTCTCTTGGAGCAGGTCATCTGGAATCTGTTCATCTCTCCGCCCCTTTTGTCGCTGTGAAAAATAAAGAAGTCAATCTGACGGTGGTTCTCTGGCCAAGCCAAGTGGGAACAGTCACCTATATCTGGTGGTTTGGAAATAATTCAGAGGTAAATTCTCCATGTGTCACTCACTGGACACCTGTGCATGACTCAGTCTGTGTGCGTTTTTATCTCACCGGCTGCCATGTAAATAAAGTTGGCATCTTCAATGCGATACGCTGACAGGGCATCCTCTTGAGAGTCTCTTTCACGCTGTATTCACAGCCCGTGATCACGCTGGAGGGGAGTGTGGCGTTCACGTTCTCTCGAGAGGGAATCAGTGTTGTCACTGTGCAGGTTTCCGCCGGGAATAACATCCTACAAGACAGGAAAACCGTCGCTGTCCATGGTGAGTTCAACTAAAAAGAGCTTTTTTTTTTTTTTTTTTGCTAACTGAAAATAAAATATAAATATTAGATGTATATAACAGCACATCCACAATAAAATCAAAATTATTTCAGAAATTCAACATCACCAAGGTCTCTTCATTTTCAACTATGCCCATCATGTAGAGAAGACTAAACACATTTTGCTATTAATTCTTAATGCATAAAAAAAAAAAAAAAATCAGCCCCACGCCACATTTTTCTCATATCCAATGAAATGCGTCATGGAAAAGTGAAGTCGAAATTAAATGCATTCACAACCCATTTCAAACACTATGTCATACAGTAAATTCACGTGTTGAAAACAAATGCTGCAACACAAGCCTCTCCAAAATGACTTGTGATTAAAAAAAAAACCTTTTAATTATAAGAATATAAGACTTTTTGTTATATTCCAATAACAGAATACTTCAGATCTCATCTTCTTGCCTTTTCATCCAATCTGGATGATCACAACCCTGATGTGTCCGAATGGAGACTTGATGTGAGTCGAGTCATTAAAACCTCTCTGGTGCAGGTAAGTTCAAACCATTTACCACAAAAAAAAAAAATCTGCCATTAAAGAGATCAATCTATAATACTTCATTGTGTATTTAATATAATACAGCATAAGCAAACAGCCCTGAAATTACTTATACTAAAATTAACAACTCTATAAACTCAACGTTGTCCATGTCTGTTTGCTTTGAAGTCATCAGTATATTTTAACAGATATTCATATGTATCTTTTGATTTATTGTCCTCGGACGAAAGCCTATTTATTAATATTAATGCTCAGGTAAACATTTGGATGGAAAAGAAAACAATCTTTCTCTTTTCACTTGAACTGTGTCTCACCTAATGTCTTTCAGTAATTTTTGCATGCAGTTCCCATGAGTTAATATTCATAATCTGAAACGTAGTGGCATCTTCTAATGAAACAGTCATTTCAGGAGGTGTTTTTTAAAGGATAACTAGGTTAGGTTTAGGTTTAGTTAACCCGCGCATAGGTTTAGTTACCTATGATCACGCGCGTGAACTCGACAATCGTCTACTTTGGACTTCGACCGAAAACAGGATGTAAATACAGGTATGTGCGCTGGCTGAATTAACATCACTTTTATTAATATCTTTCACATCTACTGCAGTCAGATTCACCGTGTTCACTCTGAAGGAATCACTCACATGGCTGGGCACTTGTAATGACACATCAAGGATGTTAAGAGGCTAAAAGTAGGTTTAAAACTTGCCCCATTGAAGTCAACAGGGTGCAAATTTTAAAAAGAGGATAACACGGTGTAGGCAACACCGATTTTTGTCGTTGTTCTCTGTATTGACAGCACTCCAAATGTACAAAAAAATGAGCTCAATGTAAAAATTGACCGGAGTTCTCCTTTAAGATGTTTTGGGCATCAAATGTGAGCATAAGGTCTTCACACAGAGTTCTGTTTCATAGAAATAGCATTAGTCATGACATTACCACCCAAAAACAGTGATGAATAGTAACAAAGTAGTTTTACTGTACTTAAGTACATTTTCAAGTATCAGAGTATTTTTATATTGGGAAACTTTGAGTTTTACTTCACTACATTACAAAGCATAATATCATACTTTTTACCACTACATTCCATAAAAACATATCGTTCCTCGTTATTTCGTCTGATTCGTGATCGAGAGTTGATTCTTTCATGTGAATCAGTTGAATTGGTTCATAAATAACATTGAACAATTCATTCACAAATTGGATCCAATTGCAACAGTTTTTGAGTCAACAACTCGCTGATTCAGCGATCTGGTCTGAATGAGCTGACTAGAATAAATATATGGTTTATCATCAGTATTTTTACTTTTATACATAAGTACATTAAATATCAAGTACTTTTGCACTTTTACTTAAGTAAAACTGAAATTGAGTACTTTTACTGGAGTAATATTTATCTGTATGTTTACTCAAGTACTTTCCCTGTGTACTTTGTTCACAACCTTTAGAGAATCTCAATTTAAAGTGCTATTTGAGTCTCAAAATATAAATTCCAGATAAAAAAAAAAGTGTAGTCAGGATCTTTGCTGGGTTTTCATGCTCCACACTTTGGTTGTGAAACATCAGCTTCTAGATTCGCCTTCACTGATGGAGAAATATCACCGTGACAGGAAAAACACAAATATTCAAACATATGGCATGACAGACCAAATAATCATCAGTGTTCTCCCTCACTTACCCCGTGGCATTTTCAAGAGGCCGTTATAAGTGAACATTGGGACTTTCTTTATGAGTGTTTATGGAATGTGACACTTGAGAGTAACGGTTCTCATGTGAGCCATATGCGTGTTCTGCTCCAATTGTTTATTGGTAATGTGTGTAATGAGTTTTGCACTGGGCATATGGACAGGATCGCGGTGGACGTTGTGACCTTGCAACATGAACCAGGGAGGATATTATATATTTATATTCTGTCTGAAAAAGAAACAGAAATATTCATGCACCCTCATTTTGGTCCAAACCCGACTAACTACAAGTTAAGTTGTTGAAAACGCTTTTTGAGGGTTATTGCATGAATAGAAAGATCATAGAAAAGTATATTATATATACATCATTGAGGTTTCTGGACTGCGACCCCAAACATTAAAACTGTAAAGTCAATCGCACAAGAACATAAGAGTTAAAGGCCTTGTCTTTTTTACCTCAGTTGATTCTTGTGTTTCTCTAATCCTCTGTTTCTTGGTGTTCAGGCGACAGGCGTGAATCCTGAACAGCTGTTGGTCACTGTGTTGCCTGGACTTCCCACAGCGGCCGAGTTCTTCTTGTTACCAGACAAACAGCTGACAGAGGGCAAGCCAGACAAAACAGCTTCTCATTTAGACCAGGTACTGGACTTAAGCCTTATCCGACACTATGCATGATCTTCACACTATGATGCCCATCTCTATCATGAAACACTCAGCTAACGAATGTTTTGCTTTGCGTGTGTCTCTTGATCAGAAGAAATTATCATCAGTCCTTTTTTTTTTTTTTTTTTAAATACATTACTGTGCAAAAGTCTTAGGCATGTTAATATCCCCCCTAAGTCAGTTATTCATATCTTTTGCTGTAGTGTGTCAGTAGGAAATATCAGTTTACATTTCCAAACATTCTTTTTGCCATTAATTGTAATAATCCAGTGAGATTTGTGTATGCACAAGGAGTCTGACAGCAGCCGGTATGATCTGATCTCACCATCATCGAGTCCATCTGTGATTACACGAAGAAACAGAAAAAACTGAGACAGACTAAATCTGCGGGAACATCTCCAAGACACTTGAAGAAACCTTCCTGCAAAGCTACCTGAAAAACTATGCGCAAGTGTACCTGGACAAAAGCCGTTTTAAACGCAAAGGGTCGTTACACCATATATTGATTTGAATTAGTTAATAGAAGTTAAATCATAAATAAATTCAATTTGTGATTTTATTTTTGAAAGCATTCTCACTTTACAGCATTTTAACACAAGTGCTAGTACTTTTCACAGTACTGTAGCTTTGCAGGAAGTTTTCTTCAAGCATCTCGGAGACATTCCCGCAGATTTAGTTTGTTTCAGTTTTTTCTGTTTCTTCATGTAATCACAGATGGACTCGATGATGGTGAGATCAGATCATCCTGGCTGTTGTCAGACTCCTTGTGCATACACAAATCTCACTGGATTATTACAATTAATGGCAAAAAGAATGGGGATGGGATATTAACATGCCTAAGACTTTTGCACAGTACTGTACATTTTTAAGGATTGTGGATAAAATGGGAATCTTGACAAGAGTTTCTTATGGTCTCCAGCAGATGTCAATGTTGGCATGTTTAACACTTGATTGAACCCTGTTTTTACTGGTTCACACTTACACCAGATTTTTCTTATTCAGTTTTCTTCTGAAATTAAATAATTGGTATATAAATACACTTTAATTTGCTACTTCAGAAAGTATCTGTTAAAGTCCCCCTGTAGTCAATAATTGTATCCCTTAAAACTCATCTTTGATCACCAAACTAACAGATTTAACCGTTTTTTTTCATTGAAAAAAAAAAAAAGTTCATGCCTTAAAATAGCTTGAATGTAACTCTACACCCTTGCCTCATTTAGTATACGTGGTTCTATGAATATGCAAATTAACCCCGCCTCCACTCACTCACACCAGCTCAGAGATCCATTTGTTGACGTGATTGGTTACAAGGTAGTCTGTGACAAATTTGCACGTGGTTTGTCTTAAAGCACATTAAAAACACCACATAGACATATAAACAACATTAAAAGCTGGATTTTCACAGGGGGACTTTATAAAAGAAAAAGTGGTTTCCTGATGTCAAAGCTCAATGAGATTTTCTTATTTATTATCTTTCTCACCTGCAGTTGTGGGTTTATTCTTTAGGTCATGGGTAATTCTGTCCATACCGCATTAGGGGAAAACTGAGAACAGCCATTACTGAATATGAGAAGATGGCTCATATCCTCCAAAATCATGATACAGAGTCATCTGTATTTTTGAGGCAGTGATTTCTCACTATACATACAGTAGAGAAGGTCATTAGTAATCCATCCACTAGATCATTCAGTTCTTATGGGCCAAATATATTATATCACATATGAAAGAGGGGTATCTGTGCAGGGGTGCATTTATTTATTTATTTATTTATTTTTCTCATCCAAACCTACCTTGAATATACAAAGGAACTTTCATAGCAGATCCTCATAAATCTCACTTCAAGGGTGCCATGTTCAAAGTAAAATGTGTAGATAGCCTTATTAAAAAAAGTATAATAGACTTACTGACCCTGGTACAATTCATAAAGAATGTAATTATTCATGGAATGGTCTAATTTTAAAAGGGTGAAGAATAAGGATGAGGGAGACAGAAGGTGAGAGCGACAAAGAAATAAAGGAGAGCAGAAATAAGTCAGGAGTCATTTAGTAAATGAGACAGATTTAATAAAGCTTTGGAAGAAAGAGTGAAAAAAGGGACTCGTGGAAAAGGAAGTGGTTTTGTGTGAGGTTTATCCATCCATCCATCCATCCATCCATCCATCCATCCATCCATCCATCCATCCATCCATCCATCCATCCATCCATCCATCCATCCATCTATCCATCTATCCATCTATCCATCTATCTATCTATCTATCTATCTATCTATCTATCTATCTGTAGGGAATGATCTTAAATTCCTGTCAACTCCTTTACGATAATTATATTAACACTTAAACAGGTTTTTTCTTTAAAAAAAACCCTGATCTGCCATTATCAAGCACAAAAACAAACAAGAAGGGGCTTCATTTTGGGAGGGAAATTGTGATCTGCTTTCAAGATTTATGCATACATAAAAGAGCCTGACAGTCAAGGGCTCGGTGTGTGTTTGAGGGAGAGAAGAGTGAGATGTTAGGCCTAAATGAGATCCCACCCATGTCATATATCAATATTTGTGAGTGAAGGTGAGTTGATTTATGCTGAAATGTCTTTCCCAGTGTAATACCGGCTCATGTAATACAAACATCACGCTTGTATGTCTCAACATACAGTGCTATACATCAGGACTCACTCGGCTCACAAACGGGGAAATCAAATACAGGGCACGAATATCTTATTTACGTGATTGTTTATGTAATTTAATAACAGATTTGGATGTATACGGCAGCGTTTTCTTATCCAACGTGGTGTGAATATGATTATGTGATGATGTGATTTTCCTTTCAGCTCTCAGAACTGGTGCTCAGTGCCCTGAATCAGAATCTGGTTCGGTTCACACTCAGACCAGGAGTCCAGGTCACGGTATACGCTGCTCATTTATCAGCAGGTAAAGAATTGGAATCAAAGAGTGTTGTTTTCTAAATATGAACGAGACAAGAAAGACTCGCAACTTAAAGGAATAGTTCACCCAAAGATGAAATTGATCATTGATAATGAACAAGTCTAATATAACATTGGTGGTTGTGAGAAATGAGTTTTGTGTCTGTTTTATTAAAAGGAGGGTGGGAAACATGCCAGACTGTGCACTGACAACAGCTTGTCTTCCTTATTTTCCCCTGTGTCTAGCGCCTCTAGTGGACACAAGCGAGAATCACAGCGGCTCAGCTATGCTCATGCTCCTCTCTGTGGTGGTGGTGGGTTTAGCAGTGTTCCTCATCTATAAATTCAAAAGGTATTGTTATCCATATTTAAAACCTCATCTTTAAATCATAATGTATATGTTTGCTGTATAAATATGGTTAATTTTTTTAAATTTGTTAAATGTCTAGTGGTAAATAATCAAAATAAATGTGAAAAAAAAGTTTGAGAAAGCTTGAAAGGCAAGTTATTTATAAAGTATTAACAAAAAGTAGCTAACTGCATTGATCCTATTTGTAGAATTTTTAAAAGATAAAAGTATTTTTTTAAATGCATAATTATCTGATGATATATTTTATTAATTGATTTATCTTTATTTTCAAACAGAAGTGTAATCAGCATTATGACAGCATTCAACAGCATTATTTACCTTAAGATTTATATATATATATATATATATATATATATTCTAAGGTAACGCTTTATTTTAGTGTCCTTGTTACACGTTACATGTAGTTACTGTAGTAATAACTATACATTTTGCATAATTACATGCAACTAATCCTAAACCAACCCTAACCTTATAGTAAGTACATGTACACTGTAAAAAAAAAAAAAAAAAAAATAAATGCTGCTTTAAATTAAGTACAATCAACTTGGATGTTTAAGTCAGTTCAACTTATTAATTGATTTATCTTTATTTTCAAACAGAAGTGTAATCAGCATTATGACAGTATTCAACAGCATTATTTACCTTAAGATTTTTTTTTATATTTATATATTCTAAGGTAACGCTTTATTTTAGTGTCCTTGTTACATGTTACATGTAGTTACATTTTGCATAATTACATGCAACTAATCCTAAACCAACCCTAACCTTATAGTAAGTACATGTACACTGTAAAAAAAAAAAAAAATTTGCTGCCTTAAATTAAGTACAATCAACTTAATTTGACTAAGTCAGTTCAACTTAAATTACATCAAACTGACGTTTAAAAAAAATAGTCTAATTTTGTGTAACTTATCAAAATAAGAAGCAATTTTCAACTTTTTTCATGAGTTAAAGCAATGTAAAAACACATGTTGTCAACTTATTGATCATATATTTATTATTCTATTAATTATTATTAATCAGTACTTGAATGTATAATTACACTGTAACACGGAAACCTTAAAAATAAAGTGTAACCTATTCTAATTATTATAATAATACATATTTTAAATTATTTTGCTCAATGCTACAAAAACAAAAAAAGCCAAGCCGTTGTCTGCACATGGAATACGAGGCAAATTCTCATTCTCTCAGATCAGCAAGTTTAGGTGTTGTAGCTCAGTTTAGCAAATCACTGAGCGGATATGTGGAGTGGTGATTCACCCTTTCCCTGTTGCAGAACCTTCTTTCTTTTGTCCTAGCGCTCATAAGAAATGAGAAATGTCAGTCAATGCACAGACATTATCAATATTTAGCCCTTTGAGTTTTTCAAGTTGACCTTTATGAAATGTTAAATGATTGCACCGTTTCCATCACCGGACTGAGAGAGAAAAGGGCACGAGAGGTCAATAAGACAAGATCTGGAGACAGGAGAGGGAGATAACAGAAGTGGCAAGAATTTTCCGATGCTTTAATATTTTTTTGTACGCAACAAGCTCTCATTCAGTGACTCCACACACAGCCACCGGTGACTTCCTGAAGGAACACTTATTGTTAATCAAGTTCACCCGAAACTAACGCTAAAAAACTGCTCTAACAAACACAGAAAGCTCTGAATAGATGTAAATGGGTTTAGAGCTACATTAGTGTGAGTAAATGGCGTCAGAATTTGCGTTTCATTGTGTGAACTGGTCCTTTAATGAGGGTGTTAGATCACATCTTAATGAGCTGTCCGTTTTTGTTGCGTTTTCTTCCTGCTAAATCCCTCTCCAGTTGTATTTTGCAAAACAAATTTGCTTTTGAATCCTCTTAGGCAATGCCCTGTTAAAGCTCTATTCTGGTTTTTGCTTGCGTGACATTCTTCCCTCCGTAACGATGCGGACCAAGTCGGATAAAATCACCTCTCTGAAAGGGCGCTCTTGATTTAACAGCTCAGTTCTAGCCCCTAAGTGAGACTTTTCACACAAAGGTCTTTTTTTTTTTTCTTATTCCTGTGTCTCATTACAAATGTTTCCCTGAGGCAGAGCCCAGATTGCATTTTGGAAATGCAGGATACCGCATTCACAAACTATAAACACATGCTTCCTGTGATAATCGAACAGTGATGTGAACTGCAAAGCTGATAATGTCAGGGCCGTCGGAAGGTTTGGAAAAAGTGAAGAAGGGCACATTATGAACCTTTTCTGCTTGCCTCGTGAATATTAATTAGGTAATGTTCGCCCAGTGAAAGATAAGCGTCTGCTGGCCACAGTAGATCACCTGCTGCGCTTTAATTCGCCTACTTAAAAGTATGTGCTGTTTTTGTGAAGAAAAAGTACATACTTTTGAGTGTGTAGCAGAATAGTAGCTTTGGGTCATAGGCCGACTACTTCGTCATAATTGCGTCACCGTTTAAACTGCCCTGTCAATCATCTTGTCACAGTTAAAATCCTTCCACATTCAATTTAATTTAATGTCCTATCATATCAGAGAGAAATGTACTGTAGTAGCACGATGATCTGCCAGTTGTGGGTGTTTCATGTCTTAAAACTCTTCTTATGTGTTCGCATAATGATGCATTTAAATGTTAATGACCAAATATCTTTATAAAAGTTCACAATGTTGTTGCAGATGAAATATAATGTGGATAAAATTGAATAAATACATTTTCGTCAGGTTAGATGCTGATTATTAATCACTCAAAGCCCTTTATCTAAACCTAGTTAACCGTCGGTCTTGTACATCCGCCATGTTTGTAGTGTTTATTTTTTTACACATTTTATCGTTTGAAGTTCTGATCGAATCCTCATCCACGGCGCAATGGGTTGTGGGCAATATTAGCTGTTAGAGTGTGCATGGATCTGCACTTCGGATTCTAACCGGAAAAAGTAGACCATCCGGGTATCTTTTCAACATACTACTATTTAGGACACACTAATTCTGATTACGAATACTATTTAGGATGGATAGTATGCGAATTATGACGAGCAGCCGTTTACAGCAACATTTTTTGTTTTTTCCTCAGTCAAACTACTGTACATCTTAAAATTACTAGGCAGTTGGCTACATGTTTTATTATAAATATCACTTTATAGTTATATATTGTATATAGTAGTGTTATGTGTGTGTGTATAAAAACACTAATGTTCAAAATGTTTTTGAAAAATGTATTTTATGCTCACCAAAGCTGCATTTATTTGATCGAAAATCAGTGATATTGTAGATATTATTACAATTTAAAATACCTGTTTTCTATTTTAATATATTTTAAAATGTAATTTATTCCTGTTATGCAAAGCTGAATTTTTACTTTATTTCAGCATTATTATTAAGTCTTCAGTGTCACATGATCCTCCAGAAATCATTCTAATATGCTGATTTGCTGCTCAACAAACATTTCTTATTATTATCAATGTTGAATTTGATTAATACAGCATTTATTTGAAATAGAAATCTTTTACAATATTATAAACGTTTTTACTTTTTTTTTTTTTTTTTTTAATAATACTGACCACAAACTTTTAGAACAGAAGTGTATATATTTAAATTATTAAGATGGATGAAACTTTTAACATAAAATTGTTAATTTCTAACTTAAAGATGAATAAATAATTTATACAAGTTGAAGACACAGTCCCCTTCAGTAATTATGGTTGCTTACCACTGGATGATATTATTATTATTTTTTCTCAACCTGTTTGAAACAGGCTGATTCCACCAAGCATATCTTGTAACATCAAGGTTTGTTTGCCCGTGTCTCATTGTAAATCTTTCCTCAAGGAAGATCCCAGGCCTCCACATCTATGCAGCGATGCAGGACGAAAAAGAGCAAGAAATGATCCAGAGTCCAGTTTCTCCCACTGACAGCACACCCAGCTGCAGTTCTCAGAGAGAGCTGCTCACATCACTGGAACCTCTGGACACAGAGCCCAACACCCAGACCATCGGTGAGCACCTGCTGGGCACCGTATCACATACTCTGATGCTTTTCCATTTATCACATGCCACTCAGATTCTCTCTTATAATGAACTCATAGCTTTGATTCTTGAGAACAGCAGATACACTAAGGGCCCTATCATATAGCCAGCGCAATGTGGCGCCGGCGCAAGTGTTTTTTTACTAGTTTCAGCCCGACGCAGTTATTATTTTCACGTCCTGCGCCACGTTGTTTAAATAGCAAATGCATTTGTGCTCATTTGTGCGCCCATGGGCTGCTGGTCTGAAAATGAGGTGTGTTCTGGCGCATTGTTGGCACATTGCTATTTTGAGGCAACTGAAATAGACTGCACCATTGACCAACAAAACCCTGGTCTAAAGTCAATGGCGCAATATTTATTTTTGTTATTTAAAGAGCCAGTTAGTAATGTGCGCCTATAGGCGGGTGCACAATAGGTGTACACTCTGCTTATTACACACACAGGGAAACGCACCAGCACACAAACAAATTAAAAATAAAAGGATTACAATGTAAAAGATTAATATTGTGTACATAAAGATATGGTGGAATCCGGCTTGTCCCGTTGATGGTCTGCTTGCACGCTTTAACCTCGAGCACGAGCAGATCCGTTTCCTCTCTGGAGAAGCGTTCAGTCTTTCCGCATGCAAATTCCGTCATGTAAATAGCGAATCCGCCACGGCGCGAGCGCAACTGGCTTTTAAAGGGAATGGGAGATGAGACTCTGATTGGTTTATTGCACGTTACGCCCAAAACACACCCATTACTCATTAAAAGAATAGGGACGACAACCCTTTTAGACCATGCGCCGGGAGCGCCGACCATTTTTCCCGTCGTTAAACTAGCAAAAGTGGATTCGGACACGCCTTAAGTGCACTTGCTCCGTGCGCTTTAGGCCATGCGCTTAGATCGTTAAAATAGGGCCCTTTACCTGTCACTCAGCTCAGTCGGCGTGTGTTAGGCAACTTCTTGTAAATGCTTCAGCAGATTTGTTAGAAAAGGTGGTCTTGTTGATTTCAGGCAAAAACATTGGTTTCTTGACTTACGGTCCCTTTGGTGATGCCTATAATAAATCAACAAAACAGCAAATGTCATGATGCATTTCAGCTTTCTAGGCTGCTATGTGAACGTTGCCACTGTCAATTCACACTGTTGTTCTTTTCCCAGAATGCATCAAACCTCATCCACGCGTCAAATTCTCATCAGATCTTCCTACGTACATCGACGTTTGAACTCTAGACTCCGCCACATCAAGGACTTTGGTCATGCGGACACAAAGGTTTCAAGCTTTATTCAGTACTTGTGCATGTTGGACATTAACTTTACTGTGCTCTGTGAATACTAGAACAAACTTTGTACAGCTTTTTTATATGTCTGTGTATTCAATAAATCATTTTTGATGCTGTTCATTTATAAAGACGCCAGTGTGTATAAAGTTGGAGGGAAAGGCCAGCATGAGGGGTGGAAAACGAAAATTATTCTCGGTTAACCGTCCGTTTATTTTTTATTGTTAACAGTGGCAGTACAGTATTCATGAGAGTAAAACATGGATGTGTGACATTTTGGAAGTGTTTTAATAATAAACTGTACATTTATTAATGATTATTGTAAAATGAAACATTTCCTTGGTTTCATTTTGAAAAGCTATATTTGTACTTTACATGTAACACAAAAATGTAGGTTTTATTATTTGACTCAGTTTAATGCGATTATTCATGAAGCAGATTTAATGTTGAAGCTTGTTTATCTTTTTTTTTTTTTTTTTTGCTTCTCTGCAATATCAAAGTATTTTTCTCATAGTAAAATAAATTATGTATTTCTAGGTAGAAATAACTGTTGGTTTACAGACACATATCAGTCAGTGTCAAGATATGTTGTGTAAACTGATATAAGACATTGAGATACTGTACATCATGGCAATTTCATACATAAACAATTTTGTATGAAATAATTTGTGCACTCACAGGAGGTTACATGATTTATGTTTTGATTTTTTTTTTTTCGCATTTAAATTCAGTCATGTCATACCAAAAGCTGACGGATATGAATGTATGAATGTGTAAGTACGTGTTTAAATATTTAAGCCTTTTATTTTCTTTCAATATGCCCTCTTTATTTTTGAACGATATAAAATCACAGGGAAGCGACGAGCAGTTACTTGAACTAATAAACTGACTAGTACTATTCAGAAATCACTCAATACCAAAATAATGTCACGTACAGCAGGCATCATCCACTATTGGCAGGAACCTGCATTTCTTGTCAAATTATTTTATTTGACCTTAAGAATTTAACACAGTCTATCCATATTGGTATATGACTCATTTGGTTAGTTAAAAGAACATTTTAATAAAAAAAAAAAATATACCAAAATACAGTTTGCATGGACCTGGGGCAACAATAAAATTACATACAATTATATGATTATTTGCATTTTATTATTTATTTGTATTATTATTGATATTTACATGTAGCATTACAACTCATTGAGAGCCACTACATGTCCTCCTGTTTATAATAATGGTGCTGTTACACACATGGCAGAGATCATGGTCCTCACGTTATCATCTATCCGCTACTATCTTTTTCTCCACTATAGCGTTTTTATCTATGGGATGCTTCCCATTTCTTCTCTTCTTTCAATATTTGAATATCAAGGTTATATTACAGCTATTGCCAGTTTTTCTATTCTCATACATCAATGAATACAAATGGAGGTCATCTTTATTACACACATGTCAGAATATTGAAGACAGCATGTTTAAAAGGGAATTTTTAATGGAAAATTTTATTTCAACTGTCCTTGTCCGTCACCTTTTGTACACTACCTATAAATATCATGTCACAGCAGTAGAGGATATTCATACCTAGACAATTCACTACGGACTTGATACAATCACAGTACAGATATATTTTCATAATATCATGAGCGCTGCAGTCTGACGCTGTCTTTGGCATATGATACGATGGACGACAAGACTCGAGTTATGAGTCGAGATTGTCAATCAAATGAGCGCAGGGCATTGTGGGTAAGGGGGAGGGACTATAAAATGAGCAATAGCAATATAACTAAATTGTTTCTGCTAAAAGGCCCACAACAGATAAAAAAATCAATATCTGAAGATCCAGAATTAAAAACTGACCTGATGGCTGAAGAGAAGTACATTTCAATGAATTATTAAACTGAGTTGTACATTTAGATTGAAGACAGAGATTATATAACTGTTGTTAAACCACTGGCTACAAAACAAGACACTTTATGAGCTCTGAATGGACAAACTGCGGCAGCCAGGAAATCAAAATCCAGCGCTGCCACTTTACTCTTAAGAGTAAGGAAGATTATTTTTGTAGAAGACGAGTTTTATTACTGTAAAGATTTTATATATCTATATATATAAATATATAAAAAAATGTAGGTGTCATTTTTTTTTTTTTTTTTTTTTTTTGTATATATATATATATACAGTATCTCTTTCTTTGACCTCAACTCTGTGCAGTGTGGAATTGTTTCTGTTTGGTGCAATCATATTTATTAAATGAAATCAGTCCCTGTAATTGTGTTTTGGTTTTCTTACAGTATTTGTAAAAACATTATGTAATTTGCTGAAGTAACCTTTAAATCATAGATAATAAAGTATCAATCAGTCAAATGGTCTGTTTTTATTTGAATAATAGGCTTGCCTAATAGGATATATGCAGGAATAATAGGATAATGCCTTTTTAATGTGTATGCAACCTATTATCAATGATAATATAAATAATAATAATGCTCTAAAAAAATATTTTTCTTGAAGCTATACCAATGTACACTCCTATACAAAAGTTTGGGGTCTGTAAGAATTTGCGTTGATTTTAAAAGAAGTCTAAAAGGCTGCATTTATTTGGTCAAAATACAGTAATATTTTGAAATATTCTATGTGAATATATTTTAAAATTAAATTGATTTCTGTGATGCAAAGCTGAATTTTCAGCATCATTACTCCAGTCTTCAGTGTCACATGATCCTTCATAAATCGTTCTAATATGATTTGCTGCTCAAGAAACATTTCTTATCATTATCAGTAATGGAAACAGCTGCTTAATATTTTAGCGTAAACAGTGAAATTTTTTCAGGATTCTCTGATGAAAAGAAAATTCAAAAGAATAGACATTTTGTTACAACAATATAAAAGTATTTTATATACAGTACATGTAGCGTTCTGGTTAAACGTGATCTCACAACATGCTGGTTATAAGATGATTTCTGTCCCCTTCTAGAGAATAAAGAGTGTGAGAAAAGAGGAGAAATGAGCAGCCATTAGCGAAGAATGGTTTTGCGACAGCGCAGCTAGAGAGACAGAGTGAGGGAGTTAACTGGAAGGCACATGAGACTGCAGATTAAGAAGCAATCAATGTTACCAGGGCTCTACTGACATCTCAAGGTAACTTTCAACGGCGCCCAGGGAACTGTAAGTATGAGTGTGTTTGTGCGTGTTCCTGTTATGCAATTGCAGTCAAGGGCATGGCTAATTCGAGCCTAATGATTCATTTCGAATTTCTTCATAAAAATGATGCCCTCATGACAAAGCATTAGGCGACCAGCGTACCTCTTGTGTACGAATGAAAGTTTATCAAAGGCCTGTCTCCTCCAGGATAATAACCAGCTCAATCCGCTCCCTGTGGGTTCGTACTGTAGTTACTCCAAGGACATTAGACTCAATCTTCCTCTGGTGATACGTGTGCCTACAGCGAACAGGGTCCACCGCTGGCATCTCTGCTCACAGCCGGTCGACTCACCACGTTTAATTACCTTTGGAAAGAAAGACCAGCGGGAGAGAGAGAAAAACACACACACACACACACACACACCAAAGGGGTAACTGCATTAGTAATTCATTTCATAGGCCTACTCCTGTTAAAATCCAAACAATGTTATACATATGAAAGGAGCTCTTTTCATTAACAGGCAATGTAGGGTAACAGTAAAAAGTGCCAATCATCTGATGAATGCAAAATCAGGTGTTTTATGTCAAATTACATTTGGTTTCATAGGACAGTGTGAATGTGCTTCTCTATAAAACATAATTCTATCAAGGGTTTCCCAATAACATTGCAAGTCATGCTTTTAATATCACCGGTAAGTCCAAAGGTGCTGAAGGTGAATAATATATCCAGGGGGTTTCTCTCACCAACATATAAAATACTAGCCTGGGTTTCCCCATGCTGCCTTGCAGGCTGGATTCCATGGAGCAGATTTTCGCCTCAGCGAGGGGGACCAATCACAGAACGGGGAGGGAGCAGCAAGACGATGACGACGTCTATGCGACACACCGAAGCAGTTTGTTTATATCTATGGATCCAACATGGCATCAGACGCGAAGTTACCTTTCGATGCAGCCTTAGATAGTGTTCTAAGTAGTTTAGAACGCAAGTTTATTTCGTTCTTTTCCTCGTCGAATTTCTGTCGCTCTACATACGTCATCTGGTATAATTGAAACGATTGGCTATGAGCTACGTACAGGCGCATTTGATAGACATTCGTAGCGCCCAATAAACGGCTCTGGGCATTCGTAAACCACGCCTCAAATACGAGAAAATGAACATGTGGTTCCCAGACCACGTCTCAATGAGACTAGGGGTGTTTCTCAAAACCAAGAATGCAAAGAACGGACTTGTGTTCTTGGGGAGAACGCTCTTGCTAGTTGTTCTGGGAAGAATGAACTCACAAGGTGACGAGCACACAGAACGCTGCTGACAGTTTGAGATGATGTGTTCTTGCTGGTATTGCGCAATAATACCCCCGCACAGACGCCGTCTGCAGTACCCAAACATAACGAGAATTATTGACGTTATTATTGGCCGTTATTCTTATGGAGATTTTCACTTCCGAAAACGTTTGAGCACATTTTCGATTCGCCATAAGTTTTCGTAAAAATGCCAATATTTGAAATCTACACAGTTGATTTCTCACATCAAATGTTCTCAGAAGTGAATTTAGTGATGAAATAGCGTACGAAATTGTAGAAAAACGACTTGTATTGAACTGCCTCTCCTTCCTCGAATGCCGAAATGAATGCTGGGATATTTCTGCCGTCAAGTTCACACAAGTTACCAACCGTTGCATCCTCGGTAAAATGGGCGTGTCAAGAACACTTCCGGGATTTTTAACCGTTCTTGCCAAAATGCAAACTTGTGTATTGGGACGGTACTTGGGCAGCGACTGATGACGTTTCACAAGTCCACAAGAACACAAGTACAGACAAGAACGCATATTGAGAAACGGCCATTGTCTGACGTTAGCCAGGCTAATAAAATACTGCCAAACATGACAATTATGCTATGAAAATTATGCTAGTTTTAAATGCAGTTTTTTGTTTTTTTGTTTTTTTTTCAGGATTCATTGGTGAATAGAAAGTTTAATAAACCGCATTTATTTCAAACAGAAATATTGCATATACATGTCTTTACTTTTGATCAATTTAATGCATCCTTGCTGAATAAAACTAGTAAATGCAATTAAATTGAATACAGCCTTGGTGAGCTTTAGAAACTTTCAAAAACCTGAAAAAAATATGAATTATTCCAAAATTTGGGAATTTATATGTGTGAGTTAAGTCAAGAAAGAGAGAAAGAGACATACCCAAGCACCAATACTTATCCAGCCGTTCACTTCATTAACTTCCCATCTCTCCCTGGGGACAGATTGCATTCTCTAGAGGTTAACGCAGGCCAGCAAAGAGAAAGTCACTCTCTTCTCCAGACTGATTTGCATGGTCTGTTGATAATTGGCATTCAGGAAAGCTGTATTTGATTAGGAGGTCCAGGGGTACGCTTCACTTCTGGAAACTCTATCACACACTGTCCTTGTTCTTAATGCCCGCTGGAAAGGCGACGATGATCATTTGACAGTGATTTCATGAGCATATTCCCTTCATCAATGATTAATCTTTGTTACTTATGCAGCAGAACAGAACGAGAAGTTTATTTTAATGAGAATGAAAGAGCTGAACTACATGCAGAGGCCTTAAAGGAGGCAGGAGGAAATGAAAACGGACCGCAAACGCACCCTTGTGGGACACCCTCCTTTTTTCCGAAGCAAAATGTATTATTTCTAATGAATGGACACTGAACCTTATGTTTGGCCTGATTGATCACCATGCTCAGTAGAAGCGCAAAATAAGCAAACTCCAAATGATGCATACTTAGGTACTGTAAACGGCTGATTACTCATTAATCTGCTTGCGCAGTTTTTAATAAAACCCAGAGCTGGAGAACTGAATCGTTTCTATGTGACCTGTAAAATGTTCTCATGTATTGATCAAACTGGTTCTTTGTATTTGCACAATGAAACACACACCGTGGCAAGAAAGGGTCATTAAAACCACGCTCCACTGGAGTGTAATCAGCATACACTTCGCTGACATCATGATTGCAGTAATTAACTTCATCCTTTAAATATTTTGCCTATTTTATCAGTAGCATGGAAGAAACCAGTAGAATGAACGTTAACATGTTCAAAACCCAATTTACTTCAGCAATGTCACATACTTCTAAGTTAAACGGGGTATTCAATGATAAAAAAATAAATTAAAAAATGGACGGGGAATGTTATCCATTGGGAATTGATTGGATTGTGAAAACTCAGCATTCCAAATCAGAATATGTGCAGAGAAAGCTGGACGTTATCTCTATATGACGTGGTTGGATGGGCATTGTTAAAAAATAAATAGTTTAGCGGTGGACATTTGATGGAAGATTAAAGATAAACCATTTTTTTTCTAATAAATCATGCATGGTAAGACCAGAAATGTATTTTCAGAAAGCAGAAATAGGTTGATTTTGATTACATGTTGACTTTAAACTTTTCTTTTTTTTTTTTTGTACATAAACTTTTTAATTAGTCTATCTAAACAAATGGTTAGTTTCAAGAGACACTTTACAGCACGTATATTACTAACCACATCAGAACAACATCAAAACAAAATATGTAATTTAGACTTGCTTTCCAATGGATACCCCAGGCTTTACATTTATATTTATTAGAAAGTAATCATTTTAATGAATAACACTGGCTTTACCTACATTACAGTATAAGCACAGCACTCTCAATGAAATAAAAGCTAATAAACCCTTTTACACTGTCATCCTCATTAGACTGTTTATTTTGCTAAGTTACATTTTTGAGGTATAAAACATCAGCTAGAAAAAGTATATAAATGACTTTATGCCTTACAGTGACTTAGCTCTAATCAAAACCATTAATCACAGCTGTGTGAATGTAAGCACTCGCACCAGATTATGTTATTTATTTTGCACAGTGAGGACATTGGAGAATGATTTATTTGATAATTGCATCATGAAATCAAAATTCGTACTTATCTAAAATATCAGGGGATGGATTATACGGAGTAGTTGCATAATGCATTCCACTTGAAATAGCTGTGATTGCATCATGTCCCGAAATATGATCTATGATAGTTTGCTGAAACTTACCTTACTGTAACTTTCTCCCCTGTGCATCAGTTGCAGTACCACATGCTCTCCACAGGGGGAGATGTGGGACCACCTGCACATGTTCATCTTTCACAGAAATGACTGTTCTACGGGAGAAAGGAAAAAAGTGGTAAGTGGTGGGCATTGGTTTTGTCAGTCTCCCCCAGCATGTCTTAAAGATACGTCTCCCTTTGTTTAAATAACAATTACTGTCAAAGTTTCTTCGCTTAACCTGCTGAAATTACAAGAGGACAGAAATATCTAAAAGGCCGAGTGACAAGAGACAGTATATGCAGGTGAACCACAAACAACTCTTAAGGTGACACTGTAATCATAACGTATAGGTGAAGTGACAAAAAAATGTGGGAGTACTTCTTCTTCCGCAGTTTGAGAAGTTTTATACCTCTAACTCTTCATTCTGACACAGCAGAGGGGAAAAAAAGCGCTGTCCTAGCCTTTAATTGGCAGAATGGTGCCATTTCTGACATCAGCCATAAAAGTGAAGTTAACTGAGCCATTTTTTTCAATGTTAAAATACTTCCTGCTGTTCCAGCTTAACATGCACAGACAACTGTAAGTAGTTCACAAAATAATCTTTTTGTGGTGCTATCAAAACATTTCTCTGTTTGTTCCCAACCAGCCGTCACAGCAATCATTTGCTTAGGCATGAGTTTGGGGTAGAGGTATTGTCCAACAGAAGGTTGGGGAAAGTGTTAAAACTTTTATTTAAAATTGCTCAAATGTGACATTTGAGAGTGACATTAAAGACAAGGGCATTAAAGACAAAAAATAATGTTAAAAAAGCTTTCTACTTCAAAGGAATCCTAAAAAGAAATTGGAGCGGTTTGAAATGACAGTACTGTTCAATAAACTTTTGAACGGTAGTGTAATAATACAAAAAAAATATTAAAAAAGATATGTACAAAAGATTATATCAATATAAAAATAATTATATGCACAATGTGCATTTTTAACATAATTATCTTTCTCTTTTATTACACCTGTTAATTGCACAATAAAACCAGAAATATTGCATTAGCACAGTAAGATCTAACCTAAAAAGGAAAGATGGCAGATGTGTAGTGATGCCGTGACATGGATTTGTATTCTGCAAATTGAGTTCAGCATAGATTTTTGGTGCATGTTTCCTCCATTATCTAATTTGCATACTGTCTTTAGTAAATTGGGTGCTAAAATAGACAGCACGTTCCAAAACAAGCCTTTGTTTCTGGTACATTCTCCCCTACGATTTACAACAACAGTTCATAAAGCTGCATGCTATGTGTGGAAGGATGGTGAGAAGAAAGTGTTTGTAGGGAAAAAAAATACTCTCAAATCTCATCTGGGCTTCGCCTTAAGGCATATGAGAGACTGAGGAACGATTCTATGATTCTAAAAATGAACTTTCTTGGCCTGAGTGGTAAGCGCTATGTTTAGTGCAAACCGAATGGAGCACATCACCCTGAGAATATCATCCTCCTAACAGTGAAGTATGCTGGAGGAAGCATCACTCTTTTAGGGGAAAACTCATAAAGGTAGAAGGAAAAATGGATGGAGCTAACTCCAGAAATATCTCATAGGATAAAGTGCTGCAATCAGCAAGAACGCTGGCACTTTAAAGACACTTCATCTTCCCACAGCACCTGGAACATACAGTAAAAGCCACAATAGAGTGACTTCAAAGCAAAAAAAGGTTAATCATCTCGAGTGGCCCTGCCAGAATTCAGACATCGGTCTTATTGAGCATCGCTGGAACGATTTAAAGATTGCGGTTCACGATCGATCCCCATCCGCCCTGATGTAGCCTGAGGAATTCTGAAGAAGAATGGGAAGAGTGAAATATTTCACTGCCAAGAAGTGTAACACTCATACTGTTGTGGAGAAATGTCATCTCTTTCTTGCAAATGACACTCAAGAGGTGTTCCAGAAGTCAAAATAAGACTTTATTGAACAAAGTAACAACGCCGAGATGCCACAGGACATCTGAATTTGTCTCTGGCCAGGGTGCCAATCTTATGTAGATCTCTTATCTGTTATTTCACAATTACATTCACAATTAGATTCACCCCTCCTGTTTCCCACCATTAAGTTTCACTTCTCCTGCCTTTCTCTCTAATTGTGGAAACCTGCCAATTGTTGGTCAACCCTTATCAGAGGCAAGATGTAACATTTTCCAAGTACAATCAACTCTTTCCCAGAGGCAAGAAGCCTTCAAGTGATATAATGGTCTTATTCTTTCACAGCCACCTGTTGTGTACTGAAAATCCCTGATTAAGCAAAAAACTGGCGACACAAGACTTTCTCAGACGCATCTAACCTTTGTAATAATTATTTATCACGGTCACGTATAGGCCACAAGACCTTCAAAACACTTTTGGCTTTTATAGTATTCAAACTCTACAATCAATACAGACATGAACCTCATACAGTAGATGGAATATAATCTGCACTCATATATAAATTGGCATCATTAGTTCCATGAAAAACCTTTAACATCCATGGAACAGTTCAATTGCACAAAAGGTTCTTTATGGAGGAAAAAGGTAGGATATACACTGCCCTGCCAAAAAAAAGTTGCGCACTCTAATATTTTGTTGGACCACCTTTAATTTTGATTACAGCATGTATTCGCCATGGCATTGTTTCGATAAACTTTTGCAATGTCTCAATTTTTATTTCAGTCCTGAGTTTTAATCATTTTTCACCGAGATCTTGTGTTGATGATGGGAGAGGCAAACGAAACGACCGCGTAAAGTCTTCTCCAGCACATCCCAAAGATCCTCAACGGGGTTAAGATCGGGACTCTGTGGTGGCCAATCTATGTGAAAATGATGCCTCCTTGAACCATTCTTACACAATTAAGCCCGATGAATCCTGGCATTATCTTGAAATATGCCCGTGCCATCAGGGAAGAAAAGACCCACTGATGGGAAACCCTTAGTATATTCAGGTAGGTAGCTGACCTAATTTTAGAGCCACTCAATGTTGCTGAACCTAGGCCTGACCAAGTAAAGCAAAGCCAGATCATAACACTGCCTCAACAAGCTTGTACAGTAGGGACTATGCATAATGGGTGCACCCATCACTCTGGAACCGTGTAAATCTGGACTCATCAGACCACATTTCCTTTTTCCATTGCTCCAGAGTCCAATCTTAATGCTTCCTAGCAAACGAAAGCTTTTTTTTTTATTATTAGCCTTACTAACAAGTGGCTTTCTTAAGGCCACACAGCTGTTCATTCCCAATCTCGTGAGTTCTCCTTGCATAGTGCATGTAGAAATGCTCTTACTTTCACTATTAAACATGTTGATTTTCAACGATTTGACTTCACCAAACGTTTAAGTGATAATGGTTCATCACTATCCTTCCAGGTTTTAATAATGCGCCGGAAAGTCCAATTTTAGTACTTTCAGCAATCTCCTAATTTCAGCAATTCAGCAGGCCAATAATTTGACACTTCTGAAACGCAGTGTAATTTTTTCCACGACCACAGGATGTGTCTTCCGACATGATTGTTTAGGAAATGAGAAGGTACCCACTGCGTCTGTTAAGTTATGTTGCCAGCTGCAACATTAACCACTGCAGGATTTAGTGGATTTAAACAGTATATTCAGGAAAAACAAATGTTGGTGGGGCTTAACATAGGGGCTTAATCTATTGAGATGTAATTGGGATCATTACAAGTGGGTGTTACATACTAGAAAAGACTTACAGTATGTCAACTGAAAAGAAAAGTTGTTTCAGAAGCAAAGCAAGTTAAGTTATTGCATCACATACTACAAATATAATTTCTCTGAATAGTATAAGACAAGGAACATGTATTATCAAAGTATAAAGGGTCGGTGGAAAAAAACAGTGGCCAAATGTTGTCTAAATTAATGTATCTAACAGTCAATTCCTGCTGGAGTTCTAATGCAAGGCATGGTTTTTATTCCAGATGTGTTTTCCTCTTGTCTTGAGTCTGCTGTACACTGACTCGTGCAGTAGATGGCACTGCATATATGCTGTTGTGTGAACAGAATGCTTGGACTAACAAAGACAATGCTTTAACTATATAGAACAACTCTAATGTTCTGTATTTTTCCTGTAAGAAACTCTTCATCTTTGGGGGGAATAAAAAAAAGCACAAGAGAATGAGCTGTCTATTTATTGCTAAACATAAACAAAATTATATTCATAAATTATTCTTGTCTATAAAGCATTTATAATAAACCACGCATGAACACTGAAAAGAAAACTGAAGCCTTCAGATTTAGGATCATTAGTGTGATATTTCACCCAGTAAATGATAATTCTGTCATCACTTACCCACCCTCATGTCATTACAAAGACTTTCTTTCTTCTGCGGAACACAACATATTTTAACTAATGTTGGTATCAAAACAGTTTTGGTGAGCAGTGGCGAAAAAACAACAACTCTGAGACATTTCTCAAAATATCTTATGTTTCGCAGGTTTGGAATGCCATGAGGGTCAGTAAAGGATGACAGAATTTAAATTTTTGGGTAAAATCCTGAGTGCCACTTCTTCCATTTGGTTAGCTATTCCAGATCCTAAGCACCACCAAGCAATCAGCCCCGCCTGGCAAGATCTCCAGGTATGTCGGCCAAGGCTTATATCAGCTCACCTCTACAAAGTCCTGAAAGCTGGATGAAAAAACTGAAACTAGCCAAAGGTTAGGATGCTCTGTTTTGATGATTTTAGAGGGGTTTACAGCTAGTCAGGCTTGGAGACCAGCTGGCAGATTAGTTAAAAAACAATTTGGCGGGACGGTTCAACCACCTGTCTGGCAACTACAGTATACTTGTTTCATGGATTCTCATAAGTGAAGGATGGATGGATTCTCATGGATTCTCATATATATATATGAAGAGTTCAGATGCAAAAGCCTCTAAGTGCCATCTGAAATTTTCTTCTAGAATGATCATTTTTATCAAGCTTGTATATTTAAGTTCAGTAATTTCACTTAAATGGCAAAGAAAATTGCCTATTAATTGTCATTTAAGTGAAATTACTGAACTTAAATATACGAGCTTGATAAAAATGGCCATTCTAGAAGAACTTAAATTAAATATATATATATTTTTGTTTTAATTACGCTTTCTATAGACTGGTCAGAAAACATTCATCACAAATTATTGTGTCAAATCTCTTATGTTCTTCAAAGCTGTATTCATTTGATAGAAAATAACTGTAAAAACTGTAATATTGTGAATTAATATTACAATTTACAATAACTCGACCCTGCCCGGTTTGCCACAATTTGAAATAGATCTTTCAAACAATGTAAATGTCTTTACTGACACTTTTTATTAAGATAGAGTGTAAAAGATAAACTTATTTTAAAAGATAAAATATTTGACACATATTTATAATGGTTGTATCTTTCACTGTATAAATGGGTCTTCAAATGTGAAAATATTTCTGGAAGCTTTTATATTTTAGTGAAGGGATAATTTGCAACATAATCATCAACAAACATATTTGGGGATCAATACCATCAAAAAAGTAGCTGTAAGGAACTGAAAAGCCCCCCTCTGTTTCTGATTGGCTAGTTTAGTTAAAAAGAAAACAAGCATGGACCATTCACCTGATTCTTTTTTCCAAAGGCTGTCAAAAAGACAGGTGTGATTTCTCAAGACATCTATTTGCGTGATATCTGTCATGTTGTTAGTTATCCAGATATTCCGGACTAAATATGCCTTATGCAATGTTGATTCAGGAGTTAAGACTCTCTCACACACACACACGCGCACAGACAAGCAATGAACGCAGAAGCAGAGGCATCAACAGAACTCATTTAGAGAGCTATACCGCCTGAAGCACCTGCCCATTCCACACAAACCAACACACCAATGTTCACAGCAAACAATTAATGATAAAAGCAAGCGCTCATTAAGAGCGATGTTCTCATTAAAACCAGTGATTAAGTGTTTGTTATTTATGCCATAACTGTAATTCAGCACCCACCGTGAATCCCAACTCAACGCTGCACTTCCAGTTACTTATTTATTTATTTATTTTTAAGACGATAGATGTTAGTTCAGGGGAGCGGGGTTGTATAATAGCTTGTAATGTTTTAAATGTTGTTAGCTATTACCCCTGAGCTCTGGCAGATGGAAGGCATGCAAAGACACATCGTCTCAGGGGTGGGACTCGCAAAGCTATTTACACATTTCCATTGCCAAACGGAGAGAGTAATTATCTGTCTCAAAGAGAAATCAATCCAATAGCGCGGAAGGCCTCCAAAGGCGCAGCAGCAATATGAAAGCTACAAACGATGATGATGATGAAAAAATGAGCTGTATGCGGACAAGCCTTTTTTTTTTTTTTTTTTTCATTGACTGTTCTTAGCAGAGAGTCTGTCTTTGAGCAGTGTTAGCACACTGCTTTAAACCTCCGTGAACAACAACAGTGCACTGCACACACCAGATGGGACTCGCTTGCTTCAGCTCATATTGTTTTGTTTAGCCAAACACACTGTTCATATCACTGCAAACAGAAAACAAAATCAGGCAACACTTGTTGACTAGAAAAGTTGTTGAACTTGAACTATGTAACAAATTTGCATAATGCCAGCCTATGGTCTTCATTGGCTGCCGGCGAACAACTTCTACTTTGCCCCGCCCTCAAACAAAGTAGTTGTAGCAGAGGCCTGGAAGAGTTCGGTTGATATTGTCATCAGAAGCTGCTTTCAGCGCTACGAATCCACTTTGCATGCACTTCAAAAGCATGAGGACTTGATACGGTAAAACCGACGCCATCGTTACTGATCTTATCACTCTGTATGAAGCTCTGAGGAAGCCTCTGGAGTTGAAATTCAGATATGGTAATGGCAGTTTCATTTCCATAAGCAGCAGACCAATCACAACCGACTGGGCCATCTGACCAATCAGAGCAAAGTAGCCTCTCAGAAAGGATGGATTTAGAGAGACTCTTTGAGAAATAAGGTGATGTGCAATGTATATTATGAGAAAAGTTTTTTTTTTTTTTTTTACAAAAAATACTGTCCATTATAAAAAATACTATTATTACAAATATTTTCTACAAATATTTCAGAATTTACCAGTTCTCATTTGTTTTGTACAATTCTCCTATGTGAAAAGTGCTCTCTCTCTTTCTTTCTCTCTCTCTCTCTCTCTCTCTCTCTCTCTCTCTCTCTCTCTCTCTCTCTCTCTCTCTCTCTCTACAGGTACAATACAGTAGGAAACAGTATACAATAGCGCAAGAAACTTGACTTAGTTTACTTTATTGATTAAAAAATAAAATGCAGCAAAATGGATAACAAGGACAAAACTTGCTAAGCAACAGAGTTGGAACTATGACTAACATACTGTACTGTTCAGATGGCTCATTTAGCCTGTGTCACACCTTTGTAAGTTATCTAGTAGACCAGCAGGTGCCATCAGGTCCTGTGAGGGGTTTAATGAGAATGTAGACCTCCAGACTCACTTTATGAGATGTTCAGATCAAGATGCTGAACGACTGCATAGAGAGGGAGAGTTGGGACAGGAGGCATCGGGGGTAAGTGTCCTGAGAACAATCTGTCCTCCTCTTCAGACACCTGCTGAATTTATCATCTTTTGTTCAGTGGGTTACAGAATGTCTTCCATAGAGTTGGTCTATTTGACTAAGGACTAAAGTAGAATGTAATAAGACTGACACAACACAGTTTGAACTTGTAAATAATATAAAAATCATGTTAATAATTAAAAAATATTCCATTCTGGGAATGAACACATTAAATATTCAAAATAATCTAATAAATATAAAATTATAAAATGTTTTTTTTTTTTTTTTTATAATCATTAACCAGCTGTCAAATTAACCAATATATTTATAACAATTCTAAGGTAAGATTCTTATTTTTGATTAGCATGTACTTATGTACATTTCTTCCTCATTTTCAATAATACAATGGAGTCTGTTTTGTCAATGTTCTAGTTTGACAAATAATATTTAAAAAATAGAAATAACACAAGATGCAGTCATCATCTACCACAGTACAAGAATATACACCATGGTACTGAATGATTATATTCGCATACTGTAGTTTCACTATAGTACATATCTATAAATCTATCAGCTTTTTGATACGTTTTTGTTAGTGCAATAAGCAACACTTAATTTCATTTAGTAAATACACATAAAACGAAGAAAATAATTTACACTAAACTGATGTAGAATGTAGAACTATCATTTATCTACAATTTTTTATATTTATGTACCATTTATTAACTACTTTTTGTAGTTATGCATTTCCCAATAAAAATGAAATATACATACATATATATATATATATATATATATATATATATATATATATATATATATATATATATATATATATATAACACCGATTAGCATTAAGCTTTGAAGAAACCCGGTAGTATTTTCGAATGACCGTGCTTCCCTCCCTCATGTCCCCCTGAGACAAGAGAGTTCTGTATTGTGTGTCTGGAAAAAAAAACTCAGATGACGCAATTTAGCGTCATCGGAGGCTTTTTTGGCCAGAGGCTATAGAGACTACAGCCAGTAGGAGGCGCTAGTTCCTCATGTTTTCAACCCGCCCAAACTTACTGCTTGTCCTTCATGGTTTTGGCTGTACATCCCGGTGCAAAGCAATTTAGCACCATTTCGATGAAAAAAACACTAGTATTTAAATTAATTTATCAACTAAGTGGTCAAGTGGTCTCATAGGGCAACGAAGCAAGTGCATTCTGGGAGTTGTTGTCTTTAATCCACATGAGCCAAAAATACATTTTCTGGCTTTTCTCAGTCTAGAAGGCTCCAACTTCAAAAAATTATTTCACATTTCTACTACATAAATGACCCAATTTAAATGCACATTCATCTTTCTAGCGGTGAAATATCCCTTTAAGTAACCAAAGGTAAAGTAACCTTTTTACTTTTCATTATTTTAGTTTTAGTTAACAATAAAACCCTGCATCTGACAGTCATATCAAGCCATCCAACACAATTTCATGGCAATTTTATGATTTGGTGAATTGGTGGCTAATTGGTGTCCTTAACAAGGACAAACTTGCTAAAGAGTACAATGTATATTTTTTCAACAACAGAACTATGATCAACATACTGTACTGGTCAGATGGCTCATTTAGCATGTGACAAAGTCATGTCTGTTACAAACATAAAACAAACACAACAGAACTACTGTATGTAAAGGCTATTCACATGAGCACGTTTAAACTAAAGTAGCTAGTTATACTTTCATTCATTTGAAAAGCTACTCCACATAGGAAGAATAGACATGCCAACTAGTTGCTGACCTGATGCAGACACATAGCTGAAACGGATTGATATCGTCTTGGTCTGGACTTGAGGTTTAGGCCCTACCTGATGTAACATAAAAATAAGCAGGTCAGTCTGAAATCTGGCCCAATGGCTCTGAATGAGAGCGCACTGCAGTTCCATTTGTCACCACAGATTTACAAGTGGGGCGCTGTAGAGCTGGGGAGTTAGTATCATGCCTGCCGAATCCATGCGCTAAATATCAATGTTGAATGTTCACACTTTAGATTGCTCTCAATTTTAAGTATTGAACTTTAAGTAACTAACTATGACTTTTAACTCGAAAAACTCCTAATTACTGCTTATTAATATTTAGTAAAATAGTTGTTAAGTTTATGTATTGGGTAGAATTAAGGGATGCAGCCTATATAGTCATGGAGAATAAGGCACTAATATGTGCTTTATAGGTATCAATAAGCCCCCAATATCCTAAAAACATTTATGCTAATAAGCTGCTAGTTATTAGAGAGAATTGGACACTAAACTAAAGTGTTACCATTTTAATTTATCCTGCTCACTTTACGACTTAAAATAGTCGAGAAAATCCGAAAAATAATTGTTGCAGAACGCTGAATCCATTTACAATTTATTACTAATTCAGTGTATATAGAGGTCTATGTTTGGATGAATATTTTATGGTTCACATCATAAAAATTCATACGAAATCACCACCTCAATAGTTGCATTTTCCCGTGAGATTGAGTTTGGGAAATCAAAATGAAATCTACAACCTTCTTTTTGCATCAAAATCCTAGGATAATTTTCCTCTCCTAAACTGTAACATCACCGCTCCGCAGGCCCCGGCGGCCCCTAAATCATCCCACACCTCAATAAAACGTTTCATCATGTTGAAGCACATCAGCGACACACCCCTGTTATCCTGGCTAGTGAGAGAGCCTGCAGTGACTGCCATCTCTGCATATTAATTTACGTTAGGTCTGTTTTTGCTTGGCAGGTGCGGGTCTCTACGAAACAAGCGGACCGATGCATCACCTTCCTAGTCTCCGAGGAGAGAAAGATCTATATTAGGGTGTCAGTGCTAACAGCTAATCATTAGCAGAGCCTTTCCTGGCCTGTAATTAAAGTGCCGGGCTTCATATGGCCGAAGGTTAAAGGCATAGCTGTAGAGTTTAAAGAGCCACATATAAAAAGCCCAGGAGATGGACAGACTCTTGACGTTTTTTGGGGGGAAACGGTAAATCCAGTGTTGCTAGCATATTTGTCACTTTTACAAATCTTGAATTAGATTCTCAGAGTCTATGCAGAAACAGTCAAAACATTAAGCAACAGCGCTGATTTATGGCATCTCAAAATCCTGCAATGTCTCGACAAGCCATGATGAATGAACGCTAACGCTCAAGATTAATCTGTATAATGCTAACTAACAGGTTTGACTCGAGGAGCTAAAGAGCAGCGCTCTCTCTCTCTTTTCGTGATTTTACAGCAATATCACACAAAATATGAAAGTGTTTGTCAGATCGGAGAGAAGTAACAGAGCTGGAGCGAGCTAGCTTTGAGTCGTAGCCTCATACAGGAGGTGATGAATGGGCTAAAGCGGGAGCGATCCATCACAAGCAGGAGTATTAATTAATGTTGGAGGAGGAATGCCAGAAAGACCTGTTTCACATCAGCAAAAAGAAAGAGAGAGAGAGAGAGTTTCCAGCACTAGCACAAATTTTAGCCGCCCCAGCAACAAAGGCTAAGTAAGCTAAGTGTAGTGTTTGTGTTGACAGAAGCATACATGTTTAATGTATATCCAGACAGGGGTAGGACATCAGCTGCAAATGTCAGATTGTGACTTTAAACACTTTAATGTTAGCATTTAGCATTTACATCTTTTTGATTTACAGGTTATAAACTGTTCATTTTTTAGTTATAAATCTAGATTTTAGCTATATTGATTACTGAGATATGTACATTACACATTATATAATTGATTCACATTCTGTGGTCAGATAGTATATTATTGTATTATATTCCATAAACTAGGCCTATTTAAATGACGTTTTCCCACACTACCGTTCAAAAAATGATTAAATCTTTTATGAAAGAAGTCTCTTATACACACTTATATTCACCAAAAGCTGCATTAAACATACAGTAAAAACAACCATATTGTGAAATATTATTACAATTTGAAATCATTGCATTTTGATTATATTTTTAAATGTAATTTATTCCTGATGCAAAGCTGAATTTTCAGCATCATTACTCCAGTCTTCAGTGTCACATGATCCTTTCAAATATGCTGATTTTCTCAAGAAACATTTCTTATTATTATCAATATTGAAAACAGTTGTGCTGCTTAACATTTACTAGCATTTTTATTCTTGATATATATATATATATATATATATATATACACACTCACCTAAAGGATTATTAGGAACACCTGTTCAATTTCTCACTAATGCAATTATCTAATCAACCAATCACATGGCAGTTGCTTCAATGCATTTAGGGGTGTGGTCCTGGTCAAGACAATCTCCTGAACTCCAAACTGAATGTCAGAATGGGAAAGAAAGGTGATTTTAAGCAATTTTGAGCGTGGCATGGTTGTTGTTGCCAGACGGGCTGGTCTGAGTATTTCACAATCTGCTCAGTTACTGGGATTTTCACGCACAACCATTTCTAGGGTTTACAAAGAATGGTGTGAAAAGGGAAAAACATCCAGTATGCGGCAGTCCTGTGGGCGAAAATGCCTTGTTGATGCTAGAGGTCAGAGGACAATGGGCCGACTGATTCAAGCTGATAGAAGAGCAACTTTGACTGAAATAACCACTCGTTACAACCGAGGTATGCAGCAAAGCATTTGTGAAGCCACAACACGCACAACCTTGAGGCGGATGGGCTACAACAGCAGAAGACCCCACCACTCATCTCCACTACAAATAGGAAAAAGAGGTTACAATTTGCACGAGCTCACCAAAATTGGACAGTTGAAGACTGGAAAAATGTTGTCTGGTCTGATGAGTCTCGATTTCTGTTGAGACATTCAGATGGTAGAGTCAGAATTTAGAATTAAGGCAGTTCTGAAGGCGAAAGGGGGTCAAACACAGTATTAGTATGGTGTTCCTAATAATCCTTTAGGTGAGTGTATATATATAACATTATAAAAGTTCTCTTCTGGCAGTTTTGATAACTTTAATGGTCCTACAGACCACCAAACTTTTGAAAGTTACTGCAACAAAACTCACTGCAAAATGAATGTCCATCAATTGTTGTTTCAAGGACAGAATTCACACCAAAAAAGAAAAACTAGATTTGAACTATAGCCTGTCTCCCCTAAACACATTCTCAGCATTTTCCTGTCAGGCATCAGAAAAAAAAAAAGATCTTATAAGTGACCAAGATCAAGACATTTTCCCAGAACTTTCTGAACCATGTTCACCAAAAAAATAAAAAAATAAAAATAAAAACTGCTTCTCTCTCAAGAGCTTGTTCTTCACATCACCACCAGAACAATAGCTGTTAAATGCACAACAGAGATCCATTCTTCTGAATGTGAACAGTGAAAATATGTATAACTTTAAGTCCAAAACCTCTATTGAGCAAGAGTGATCGACTAAAGATGCATTTCTTGCGAAAGGAACTGCTGGCCCGTTTATTAACAGTGCTTAACAAGCTGGCTGGCCAGATGCCTATGAAGAATAAAGCTTGTCATTTATTTGCAGTGTAATTAGCTACATCCACAAACAAACCCCCAAGACAAAACTGCTTGTTCACCTCACTGGCAATCCACCACTTTGTTAAATACAGATTTTGCAGCACATCTCTTGTGTTTTGTAAAGTCATAAGAAGCTATGCTAAGGAAGTCTCGGGAAGCTGAGCCCGTAAACCCTGGCATCCCTGTAGTATTTCAACCGTTCCTCATTACGACCACTATAACCAGGCTGATGGATGCAGAAAACATCCATCACTCCACCATGCAGCTCTGCAAGCAGGTCAAACATTACAGGACTGAAATTATCACTGCCCATCATTTTCCCCCAGGCATTAAATGTGGCATTTATCACAAGGCTGGTCCCCAATCTACTGTTTTACAAAAATCCTCGTCGGATAGCACTGGTGTGAAAAACGAAAAAAAAACTAATCTCCTTCGAACAATTTAATATAGGCACAACTTGATGTAGCAGAACAGAAGTAAAGGCTGTGTCTCATAATTAATTAAACAGAGTTTTATGTTCAAAGCCATGCATTCTAATGCCCTTGTGAGTTCTTATTTCCACTTTTTTTTAATGAACTACTTGTTGAGGTTTCCTTGACATAAATTTCCAGTTAAACTTTGTCCCCAGTCACATGCTGTTAGGTCATATCCACATTTATGCAGCATATGGTTATTGCAAGCCAGTAATGAGTAGGTTTCATTTGAGCACAGAAATCCTCGATAATACATTTACAGCATTTGTAATTATCCTTGATATTTGATATTATCCTTGTTATAATGTTGACGAATCCAGATTATTCTAAATGTATTCTAATTCGAATTAATTAACATAATTAATACACATAATTAGCATAATACTCATCCAAACCATCTCCATAAGGGCTTTCCACACAAGTTCCTGTAAATGTTTCACGTTGTCGCTTGAACACTCTCCAAACAAGCAATAAACACACTTTTATGTATAGACCTAGACAGCATATTCATGCAGAATGTATCATTAATTTAGCATTATCACACTGAGAGTGCTGTTATTCTGTGATTTGGCCGAAGGTGAACAAAAGCACATGATATTCAGACCAACAGCATTATATTAGCCTTCGCTCTCTTCCATTGGTGAGAAGTGAAGCTGCCAGTGTCCCGATCATAGACAGTAAAAGAAATGGACACAGCGACCCCATAGACTTCAACGGAGAAAAGTGAAGTCAATTAGAAGCACTCTCTTCCTGATGGCTGAGCGTACTGCGCAGACTTAAACTGAGCTTGACGACGTAGATGTGACGTGAGCAACCTGTCTATCTTCTAGTAGCTGTGCCAAGAGAAATCTGAATCATTCCCTTCTGAATCTTGCAGAGACGGAGAGCGTGAGTAGGAGCTGTCCATGAGCTAGGAGCAGGAGCAACTTTATGACTCTCTATGGGCTTCTCCCTTGACTTTATCGAACTTTATGCCTCCACGTCCCCCCGATTGGCCGCGAGCTTCTCCTCCTGTCTATACTGGAATTTCTCTACTGTGCGACAGAGAGTCGTGTGGTTATGACGCAATCGTTAGCCTATTTTTACAAAAACAGCTTCTGCGGGGCCATAGTGTAAGATACAAGGTAATGGAGCCTTTTATATATTGTCGTGTTTCTTTAGAAATAAACAATGGACAAATGGAGTCTTTAAATGCCTCAGATGTAAAGTTATTCGCTGTCAAATTGACGCCAAAATGAATGGGAGTCAATGGAATGCTAACAGCAGGTGATGGCTTGCTAACCAATGGTGGCCCCCAGGGAAGGTACGCTTTCCGGGTGCTGGATTACCCCCTTGGTCCCTATATGGCGTTGACATCTTAAGACCTGAGTCTGCGCAGTAGCGATCTCGGGACCATATCTGCGCAGTGTGAGCAGGAAGTAAAGCCGCAAAATCAAGGCCCCGCCCTCACTCTCGCAGAATCAATCGCAGGCACAAGCTTCTGCAGTTTTTAAAAATTTATTATAGAAATTTAGATATTAAATTTAAAGCTCCAATCTCCTCAGTCCTCAGAAGATCCCGAAAAAAAGTCTTTTGGTGCTTCAATGACTACTTCGCTCAGAGAACCCGTCAATCACAGCTGTCAATCGTCACACCACCGCATCACGTAACTAACTAAAAACAAACTTATTTTAAAAACAAACACTTGAACTTACATCAGCGTGATAAAAACTACAGTAAAAAACTAAAATATAGATATTTGAAGTGGGATAGATATCAGTCAGGGGGGTGGGGGGGGGGGGGGGGTGGGGGGGTGGGGGGGTGGGGGCGATCGAGAGAGACGCTTTGGCTTCACTTTTCAGGGCACGCTTGGTATGATACTGCTTCATTGGGCTGTGATTAAAGGGCGTGTTTCAACCGAACCAGGAAAGAAAATAGGTGTGTTCGACATCGGCTGCGGCTGGATATAACCGATCGGCGAGAGTAGCCGCGTGCAGGCGGGGAGGAGCTGCAAACGGAGACGTGAAGTCGGACACTTTCTGGTTCCCGTTGTGACCGCTCACGTGGTGTTTGCATACTTTACCACAGCTGAAGTGAAATAAATGCAATATTTGCCAAATAATACACAGATGTTTCAGAGACATTTTCATTCAATACTTTATGTACTGCTTCATACAGCGTCTGTTTGAACAAGAATAAAGTTCAACATAAGCTACTATCAATGCAGTGGAGTCTACGTTTTTTAATCAGTTTTAATTTGATAAACATGACACAATATAACATCGCAACTACATGAAAAGAGTGTTTACTGTTATAAAAAACTGATTTGTGAGCTTTAGAGGAACTAAAGGTGTTCGAATAAACACGAAACACACGTGATCGTTGTCATGCGGTGCATCCGGCCAATCGTGGAACAGCTGTGTCGTCATCAGAGCCCGTGCAACCGCTCTTGAGAAGCTGCGCTGGCTGAGTTCTCCGGCTACTCTCGAATCGCTCTCGCGGTACTTTGATGGCTATGTCACAGTCACGTGGCGTCAGCGCTGTATCAAGTCGGACAAAATTTCTAACCGGCATGCACTGCTTCAAGTCAGCCACCGATCGGTCTGCGCAGAGCTGCATGAAGTCGAACAAGCCTATTGGCTCTGCACTCAGTTGGAAAGACCTACAACCAATCAGAGCAATGGAGTAAGTGACGAATGTTCTTCATTCATCTTTCCGATCGTCAAATGCTTTGATCGCGGTTCTCTGTTCCTCTTTTAAAATGAATGCGCTGTCGATATCTTCTATAACAGACGCGATGGCGGAATCTACACATCTCAATTCTCCAGCGGCAGTCATCTTTGTTGTAAACAAATTCAACCCAAGCGCTCTTTGGTGACGTGGATGATTACGTTACTGTTGATCATCTGTCCATCATCGTATAAAGACAATTTGATTGGTCCGAACAGCTCTGGTTCGAGCATAGTTACTCCACAACAGATCAAGTCCAGACCGAACCGGGCTAAGTTCAGCTGGCATCCAGGGCAGGCTAGTATTATATAGGGCATATATGGGCAATGGGCAAATGAAGCCTCATGAAGCACTGAGGCTTTCCCTTGTTTGTTCCGGGAAAAGATTCGAAGCATCATGAGTGTCGAAAACAGAGCCATCTTGTGGCAGGTCAAATTTATAGCAGCCATATAGGCTACCCGAGTGCGCAGCGCCATTGTTTTATCCATTAAGCACAAATAAAAGCCTGACAATGCTAAATGTTCAGTTTTCTGATAATGTAATTCACGTATTAAAGTGAGGCAATAAATTAAATGTAACAATATATTAATACTAATTATAAAAATACTAAAAGAGTTGCTCGATGCAAGTAAATGGTGGTCTAATTATTTTATGGTTGCTATGCTTTTATATGGCAGAATATATGAGCATGTAACATAGGCTATAGCAGGGGTGCCCAATCCTGCTCCTGTTCATCTCCAACCCTAATCAAACACACCTGCCTTTCATTTTCTAGTGATCCTGAAGACCTTAATTGGTTGCTTCAGGTGTGTTTGATTAGGGTTGGAGATGAACTGTGCAGGACAGTCGATCGGCAGGAGCAGGATTGGGCATCCCTGGGCTATAGGCTTATTTATAAATAAATAAAATATGTTAGAATTTTTGTCACATGGCTTAACATTACCGTGACTTTGCACATAAATTGTCTATGCTCGCGAGGTGTCTAGTTTATGTGCATGACTCAAACACTGGCAGACACAGCAGCAGTTGTAGGCAGGTATATTGATCATGAAATCAGAATTTTCTTGTCTTGAATTATTCATTCATTCATTCATTCATTCATTTATGTCACTTGTTTAAGTTAATTGGGGGCCCCCTGGTGGCCCCAAGCAGCCACTTAGTTCGCTTATGCCTCGGGCCGACTGGAAAGAAAGTGAGGCTTCGTTTTTCGTTGATCACGTGTTTCTCTGAAAACAATACGCGCTGCGGCACGGAGCTTCATGAGAAATTGCGCTGTACTCGAGACGTGCTTTGAAGCTTCAGTGTCATATTTAACATCACTAGTTCAATTATCAGTTGAGTGACTTACTTGTTTTAGACACAACCAAAAAAAATGCCCCAAAATGTGCCTGATTCGTATGAATTCGTACGACCTCACTCGTACGAATTCGTAGGATTTGTCTAAACCCCAGTGACAGTTAGGTTTAGGGGCGGGGTCATAGGTAGGTCATTGTACGAATTCATACGAATTGGGCAACTCGTAAAATATGTACGATTTAGCAAAAATCGTACAAATTCGTACGAGTGAGGTCAAAGTGAAGAAATTCAATGAAGCGCGCGTAAACGGCAGGAGTAACTATGACTCGTTTCTGATATTTCAACATTCGTGACATTTTAATTCAAACAAATACAGTAAAGTTTGATCAGAAATAAGAATTTTATTATAATAAGCGAAAATTAAGTTACCTTAGAGATCACCTACCGCTGCAGATGTGTACAGAAGTGAAAAGCGGAAATGCTTAGACCTGTTTTCCGGTTCGAACGCTGGGCGCTCCGCATAACCCCTATTAGCCACCTCGTAAAATTCATACAAATTGGTCGTGAGATCGGGTTGAACATCTTCATGGCAGAATCAGCACCTGTGACACTCCAAGCACACTCAAAGGTATAGTTCACTTAAAAATAAAAATTCTGTCATCATTTACTCCCTCAAGTTGTTTTAAACCAGTTTGAATTTCTTTCTTCTGCTGAACACAAAGGAAGATATTTTGAAAAATGTTGGTAACCAAACAGTTGATGGACCCTATTGATTTCCAATGAAAATAACTGATTCCTGAATGAAACAGTAGCCTATTTTGAACGAATCGGCTCAATTAATGATTTAATTAATTTGCTAGCTTAAGGTAACCTGCTGCAAGACTCACTTAGAAGTGATAACTACCAATTTACAATAAATTTAAAGTGTGAACTTACCAATGAATTCTGCTTTCTGCATGAAATGTTCGCACACAGGTTTTACACATAAATGCGTGTGTGTACACGTGGTTGATGTCTGATGAATCAGACTTAATGATAGCTACCGATGTATGATAGCCTATTTGCCATCACGGAAATAGATAGACTCTGTGCCATTGTAAATTGAAATGACATTGTTCCAGAGCTTTAAACTGATTATTTCCCATGCAGTCTGCTCTTATAATAGGACTCATCCGTGCTATATAGCTTCTTGCCTCAGTTTATGTTTTATGCCTTATTTTTTTGCGTTAGAATAATAAATAAAGCCAGCTCCAGAGGTGTGCTGAAATATTTCATGATTCTCACCAATGGCATTATGCTTGAGTATCTTCTCAGCAGTCCTGGCTCGCTGTATTTGAATTTATGTAGGGCTGTAAAAGTGAAATTGATTTCCGATCAGGCACAGGAGCTGGACTGGGTCTCATCCAGTCCCATTAGCTGTGCATCAGAGGAGACACGTGTAATTGCTGCCGATCACATATTAGAGTCAACCCTCAGTGGCTGCTGACTGTGCGGAGACAGAAGCAGAGGTAACAAAGACGCCAACACTCATTTAAAAGCTAATTCTGATGGTGTGTGGTGTGTTGCGAATGTAATACAGCTCTGAGAATTGAAGGTCTCGCAAAATTGGTAAAAAGTAACAAGGTTCCATTTGTAGGGTATATTAGCCCCAAAAACTTAGACACTTTTAAACACACTAAGGACCCTATCATACACCCAGTGCAATGCAGCGCCAGGTGCGACACAAGTGTTTTTTTGGTAGTTTCAGCCCGACGCAGTTAGCATTTTCACTTCCTGCCCCATGTTGTTTAAATAGCAAATGCATTTGCGCCCATTTATGTGCCCATTGTCTGCTGGTCTGAACACGAGATGTGTTCAGGTGCATTGTTGGCACATTGCTATTTTGAGGCAACTGAAATATACTGCAATATTCTATTTCTCAATATTTTTTTTGTTGTTTTTTAAAGGGGTCATGGCATGAGAAACCAAATTTGCCTTAACCTTTTGGTATATAAGAGGTCTTCGTACCATTAAAACGTCCTGCAAGTTTCAGCTTAAGACGTCCTCCCCATTATAAACGAAGCATTTATTTAATCAAGCTCTGATTACAGCTTGTTGGGGATCCATCATAATAAGTGACGTCACGGTACGAAGTGACTATTCTGGGCCCAGCAACGATGCTGCAAACTGTAAGTAATGTATTTCATCTTAAAACTACTTTTAGCCAATGACGTTAGCCAATCATAACAGTGGGCGTTAACACTGAACTCTTAAAGGGAAAACACCCCCAAAACAGACTGTTTGAATCAGAGGATGAGAAACAGGGCAGGAAAAGGTCATACATCACTAAAATGTAAAAGCCTTTTTGTCCAAAATACTATAGTAATACTATACTGTAATTGCACCTAAGGGAACATTATAAAACAAAAACAAAAACCATATCATGACCCCTTTAAAGAGCACATTAGTAATATGAGTCTTTAGGTGGGTCCACAACGCGCATACTCGCTGCTTATTACACACACAGAGAAAAACATTTTTTTGCAGCAGCAGCACACAAACATTTCTAAAGATTAAAATGTAAAAGATTAATATTGTGTACATACAGATATGGTGGAATCCGGCTTGTCCCGTAGATGTTCTGCTTGCATCTTTTAACCTCGCGCAGGAGCAGATCCGTTTCCTTTCTGGAGAAGCATTCAGTCTTTCTGCTTGCAAATTCCACCATGTAAATAGCGAATCCGCCACGGCACGAAGCGAATTTAAAGGGAATGAGAGATGAGACTCTGATTGGTTTATTGCACGTTATGCCCAAAACAAACCCATTACTCATTAAGAGAATAGGGACAACCCTTTTAGACCATTTTTAGACCAAACCCGCCGACCATTTTCCCGTCATTAAATTAGCAAAAGTGTATTTGGACACGCCCTAAGTGCACTTGGGCTTTAGACCATGCGCTTAGATCGTTAAAATAGGATTTGATTTGACTTGAACATGAACATAAACATGAATGTGAAACAAAACCTAAACAGACATGACTCTAAGGCACTGAATAGACTTGTCTTTTGATTGCATGAAATATTAATCCTATGAGATCAGATTCATACCCGAGTCTTCCAACTGTTTGGCTAGGACTCTGACTAATCATAATGTTGTTGTTAACAGATGAAATCCAAAAACACAAAAGCATAATCTCCAAAACACCCATGCACCACCCCCATCAAAAACAGATTCACTTCAATGATTATTCCCGATTTGCTACTTACAATCCAAAGATTTATATCCCCAATTTTTTTCCTGACATTCTACAAATAGATTGTTCCGGGTGGGACCCAACAGGCGTTCTGTGGGACATTTATAACACACAGTGTAATTCATCTCTGTTGAAGCACTCGCTCAAGCCTCAAAAAAGCATTATTTTAGCTGTCATCTGCCTCCTTTCTGATCAATACCAGAAAAAAGAGAAAGCATAAAAAGTTAGATTTGATGGAGAAAAGTCTCTCTGTGGGTGGGAAATGTGGTGAAAGTGATCAATTCCTCCGATCTATGATTAGATTTTATGGTTTTCTGCAGATTTTCGAATCACTCAGTTTGACTTTGAGTAGTGAAAACTGGTCTAGGGTCAGTTTATGAGGACAATCTTGAGCTCAACCAGGGCTGATTACCCCTGATGACTTATTGTTTTGTCAGTAGCTGTGTACTGGGTTTTAGTAATATCTCATTTGAAGCAGATCAAATATATATTGTCGTTAAAAACACAGCCAGAATGAAACATAGGAGAATCAATAAATTATTTATTTTTTCCTGAGAAGCACCAGGAGGAGTATCAGTCAACAGTTTTAGTAAGAAGAAGAAGAAGAAGAATATTAAGTTTAAGTACAATATCAGCTTGAGAGAGCCAACTTAATAAATAAAAAGTTTTTTACATCCACTGAAAGTGATTATATTGCTTTGATATTTCAGCTCTGGAAAATCTATATCTGTTTTAATGAGCTTAGACAGGCGTTTGGTTCATAAATAACCAGCTACATTTGTGTGAAATTACTATTCTGGTAGCTAAACTGACAAATATTTTGTTTGTGGATTTTGGATTTTGTGGATTTCGAAAACTCTCTGTGGATGCTTGTAAAAAATAACAACTTTGTCATTAAAAATTTTAAATGTTTGGTTTCATACATCACTAGAACTTGATATTAAAAAAGGTTGGAAACTACAACTTTATGTCATTTTAAAGGCAAAATTAACAATAATTATTTTTGACTTTCTATACATCAGCAAATCATCATATTAGAATGATTTCTAAAGGATCATGTGACACTGAAGACTGGAGTAATGATGCTAAAAATTCAGCTTTGATATCACAGGAATAAATTATATTTGAAAATATATTCAAATATAAAACAGTTATTTTAAATCATAATATTATTAATTTGGCTTGAGAGAGCCAACTTACTGATATTGTACTTAAACTTAATATTCTTCTTCTTCTTCTTCTTACTAAAACTGTTGACTGATACTCCTCCTGGAGCTTTAACTTCAGACTGTTCTGAAGTTAGTTGCTATATCTTTTCTAACTGATCGGACTTACGATTTTCCTAAAAATTATGACTAAAACTCGGAAAAACTCCCATTGACTTTCATTGCGGAATGTTCAGATTTTCAAACTCCCCAACTGTCAAAAATTTAAATCTAAACTCCTTGAAGCCCTTGACCAGAGACAATTTATATAAGAGACATGCCACTTCCTCAATCCTCAATACAACTATATAAGGAAAACCCGTAACGGCAAAGATGGCGGTTGTATGCACATGTCCCGCCCCTCCCGCTGGAAAGCCAATCATCTGCTTTTAACAGTCAGCAGCTGACCACTAAGGAGCGAATGTACAGTGACGTAACATAACTGCCATATTCAACCTGTGCTTTCGCGCTGTGGCTGGCGCTGAGCCAAAGACGGACGCGCTCAGCGCTTGTCATAGGCTATATCACAACTGTTCAGTGTTTTTAACCACATAATGTTTATTTTAGGTTTCAGACATTTAAATATAATTGTTTAAGTGCTTGGCACAACACCGGCATTCTGGATAGAGACGTAAATGAAGTTGGTGTCGTGAACGTGAACCCTTGCGCATGCGTAGTAAAAGTATAACCTGTGGGGGAAAAGGCGTTTTAAACCTTATTTTGGGGCAAAGTCATCAAACTTTTTCAGCGATTTTTATCATATTTTACTGCTGTTTCTATATATGCAGTTTTTATGTCCCGGTGACCAGTGAAAGTGCAGTTCTGACTCTCTGCCCATTCATTTAGATAGGAGCCTGGTCTTGTTAGTCCGCAAATAGCTGCCCGGAGGCGTTGCCAAGATGGCGGCCGAGTGGCACGACTTGCCTAAAAGGACTTTGCCTTGACTCAGGCCCCGTCCACACTACTGCGTTTTTGTTTAGAAACGGAGAATTAAAACGAATACGATCTCCGTCCACACCAGCGTTTTTAGCTGCGTATTAGAATTGATCTCCGTCCACATTAAAACGACTGAAAACGCGGATCACGTGACCATTCACCAACACTGGGCATGCGCGTGCCGGTGTAAACAGGAAACAGATTGACTATTCCTCAGATTTGATGAAGAAGAAAGTAGCTAACATTACCGCTGCACACGAGAATTGTCAAACATCGATCGAATTGGCAGTTATAGCATTGTAAAATGCAGAATTTAGGGAAGGAAGGGAAGGATACGCCATGACCGATGACACCCATAGAGCCGAGCTTGAGCTTCTGCGTCATCGTTTCTAAAGTCCTCCGTTTTGACCCGTCCACACTAAAACGCCCTCCGGAGATTCAAAACGAAAAACGGGTCGGCATCGTTTCTAAACTTCTCCGTTTTGGGTCTCCGTTTTTACCGTTATAGTATGGACGGGAGGTGCAAACGTAGCAAAAGTTCTCCGTTTTTAAACGAAAACGCAGTAGTGTGGACGGGGCCTCAATCAAACTGCCATTCTATATGAGCCATTGAGACTCATTTAAACTCATTTCAAACTACTTTAAACTTTAAATTAATCTAAACTTCAAACTAATTTAAACTTCAAACTACTAATGAAACTACTAATTATAAACTCATGAATTCATACACTTTTCTTAAACTAATACATTAATACACTTATAAATCACGAATTCATACACTTGTGAATTCTATCTATCTATCTATCTATCTATCTATCTATCTATCTATCTATCTATCTATCTATCTATCTATCTATCTATCTATCTGTCATGATTTGAACACATTAATTCCTTATCTAACACACATACACACACACACACATACACACACACACACACACACACACACACACACACACACACACACACACACACACACACACACACACACACACACACACACACACACACACACACACACACACACACACACACACTAGTTATAAATCCAGATTGAGCAGATCAGTAGGAGGAGATTGAGGTTGTGGGGGTAATGGACATGGAAAACACCTGCCCACATCTTGAGCAACGATGATCACATTTTTAAAATTCCATCGCAGCTGTACTCGGGTACCATAGACGCTGTAATAAAGGAGCTGCCTATGAAGATTATATTGGTACACAAAAATTACAGAGTAATTTATTTTAAATAAAAATAAAAATCTAAACAGCTTTAAAAATGTAAATAGTTTTTTTTTTTCAGTTATTTGTTTTTATGTTAGTAAGTTGTAATGCAAGTTATGTATGTTAGTAATTAGTAAGTAGGCTGTTCATTGGCTTTGTTGCTGTTTTTGTTCAGTATGTTTTTTGAGTATATGTTGATTTATAAAAAAATAAAGGAACACTCCACTTTTTTTTTCTTCAACTGACTGTTGGACATTTTCCAACAGTTGAGTTTTACCGTTTCAAATCCATTCAGCCGATCTCCGGGTCTGGCGGTAGCAATTTTAGCATAGCTTAGCATAGATCATTGAATCTGATTAGACCGTTAGCATCTCTCTAAAAAAAAAATGACCAAAGAGTTTCGATATTTTTCCTAAAACTTGACTCTTCTGTAGTTACATCATGTACTAAGACATAGGTTTTCTAGGCCGATATAGCTAGGAACTATACTCTCATTCTTGCGTAATAATCAAGGAACAGGCGCAATGATGTTACGCAGTGCCTGAAAATAGTCCCCAGCTAGGTAACTTCCCAGCGTGACTGGCACTAAGTTTGTATAGTTGCAGCTGGCAAATTAGGTAGTGGATTTACCTGTAGTACCTTTACCAAAGTAAATGTCTTCTGTATCGTCCCTCACAAATGTCTCCATGGTTACAAGGCACGCTCCCTTTGCAAGCAGGCTGTCACGTTGATTATGTTGACGGAAGTTAGCCTATTTCAGTTTAAACTTCAAACTATACACTTCAAACTTTAAACTACTTTAAACTTCAAACTAATTTAAAATTTTAACTACTTTAAACTTCAAACTACTTTACACTTCAAACTACTTCAAACTTTCTGGTCCAGACTTTCTCAAGCCAACTTAAAGTTTGTCTCGACAAACTTTTTTAATCTAGTTTCATAGTGTTACCGTTTTACTGTATTTTTTATTTTAATTTTTATCAAATAAATGCAGCCTTGTTGAGCATAAGAGACTTTCAAAAACGTTAAAAATCATACTGACCCCAAACTTTTGAACGCTAGTGTGTAATGTATCTTAATAATTAGAATTTTGAGATAAATTTTAGCAGTCAGAATATATTGTTGGTACCTTTTTTGAACGGGAAAGAAAATGGGAGGCTGTAGTCCCGCCTTACAGATAAAACAGCCAATCATGTGTTTGTTTACTCTAGATCATCTATTAGCTTGACCTGCATAAAACAATTTTTTTTAGCCGTGATTTAAGCTTAAAGGAAAATTCTTTCATCGCTTACTCATGTTGTTCCAAACGTCTATGGCTTTCTCTCTGTTCCACAGAGTAATATGTAAATTTATCTTCCAGAAACTGTTGAAGGAACAGTTCCACATACCTATGTCTGATTAACAAGAAACTTTTATTTGACTGGATATCATCATAATAGCCATTGCAGATCAGTTTATTTTTGGTTTTTCTCTCTCCACTCGGACAGCAGACTTCTCCATGTGCTTGTGTTGACTAGTTTGATCAAAAGTCTATCAATAGTTCCTCTGTCCTTGTGGCACTGACTGCCTCATTTATAATCTCATAACAGATGCTCTGAGGGATTCACAGGAGCAGGAGCTTCATGCATCAGTACTTCCACCCCGCATTCACAATGAAGAGGGAGTCATGGTCAGCCGGACACAACACTAGACATGTAAAACATCAGCTTGCAGAGGAAACTGAAAAATCTGTGCGATTTTGTTGGAGGGATGAAATTCCAGCAGGCTTTGTGTAAAAAATAAGTCTTAAGGATGATGGGAAATTAGAGCTATAAAGAAATATGTGACATTAAAGGTGCAATATGTAAGAATTTTGCATTAAAATATCCCATAATCTCAAGGCCAGTGTTATATATTTTGTTAAGTTGATTACTTACAATATCCCAAATGTTTCCAACTATTTTTAAATCGTGAGAAAATTGCGATTTTAACCAAGGAAACGGGGCGTTAGAGCAGGGGGGAGCTGGGAGTCGCCAGTCAATGGCGTCATATCCGCGTTACCCTCGGTTTCCACTCGTACTGCGTGCAAAGGCGGAAGTTAGTTGTAGCGTCTATCAAGCAACAAACGTTAGCTTGTTTCGTGCAGTCGTTATGGAACACAATTATTCTTTACCGATTGCAGCTGGTTCTGTCGACAAAGCATGCTTAATTTTATATTTTCCACATGTAGCATTCGGTAATAGTTATGTTTATGTAAGGGAAGTATTATTGCTTTAGATTTGTGTTTAGTTTATTGACATTGTTTATCACGTCTGGTGTTTATGGCCATGTAAATAAATATAGCATGTGTTATACACAAAGATTAATCAGTATTTTGGCAAACGATGTGGGTATGTTCGAATGTACTTTTACAACAATTGTTTAGAACACGTAAAACTGCGCAGCGTTATCACAACAATGAATTCGACATACAGTAACATCTATGATAACCAATTTAGTATTAAACCTTACTTTTCTTGCGGTTAATTCATTTTAATGAAATAAAAGTGTGATGAGGTTCAAGAGTCAGGAAGGAAGAAGACAGGGGTCGGCGTGACTGGGACTCGTACTTTATTAAAATAAAGCAAAACAAACAAAAGTCGTGCACAACGCGCATTCACCGTGGCAACCGCGACGGCACAAAACAGTTCAAAAATGAGAGCTCGGATCCACTGGTTTTCTTTCTCTGCGTCCAATTTTCTCTCCAGTCTCTCTCTCGTTCCAGCGCGGCTTATAAGCGGTCTCTCCACGCGGATCACAGCAATAAGACACAGGTGTTTGTCATTTGCACTTGACCTACTTGCGTCCCGCTCGTCTCTTCTCTCCCCCATTACAGACCGCGCTGAATCACGCCCCCCTCGCCACAAAAAAAGCATGTCATTATAAAAATAGAACTTAGCCTCATCCATGAACATGATTTTTCGATTCCCGTCTGACTGATTTACATCCACGGTGGAGTTTAAAACGACAGTTCCCATCATTCCACGCTCATTCACATCGTCATCAAGCTACGCCGTTGTTGTTGTTTGGAATGTAGCGCCCTCTAGCGGCAAAAATTCTTGCATATTGTACCTTTAAAGCCTGATGGAACTCAAAGTAAAACCAAACGTTGGGTTTTATGAGGTGCATATTTTGGGATAGGTGCTGAATAGACTGGAGAAATAATGTTTGGGTTTTTGCATATGTCGATTTTACTACATATAGATAACAAGATCAAGATCATCATTTTGTTTAAAACCTGTATGAACACAAAAGATTTTTTGAAATGTGTTTGTGTGGCTTTGTGTGGACAAAATGTCAGCATAAAGATGGCAATATCCGAAATCATTGTCCCTGTGGGGTCATTTTTTGGTCCCCATGTGGAAAACAGCGTATAGCTTATACTAAGTGATGTTTTTTGAAAATATAAAAATAAAGAGAGTTTTCTGTGATAGGTAGGCTACAGTAGGTTTAGGGTTAGGGGATAGAAGATACAGTTTGTACTGAGTAAAACATGGGAACCCAACATTTGTGTGTGTGTGTGTGTGTGTGTGTGCGTACTTGTACAACTATCTTTGTGAGGACCAGTTTGAGTTTTAGACCATTGGAGTGAGGTCAAAGAGAGTAAAGTGAGGACATTTTGGCCAGTCCTCACTTTCTGAGACCCCTTTAAAGGCCTGTTTGAGGGTCAAGACTTGGTTTTAGGGATAAGGTTATAATTAGGTTAAGGGTAAGAGTTCGGGTTAGGCACTTAGTTGTGATGGGTAAGGTTAGGGTAAGCGGCTAGAGATTGCATTGTGTCAATGAAAGTCCTCATAAAGATAGATGTACAAGAATGTGTGTGTGTGTGTGTGTGTGTGTGTGTGTGTGTGTGTGTGTGTGTGTGTGTGTGTGTGTGTGTGTGTGTGTGTGTGTGTGTGTGTGTGTGTGTGTGTGTGTGTGTTTCACTACTCCTAATATATGTGCACTAACTTGGATGGGTTAAATGCAGAGGACAAATTCAGAGTATGGGTTATCATACTTGGCCTTCAAATATCACTTTCGCAAAGGGCTATACCTGAAGCTGTTATGGGCCAGTTTTGGATCCCTCCTTCACTGGGGAAACAAAAGTACACAAAATCCAGGGTTCCCACTCTTTTTGATCAATGAATTTCCATGACTTAAAATGAATTATCATGCCCAAACATTTAATCTTTCATTCTGAAAATGCTTCTGAAATCACATATTTATTTGACAAAAACAGAGATCAACGGATTATCAAAATTAGTTCTGAAACCGAGTCAAATTTTGTCAGAGATCTCAGTGAATCCCAGGGAAACTAAACATTTGTTGTGAGAATCAGATTTTTCAACAGCTAAATCAAGCATTTCTATTTCATTCAACAATGTTGTGGATCAGCAAGAGGCTTTTACATCCACTTGCTTATTTGTTCAATGAACAAATGATCGTTTAATCTCTATAACTGAAATAATTGTTCATTTAGTCTCATGCTGAACAAACTGAAAATGTAGAAGTAACTGCTTCAGTGATTTGCTGTAATACAAGAACAAATTATGATATATAATTATTAATAGTCTAATTATGATGTGAAAACTTTAGAAATTAACTAACAGACACACTTCACTGAAATAATCGGGTAAATGGCAATTAGCCTGAAAACATAAATGCTAAAATGGTCTCTAATCTGTGTGAAGTGGAATATAAATGAAAACTTCTTGTTTATTGATCTGTTGTATAAAAGCAATATGAGAGTGTGGGTGTTGTTGTCAGTGCTGATATCAGTCATGTGATCATCACGGCCCAATCACAGCCATCGTACTGATATTCAGGCACTCTTACTCATGTGATATGGATTCAATATTGGAAACAAGCAGGAAGATCCAGACCTACAGGAGTAACGTTTACTGACTATTGAATGATAAGATCCTCAGAGAGGGAAAACACCAGAAAATGGAAAGAGTGTGTGAGTGAAGGTGGTTGTGAATGTGTGTAGATGTGTATTAGTTACAGCAAATCAGAGAATGAGAATGATCCTCTGTCATAGTCCAGATACACTCTCACACAATCATGATCCTGTTCAACAGGAAAACCAGAACCTTAAGACCGTCCGTACGTCACTTCAGACATCAGTGTTAAAGAAATCCTCTCCCTTCCTCTGGTTTGATGCTAGTTCATCCAAGACTCCACCGTGAACTCTCTTTAACCTCCACATCCCAGCAGTGTGTTCCTGAGTTAAAACCTTCTGAACCCAGAAAACAGACATGCTCGTCAAATCTCTCTGGATAATCAGGAAGAGGTTGATTGACAATCAACAGCTGCTTTTATTCTAATGTTCATATAATGATCAAGAGTGAATCCAACACAGACTATTATGAATTATGACACTCGTCCTGTTGATAAAACACATCAGATATTTCCCTCTGATCACTGTCAGTGCTGTCATTAGTTTCACACTCACTTTTATCATCAGGGTTTGACGGCATCAACTACAAACATTAAATCCGTTTTTACTTTATAAATACATCCATCCATCCGTCTGTCTGTCAGTTTGTGTCATGAAGACTTTCTGCAGTCAGACTCACTGTTTTGGACAATGTCCTGCATCTTCTTCCAGACCCTGAACGGCAGGATGCCCAAGTAACATGGCACATGAATCAAAGCTCCAGAAGCCATCTGTGGATCCGGCTGGGAGCTCTGGACTCTGGAAGAACATTCAGGAGTCAGAACTGCTGTGGCTTTGGATCAGAACCAGAGAGACCAGAGACAGGAGCACATCGCTCACATTTCCATTGAGTCTGGAAACTTCTGCAGAACAAACACACCATTTATGATCAAGAACTCAATCAATGAACCAATGATCAACCAATGTTCTGAAAGCAGACGTCACTGGCTTTCATCATCTCCTCCATGTCTTTGATTGTGTGTGAAAGAGCTGAGATGTGTCTGTTCATCTCCTTCATCATCTGCTTCTTCTGCTCCTCTTCCTCCTTCAGTGCAGTGACTGTAGCTTCTTCTTCATCTCTGAAAAACTGATGAAGCTTCTCAAACTGCTGTTTAATCTGACACTGTGTGCTCAGCTTGAGACTGAAATCAAATCACATTCACTTCAAATCATCTCAATCAACACTTCACATCATTCATATCCAAGATAAACTCGGATACCCGACATGTAAAGGATTATTGCTTGACATTTACAGAAATAATAAACTGGAATCCATTATAATAAACTTAACTGTATATAGTGATACTGCTGTAATGAAAATGACTCTCGATTCTGTTTCCTTCTTTCATTTTTTCATAGGGTTGAATTTTCTCTTGTAAGGATTTCAGTGCTGTATTGAGTTCCTCCAAGAATTGAACAAAAATACGTAAAATACTAGATTACAGTGAAGAGAAGAAGTGACGACAATACAGTGATATGATCATATAAGGCAGTGAAAAAGTATTTGCCCCCATCTTGATTTCTTCTGTTTTGTGTACATCTCATTCTAAATTGATTCAGAAATTAAAACCAACCATAAAACAAAGGGAAGCTGAGTAAACACAAAGTACAGTTTGTAAACGAAAATGTAATTTATTGAAAAAAGAAAAAAAAAAAGATCCGATACCAACTTGGCCTGTGTGAAAATGGATTTGCCCCCGTAGTTACTAATTCCTCAAATCTATGAAACTGCATTTATAATGTGGTTCAGCTGGACCAAACACAACCAGTCCCGATTACTGCAGTACTGTTCAATCAAATCAACACTCAAAAGGGACTTTTTCAACAACATGAAGTTGGTTAAAAGGTCTTAAACAGTAACACTATGCCAAAGGTGAAAGAAACTCCTGAAATAATGAGGATGAATATGAATGAAATTCATCCGTCTGTGAGGGATTACAAAACTATTTCAAAGGCTCTTGGACTCCAAGAATCACAGCGAGAGCCCGTATCTCCAAATGAAAAAAGAAAAAGAAAAACACTCCGAACAGTAGCAAACCTTTCCAGAAGTGGCTCATCCAAGAAGTAACTAAAGAGCCAAGAACAAAATTGAAGAAACCGCATTTTTCTGCTTCCTACCAGAAAATCCTAAAGGAGAATATCCGATCTTCAGTTTGTAAGTTGAAGCTCAAGCAGCAAAACAATGATTCAAAGCACAGGAGTAAATTCACATCTGAACGGCTCAAAAAAGCACAAAGTGTTGGAGTGGTCTCGTCAAAGTCCTGACTTGAACCCAATTGAGATGATGTGGCAGGACTTTAAATAGGCAGTTCATGCTTGAAAACCCTCCAATGTGGCTGAAGTAAAGCAATTCTGCAAAGAAAAGTGAGTCAAAATCCACTACACCGCTGTGAAAGACTGATCTCCAGTTATTGCTGTTAAAGGGGAGTGATTCGTTTTTCACATGGGTGATAGGTGTTAAAAACTGTACTTTGTTTACTGAGGTTGCCTTTGTAGTATTTTGTTTTAATATCTAAAACTATTAGACAAAAATCAGAAGAAATCAGGCAAATACTTTTTCACAGCACAGTACAGGTAAATGTCATATGAAGTTGAGTAAAATGGCAGAAATATTGAGTGCATGAATGTGATTATATCTGTGTTTATGACTATTGATTATTGTTCTTTACATGTGAAACAAGAGACATTTTGTCTTACCTTACATGATGAAACCACTTCACTGATGGGTCTGAATTTATGATTGTCATGTTGTTGTGAAGTAATGTACATGGCGCACACACAGGCCTCCAGACAGAAGAGTTTGAGTTTCTCACTGTGTAAACTGCAGATCTCTCAGACCAGGGACGGGCAACTTCGGTCCTGGAGGGCCACTGTCCTACAGAGTTTAGCTCCAACCCTGAAAAAATCACCTGCCTGTAGTTTTCTAGTAATCCTGAGGACCTTGATTAGCTTGTTCAGGTGTGTTTGATTAGGGTTGGAGCTAAACTCTGTAGGACATTGGCCCTCCAGTGCTGCGTTCCAGTCCAAAATTGCCATGCCCTTCACTCGCTAACTTCCCTCCATCTCGTTCACTCGGATGTACGTCATTGCTTACGGTGCACGAGTGCCCACTACTGGCGGAAGCTGCAATAGGCTGAACTGGAACGCCCTAAGCCCTTGATCACTTTGAATCAGCTAAAGAGTTGATTTATTATTTACATTTTTTCCCTTTAAGAATTTGTTTAATGCAGCATCCAAGTGTATATAGGCGTGTTTGGGTTGTTTTAAATGTAAAAATATATAATTAATATATCATAGAGTTGTTTGTTGTGCTGGTGATTAGACGAGATATGTGGTGACGTCACAATCGTACTGCATTGTGGGACATATAGGTGCCTGAAGTGTACATATGAAGTAGACTCGCTCCCTCTGTCAAAATCGAGGGAACGAGGGTCTGTCCATATACATTTCCCTCATCCACTTCACGAAGTGGAATGCACTTCAAAATGGCGGCAGGGATTCCCCCGAGGGGAAGTGCTTAGGGAAGTTTGCAAGTGCGTGTCTAAAAGTGGACTGGAACGCAGCACTGGAATGAAGTTGCCCATCCCTGTCTCAGACCCTGATGAACGCCTCTCATTTCTCTCCTTCAGGAACGACTCACACAAGTTCTTAAACACGAGATTAAATTAAGTTTCCTCTCTTGAGGATCTTCTCCTGCAGACAGGACTCTCCTGAATGTTCTTGATTCTCCAGAACTGTTGAAGACACTCTTTACAGAAACAAATATAATCATCTTCAGCTACTGGAGCCATTTCCACGGTTTGGGCTCCAGCAATCTAAACTTTACTTACACTTTCTGAACGACGGTTTCAAAAATGAAAAACCACGAGAGACACAAAGATACTGTTTGTTCAGAAACAAATGTCTAAAAAAATCCTTCTTTAAAGTGTTTTTCTTCATCACTGATTGCTGATTCTTCAATGCTTTTGTCGAGACATGAGAATCAGTTTGACAGAAGGGAGTCTTCCTGGTAAGTGTTGTAAGAGGTGGACTTTCTGATCACCTTCAGGTGTGTTCAAAAAGGTCAGTCGACACCATCAGGTTTTCTTTAGGTTAAATTTGAACAAAATGCATTTAAAATTAAACCGCATTGAAGCTCTCTCAATTATAATGCTAGCGAAACATTCGATCAAAGAACACATGAAAGAACACAAATATTGATCATAAAAACACTCTTATTTATTGCTCTTCACAGCAAAATCCCAAGTGTTAAATTATCACTGCTATTGTGAAGTCCACACTTATATGAGTTCCACGTTTTCAACAAAAACAGAAAACCTTTTATGCAGTTTTGCCGCTCATTCACACGACAAGTGTTTTGGGGCCTGGAAATGCAAACTTTTGAAAAGTTTTTTTGAAAACGATACCGTTAGCGTCTCCATGTAAACAATAAAAACATGAAATTGTGAAAATAGTGACGTCATGCACATGCGTATTACATACAATCTTATACGCCAGACAATCAAGAGCGCAGCCATCTTTAGAATTTGGTCTTTGAACTTCAGTTTTTTACGATAGCTCTGTATATTTCTATTGCATCGTTCGAAGAATAATTAGCTGGTGAAGTGGATTTACTTATTGTAGAGTTATTGGAAGTTATCATGAGCATTGTAATGTTTAAAACAGATGTCTTAACAAATGTCAGTAGACCAGGAAGATTTTAAAACGAGCAGTTCATTCATAAATACGTAAGATCGTTGTGGAAATACAAACGGGAAAACAAAAGATAATGAGCGCAGCACAGAAAAGGGGCGGGGCTACATACTGCTATTTGTAGACGCCTAGTGTTTCTTTACAAAGTGACTTTAGCCGCATTTCCACCAAAATTACCCTCAACAATTTGTCCCAGGAACTTTTTTCCCCAAGACCTGTTGCTTTCTGTGTTTCCACCGCAGTCTAAAGTACCAGCTACCCAACAGATTTAAAAAAAAAAAAAATGGTGGTTGAAATGAAATGCTGCGTGGAGTCAACCAATCAAAATGCGGCATGAAATCAACCAACCAGCATGTTCAGTGCTCAAGTCCCACCCATGAAAATTCCTGAGCTTTGAAAAAGTACTACCTCGCAAGCAGGGACTTTCTGAGGGGGAAATATTTACCCAGAACTTCATTTAGACCCTGGTTCCTGCATCGAAACACACAAAATACCACCCCAAAGTTCCTAGTTCCTGGGGGAAGTTCCTGTGGTGGAAACACGGCTTTTGCCAACTACTGGCCTGACAGCACAATACAGTGATTTTAATCGTTTTTACGTATCCTTGTGAACGGGGATCGTTTCGACAAATTGTAGTTTCTCCGTGTTTGTTGTTTATGGCAGGGGGTGCCCAAACCTGCTTCTAGAGGGCCGTCCTGCAGAGTTCAGCTGCAACTCTAATTAAACACACCTGAACCAGCTAATCAAGTCCAACTCACTACACAGCAAAAAACCCCAGGCTGTGTTCCAAACCGCATACTCACTGAGCAGGTGCTTAATTTCAATAAGTACTTACTTAACGAGTGCTAAAAGAGTACGTACTCTATAGCCTGAATGTGTGTAGTATGAATGTGATCCAGACATCATCCGCCATGTTAAAGTTATCATGTGACCTATGGCGTAATAAGAAGCTTAAAGGGATAGTTCACCCAAAAATGAAAATTCTGTCAGTAATTACTCACCCTCATGTTGTTCCAACCCCGTAAGACCTTCGTTCATCTTCGGAACACAAATTAAGATATTTTTGATTAAATCTGAGAGTTGTCTCACTCCTCCATAGGCTTCTAAGGGACTGAAACTTGCTGGCCCAGAAAATGTATTAAAGACATCGTTAATATAGTCCAAGTGACTCCAGTGGCTCAATCTTAAGTTTATAAAGCGACGAGAATACTTTTTGTGCGCAAAAACAAACAAAAATAATGACTTTATTCCACTTTTCATTTCCTTCTCTCTGGGCCTCAGGTCTTTTGACGTAGTGTTTAAGCGTAGCGCGTCTGTGTTGCACGTCACCACGTAGGCTCACTATTGGCCGACGCTGGTCATATGTGATACGTGGTGACGTACAACACAGACGTCAAATGTACATATTTGTCCAAATGTCCAAATGTACATATTTGAATATAGAATGATATAATGATTTCTGAGGGATCGTGTTACAATAAAGACTGGATATATATATATATATTCAAATAGACAACAATCATTTTAAATTGTAATAATATTTCACAATATTACAGTTTTACTGTATGTTTGATCAAATAAATGCCTTGGTGAGCATAAAATACTTCTTTCAAAAACAAAAAACTGAATCCATAGTCTAATACATCATCATGCCTGGTAACATGCATATTGAAAAGTCAAATGACATGGAAAAGGATATAGAAATAAATAAGTAAACAAAGTTTACTGCACCTACTTTTCAGCATTAATAATCAACCAGCTTGTAAGCTAGGATGGTGAAAGCATCCACACACACAACCTGCCAACACCTCTCCCAGCTGGAGTACAGGTCTCTGTGGAACAGTCATATCAGAGTGTCTACAGAGTACACATCTGTGTGAAGACATATGGGCGAGACCTGTGAGAGCGCGCACACACACACCAAACCACGGGCACCTGCGCTCCCTCTACACCATAATTACATTTACTACTCTATTTATGGGCACTGCAGCACACACACCGGGTGATCTGAGACATCACTTCCGGCTCCTCGTATTATAGAGACAGATGCAGATGTGCTCAGCTGGATGGGACATGATTGCGGCCTCAGAGGACTGACTAGTATCAACACTCCCGTTGAGCGTTCAGAGATATCTGTTCAAATATCCTCTCAAACCTTAATGTATGATTCTGTAGTTACGCCATGCAATTTCTTCCTTCAGTCCCTGTGTATTTGTTTAGCGCAAACTGTGGTACAAGATATGATGAAAATGTATCATAAAAACATTCCTCTGCAAGTTGTAGAACGATCACAAGCTGTGCACTTCGAGATATTTACATTTATATTTTTGGCAGATCAAAGCAGTTTTGTACATTCAAGGTAATCGAGGCTTGGCGCCCAACCACAGGAAGTACAGGTATTATTCAGTTTGGCCCAAAAGAGTGATCTCAAAATTGGTCCTAAAATTTGACTGTCGAGAGGCGTCTGAAAACTGCTGAAATAATAGCACTGTTCACTGTTTAACCACTCCACTTTTCTGAGACTTTCAGCAAGTCTGTATATTAGCGTTAGGGAATTGCATAGTTACACCAGTAGGTGGCGACAAGTGATGTGCTGTGTCCGAAATCGTCACAATTTCACGTTTTTATTGTTTACATGGAGTTCTATATAGTATGAATGTGTGAAGCATAAATCAAATTTGGACGTATACATCCGCCATGTTGTCATGTTCACTGCCATTCACAACTCCTCTCCCGTGGCCTCGTTGGATAGTAAAGAATCTATTGTATGCACAGTTTTATGAATAATTAATTTAGACATATTACTTGTCTCACATACTGTTTTTCGACTACTATAAAGACGTAGGCATGTTCGGATACAAGGATTGTCTTTATGAGTAAAACATGGGCTTTCTTTATATGAGTCATTGAAACATTTACTCAACCGATTTGTTCAAAAACGATTGATTCAGTAACAAAACAGCACATATTGATATTTGAGAACTTTTGCTTGAGTGATATTTTTGTGTGAACTTTGCTTGTGTGATGAAGTTAGGCCTACATTTATGTAATAAATACAATATATGTTTTAAGATCTAATTCCAAAATAAATATTCCACAAAGTTTTTTTTTTTATGCTGCTCAGGTGGTTTCTTTCAAATAGCTCTAAAATGGCCAGTCAAGGGGCTGATGATTTATTTTGACCAGAGGAATTAATATAATCAAAGTATATCACTCACACAGATTCTGCACACACGTACATATCAATTAGCTAAACAAATTGTTGTGACTATAGGTGGTATACATATGAACGAACATACTGTACCTGTTTGAGAACCAGTGATTTTAGTTGTATCTCTCCAAGGGGGCTTATGGTGAAAATGTTCAAAATGACAGAAGTTACTTGGCAAAGCTACTTACATTACACTTATTACAGGAGACGGCCCCCTTTGGGCAAACCTAGAATAAAGCACTTTGCTCAAGGGCACAATGGTGATGTGAGATTTAAGGAGCTCTTCAGTTCATGGATCACCAGAGTCTTTCAGAGGTTGCCAGCTCAGATCTTTAACCAGCTCTAAACTAAGCTTCATTTTCTTTTGAGACAGTCATCACTAACCTTCACTCTTTCTTGTTTACTCAGAATTACTGCCTTCACTTTACAAAGCCCCACAGTGACCATTCAGTGTCCACTTGTCTGCACTCTCTAATGTATGTCTCACAGCTGCCAAACTACATTAGAGAAATGAGACTTGTAATCCTTTCATTAGACCAGAGGTGGAGAGGAAGAAAAATGTTTAACACTGCTAGACAATGTTTATTGTATAAACTTTTTTTTTTTTTTTTTAAACAAAAAAACATAATTTAGGTATAAGCAATAAAGTACTCGAGGCTGAACTGTATCGTGAATAAAACACAGCTATTGACCAATCAGAATCAAGGACTGTAACTAACCGTTTTATAATATGATTTATAAGCAGTTTTCCTCATGGAGACCAAAGAAAAATGTCCAAACAAGGTCAAAAATTACTGGTATTACTATCTTTTTGGGGACATCTGGCCTAATACTATAATGTATAATCTGACATTATACCAGGATCCCCACCCCACCCCCACACACACGGTTAGGAAACATTAAAGCAGAAGCTTAATGAGCGATCAGCTATGGCCTGCATAAGTTATATCTCTTCAACCATGCAGCTGACTTAAAATACAAATTAATTTTCATTTAAAGCCTTATATTGTAATCAAACTGAAATATTACTGCCTTCAAGGAATTTGCACAGAGTTCTGAATCTAAGAAGAACACCTCTTCTATTTTATTAATAGTAATTATGTCCAATATTAAGATTAAGCGATTGGATTTACAATTCATAGTGTATTTAGTTCTCACGAAATAATGTAATTTGCAAGCATGAAAGTATTTTGTTACCAACAGTCTCCAAAATTGCCAATGCTGTGGCTTGTCAAGTCGTGATTCACCGCTCTTGGCTGCAGGAGTCGGGTTTGCACTTAGTGAGGACACATTAAAGTGGGCAGGAAAAATACAGCATTTGGGGGGTGTTGTTATTTACACCCAAATGAATTAGCAGGTGTGAATCAGGGCAGCTGGCCTTATGGGCCCAAAATAGAAATACAACAGGTTGTGCGACAAACAGTGTTCAATATTAAAGCTGCAGGGGGTGAAAAGTCTGATTTTATTTACAACAATCCAAGAACACCTTTTGGATATTTCGTATAGTCCTGATGATGCACTAGAAATATCTCAATCAATCAAATTATCAATTTAATTTGTGGCATTTAATTTGTGAATATTGACTTTGGGAACTATTGCATCTCATTATGTAATCCTTCTTTTTACAAGCATAATTTTCAGTTTACACACTATAAGTAGTTCCTAGAAAGACTAGGCATTGTGACACATCTTAAGCACAGGGCTTGCTTTCGGCTTGAATGCAACCCAAAATCCTAATTGCTCTTAGTATTTCATATAGCTTTTTGTTAATAATATGCACTGACACCACTGTGGTATATGACAAAGGGAGAAAAGGCAAAAGAGAAAAAGATGATGAAATATTCACTTCTTTGAGTCCCACTGTTAAAAATGTAATGTGTTCCCTTGTGTTTGAGACATTGGTTCTGACAGCTCAGATCTGCTGATGGCACATCCTACATCCTCTTCCTGTGTGGCTTTGTGAGGTTAATACCACACTAACACTGAACACAAATATGCCACTCCTTTCCACAAAGTAGTGTAAATGCAGGTAAACAAAATATTTCTTGTTTCTTCTTTTTTAGTTGGTTTTATTTTAAATTTCATTAATTATTGTCTTTTCATCAACTCAAGAACCTTCTGCAGTTCTTTCACAAACCAGTTTGGGAAATCCTTGCATAATGTAATGTTTAAAGGGGTTCTAATATGCCCTTTTACAAAGTCTTGATTTTGTTTTTGGGGTGTACTAGAATATGTTTTCATGCTTGATTGTTAAAAAAAAAAATTTGTATTATATTAATTCAAAATAGTTTCCATTATTTCAGCATCTCTCTCCCCAGTCTGGCTCCAACACGCTGATTTCGATGAAGCCCCTCCTGAATACGAAATGTGCTGTGATTGGTTAGCTGGCCCAGTGTGTTGAGATTGGCAGGGCTTAGCGCGTGTTCGGGAAATGTCCCACCCCTCCATAACTGCGAGTTCTTCTCTGGTGTGTAAATATTAATGATGGCGTCAATTTCAAACCAATTTCAACTTCGATCCCGATTCAGACCCGGACAATGTTAACGGACAAGAGGATCATGCAGAACGCACAGATTTTGCAAGCACAGATTTTACAGGACGTTTCAGAGTGGTATGTTTTTTTGTAATTTTCTTATACATTATAGATACGATGTCCGTCCGTCCGTCCATCCATCCGTCCATCCATCCTCTTCTGTTTATCCGGGGGCGGGTCGCGGGGGCAGCAGTCTAAGCAGAGACGCCCAGACTTCCCTCTCCCTAGACACTTCCTCCAGCTCTTCTGGGGGAATACCGAGTCGTTCCCAGGCTAGCCGGGAGACATAATCCCTCCAGCGTGTCCTAAGTCTTCCCTGGGGTCTCATCCCAGTGGGACGCTCCCGGAACACCTCCCCGGGAAGGTGTCCAGGAGGCATCCAGAATAGATGCCCAAGCCACCTCAGCTGGCTCCTCTCGATGTGGAGGAGCAGCGGCTCTACTCTGACCTCCTCCTGAGTGACCAAGCTCCTCACCCTATCTCTAAGGGAGCGCCCAGCCACCCTGCGGAGAAAGCTCATTTCGGCCGCCTGTCCCCGGGATCTTGTCCTATCTGTCATGACCCACAGTTCATGACCATAGGTGAGCGTAGGAACTTAGATCGACCGGTAAATCGAGAGCTTCACCTTGCAGCTCAGCTCCTTCTTCACCACGACAGACCGGTACATCGACCGCATTACTGCAGAAGCTGCACCGATCCGTCTGTCAATCTCCCGTTCCATCCTTCCCTCACTCGTGAACAAGACCCCAAGATACTTGAACTCCTCCACTTGAGGCAGGAACTCTCCACCAACCTGAAGCAGGCAAGCCACCCTTTTCCGACTGAGAACCATTGCCTCGGACTTGGAGGTGCCGATTCTCATCCCAGCTGCTTCACACTCGGCTGCAAACCGTCCCAGTGCACATCCTGGTCTGATGAGGCCAACATGACAACATCATCCGCAAAAAGCAGAGACGAAATTGTGTGGTCCCCAAACCGGACACCCTCCTGCCCCTGGATGCACCTCGAAATTCTGTCCATAAAAATTATGAACAGAACCGGTGACAAAGGGGGGCCCTGCCGGAGTAAAAACATGCACTGGGAACAAGTCTGACTTACTGCCGGCAATGCGAACCAAGCTCCTGCTCCGGTCGTACAGGGACCGGACAGCCCTTAACAGAGGGCCCCGGACCCCATACTCCCAGATTACCCTTCAAAGGACGCCTCGAGACAAATGAGTTTTCGGGAAAAAGGGCGGACAAAAGTGTAAGTGGCTACTCTGCTTTGCTCTGCAGTCCTAATTACCCTATCAGAGTTTATTTTGTGATGACTATCCCTTACTTATGTGTCCTGGAATCAAGTCCAGCAGGCACTTGAGGGTTTACACAATTCTAGGAACAGATTTCTCATACAACTGTACAATGTATATCCAACTCACCTCAAAATCAGAGCTAGCTAATAAAGACACATCAAGACTTATTAATAATGATTTGTTTTTTTCCTTCCCCTTTTTATAGTGGCTTTTAATTTTTGAAATTCAAACCAGTTCTGTTTATCTGCATTTTGTTCTGAACCAGCAGGACAGATTGTTGACCACAAACGCAAGAGCCTACAGGGGGGATATTGACATTTACAGGCCACTGTTCAGCTGTGCCCGAATATCGAATGGAATCAAACACTCAGCCATCCTGCAGAAGGGAATAATATGACGAGTGTTTTCTCCTGTGGAGCTGACACTTTCCAACAAAGGAGACTTTTTATGGTCTCTTTCTGGTCAATCGGTCAGGACACGCGCCTCCATCTGCGAAGCTCTATTAATTAATTTTTCTGTCCGTTCAGTCATTTTACATGAGCTGCAAGAGGGAAATCAAACTTAATTGACCTTTGCATTGATATTTGAATTTGGCCAGATTGTGCAGTATCCTTTTAAACTGTCATTCCCTGTTGTTTTATGTCAGCTTCTGTCCATAAATAACATCCACCGTCCAAGGAAACTGGGATGAAGCCTGCGGTTTTCCCACAAAAACACGTGCAAAATGCTGGATGGACAGCCGATGAGAGATCCCTACTGAGAAGTCCAGTGTTCATGAGATAAAAGTCATTGCATTGCATCTCTACACTAGAACCCCACTAACAATATATTTTACAGTCCTGATCCCCATGTGCATGTACTTATTATAGAAACTGTAATAACTAGGTATTAACCCCAAAACCTACCCATAAACCTAACCTTCACCCATGTAGTTACCTTGTTTAACCCAGGTAAGGTAAGTACTGTACACTATAAGTTAGGTAAGTTCACATAAGTGCACATACTGTACAATAAAGTGCAACCAGAGAAGTCGATAACCAGATCTGCTCTTCTGGATTGCTATCAAAGTGACCACATCATACAATTTAGTAGCATTTTGTTCTTCCAGAAATTTAAATTTAGATGCCAATTTCACCCTGCCTCTAACTCTAAATTAATAGAGTGTTGTTGCTTTAAGTCAATCATCTGAGCCATAAATGTCATGCGACTAATTTACTGGTGCTTCCATCCATCTTAACTTAAAAATGACTTTAAAAAAGCTTGTCAAGTCAACATTTAAAGTTTGTCTTGACAAATTTAGTTTTCCTAGTTAAAATTGCATTTGCATTACTTTAAGTTCAATTCATTTTTAATCCTACACTGATACATTCAATTTCGAATTGTAATTCTGCATCCTGCTTGCTAACTCAATTCAAATTCAAATGATCCCTTTATACAGACTAATGACACGTTTTAATATTTAAACCACAAATTACCCTTTTTTTGGTAACACTATTTTGATGGTCCCTTTTGAACATTCTGTTGGCAATAAGTAACTTTGCAACTACGTCAACTAACTCTCATTAGAGTATTAGTAGACTGCTTAATATCTGCTCACTCTTTATTGTGATGGTCCTCCAACAGACATTCTACTGAGTATAAGTAACTTTGCAAGTACATATCAACTTATTCTTACCCTACCAGTCTACTTATACTCAAACACTCTAATGAGAGTTAGTAGACATGTAGGTGAAACTTTACTTATAGTCAACAGAATGTGTTCAAGGGACCATCAAAATAAAATGAAACCCTTTTCTTTTTGTAGTTTCTGATAACTGATAACTTCCACTTCTAAAAACCCTGGAAATGTGAAAAGGGTCCATTAAAATGTAAAAAATATCAATTCTGATTCGTCACTGACCTTTATTTGATTCAACTTGTGTTCAGTAGCTTGTAAATGTTTGATGTTTGGCACACATGATGTGCAGTGATTAAGCTTCAGTTTATTGCTAATCCAAACTGCAACATCTTGACCAGACAAGAACATTCCAGATGCTTATTTCATGAACCTTGTCTTTCATCCATATTCACTCAAATTATTCCAAAACACTGTGCATCTGTGGTGTGCTCGCTTGTTTGTTATTTATGCAAATGTGCTCCTCACCAGACAAAACACCTTTTGATGTGCGAGGACATACAGAGAAGCACGGGTTTAGGATTACCTTTAATTCTGAAGGTAAGTCCTAAAAAAAATCTGTCAGGGGACTTCACGCAATCATCTCGTTTCTTTAATCTGATCCATCATGAGAAAGATGCAAATGCGATTCAAGTTCAGTGACTTTCTCGCACCGCTGAATGTCAAATCTTAGATTAAAGAGACTTGGCTCATTTGGTTGTGTAACACAAGGGAGCTTGAGCAATCAGAGAAAACCAAATGTGTTTTTCGCTTTCATTTTCTGTTGAATGAATTCACCAGGTGCAACACTAGAAAGATGTGTTTAAAAAAAAACAACAACATTAATTTCAGAAAAAAACAAAACACGTACATGGACATTCAATGTCAGTTGCTGAGGATTTATTGGGGTAAACTTTAAATAATCATTTCTAATGCAGAGGACTATACAATTTGCAAAGTTCTATGCATATATCATGCCCGTAACGATTAATCATGAGTAAAGAAATTAGCAGATCGTGCCTCTTATACAGTTGAGCACATTTGGAGGAAGAAGATATTCAAGAAGCCAAGACAGTTAGCCCGTGGCAAAATATTCCATTACAGCTGGATGAACCCGGACATTAATGCATTATTGAAGTGGTATTCGCAGGCTGTTTTTAATTTCAGATGGAGGATTCACCTTCGCATCCTCAGCTAATAGCGCATCAAGTATTAAAATTCGCAGCAACGCTTAGATCAAAGAGCCGTCAAAATGACAGACTTGAGCCCCAGTGCCGAGACTTGTTGAGGTAAACACCTCTGCAAAGTGAGGTGAAAATCCTGTGAGAGAAGTATGACCCAGACTAAGCCTTTTAAGTAATGCACCCTTATAAGAAACGCTTAAAGATTTAGACGGAAATTAATCATTTTCAAATAAATCTCAGGTAATTCCTCACAAAGCCTTTTACCTTACCTTAAAAGAATAGTTCACCTAAAAAAGAAACATCTATCATTTACTCACCTTCATGTCGTTCCAAACCCGTATGACTTTCTTTATTTTCCGATACTGAAAGTACTGTAGAATTGTCAACTCAAAAAGGACAGAAGTCTTCTGAAGCAGTCGGATAACTTTGAATGCGGAACATATTGAATTTTAAGTTATTCCATTAACTTAAACGGTTCAGGCTACTCCGTGTTTTATGAAATTACATAAACCCGAATGGCACTTTCCTTACGCAGGTTAAGTGATTAAATGAAACCTGGATATCCTGGATTTCTTTTTTTAATGCGTTTAATTTAAATGCGTTCTTACCATAGACTGTAAAAAAATATGGATGTAGTGTCCATGACGTCACCCGTAGGTTTCTGAAGGACATTATTGAAGCCCAAAGTGGACGGAGCCGGCCGTCGCCATCTTGACTGAGCGTCACTCCCGGATACGAAAATGGTCAAAGAGGCGGGATTAGCTGGGGTGACGCTAACAGACAGCAGACAAACGGCTAGTAGTGACAACAGCGGCAATCCACCTGTCACTCAAGTGGTCACGCCATTAATTATGCAGAACTTTAAGGCTTAATATAATTTAAACGGATGAGTTTCAAAGGGCAAAATTAGCTATATAGACCAAAATCACTTTTTGCAACAGGCTGTAAACGCATTTTTTTCTGCTGTAAAGTTGGTCATTTTAACTATGGGATTGATCAACGCCATCTCACGACCAATTCGTACGAATTCGTACGAGTGATTAAAACGTGGCTAATTCTCTTTTGCAGCCTGTCTCTAGAGGCCAGTCGATGAATTGCAGTTTAAGTCACTTCCGTGTTTGATTCAAGAGAGAGAGAGAGAGCGGAGAGTTGGTTCTTACTGATGAAGAGTCCACATGTGCATGGGAAAACGAAGCTCAAAAGCACGCCGCCAACAGTGCATTTAAATAGCGCTTCCGTGTCAACTCTTTCCCCGCCAGTGTTATTTTAAAAAGCTGCCAGTCAGCGCCAGCATTTTCCTTTATCTTCACACACTGTGTAAATGTGCACAGAATTTGTGGTAATGTTTACAAAAACATATCACTTATGTAACTGAAAATGCAGTTCCACACTATTGACAAGCTCAGAATTCTTCTAAAAAGTAGTTTTAATATATCTACCCTAAGAGATGTTATCATTTTCTTATTATCGGTAACCTTTAATGCCCGAAGGATTAATATCCCATTAAGATAAAGGTGGTTTGAAGAGGAAGCTTTGGGAGTGTATTCACAAAGAATAGAATCACTTCAGACAGATTCCATATGCTTGTTACACTATCTGGAATGGAAAGTGAAGGGACAGATGTTGTCTGGAATCATTTGGGGATCCGACTTCATCAAAGAGTTTGAGAACTCTCACGGAAACACCCTGTGAACTCACAATGCATTTCCTGTCTTAAGTGTGTGTGTCTGACTAAATGTGCTGATCAATTTTGGTGTATTATTGACATTTCTGGGTCGAGTCATATTTATTTTAGCAAGGAGTGACAGCCATATGCCTTGTGAAGGATGTGAACTGGAATACAGTCAAGTCAGCCTTATGATAATCTGGATCCTTTAGAAAAGACGAAATATTATTAAATACTCTTTTAAAAATCTCTGATGTTTCAGGAGAGCCATGTAACCTTATGAAACTAATATGAAATTACAATGAGACACAGAATGATACAAAATAACGGCTGGTAATAGACTTCAATTTCCTACTTCTTCACACATGATTGCTCTTATCTTTATGAATATATATTCTGTATATCTAAATTAAAATCGCTGGGATATAGTGCTATAATCTGTATATCAGAAGAACATTTTCTTATCTGGAATCATCGATGTGCCTCCATTTATAGATCGTCTGCTGAATATTACTTTCAGAGGGCATCCGCCAAGGTCCCGTGTCATGGGATAGAACACCAGCAAAAGCCCAATTATAAGGGTGAATATGAGTTTATAAGATTATTGGATATGTACCACATTAACTGAGAACTTTCTGGTCACCTGTCACTCTCTGTTAATTAGCACTGGAAAAGTATTCATTAAAGGAACTAGGCTAATTTCTTGTGCATGTATATATGGACTTGTGTTATGCTTTCACGCCATAAGCATTTATGCATGTGCAGTTATATAACTCAGACTAAACAAACACATAATTATAATGAACTCCTGACTGCTCACTGTTTACCAGGAGGTAAGCAAAATTGTTAAATATGTAGTTTGTTGGCCGATAAATCACCACTGCTGATGGTGGCAACTGATCAAAAAGTTTCACATTAATTTCCATGTTGGGCATATGTTGAATATTAAGCACTTCCATCTGCTCCGAAGACAAGCAAGTGTATAGTCATACATAAATGTATGAACTCCTCCCCACCCCTCATCTCTAACCTGTGGCAGGGAAGATTGCAAATATGATATTTATAATCTTTAATCATGTGGTATATCTGAATAACACTCATTTGATGAGATCCAAATACTGTGAGAAATTAAAAGCTATTTATAATCTCTTGGGAACCAGCAAAAAAGACATGTTTACCTCATTAGTGTTCAGAAAAAAACTCTAAGAAACTTGAAATAAATATACAATTAACTTTGCACATAGTTTCTCAACTGTGTTATGAAAGTTATTATGACATGATCGGTTTAAATAAATGAATAAAAAATAATGACTACAAAATACCACATTAATAATAATAATAATGTTTTTGTATTCCGTAAAATAAAAAACAATAATAAAATATTAATTAATTAATTAATTTAATATTAATATTATTATATTAGTATTTTATTAATATTTTTATATTTTCCATTTTCATTTATTTATTTTTTTATGTTTATATAGTTTTCATTAATTGTAATTTCTGTTTTAGTTTTAGTTATTTTAGTACATCATGTTAAACCAAATGTAAATGAGAAATGTTCATTTGGCAAATAGTTGAAATAAAATAAGTTTAAGGTTTTTAATTTAATTTAAGTTTATTTTATTTAAAGCAACACATTTTTTTTTTTAGTTTAAGTCAACTATAATAACTAAAAATAAATAACTACAGCATAACATGTCTTCAGTTTTGTCAAAGTGTAAGAGTACACAAGCATAGAGATGGCTTCAAAAACAGACACCAACGAAAAGCCACGAATCTTCGGCGTTGATGGCACGGGGGTCTTCGGAAGCCTCTCACATCATCAAGTGTGTCACAAAGGCATCACAAAGATTAATGAGATGTTGATTGTTTTTTTAAAAGCAATTACACATTAGGACCCCTGCCAGAATTGCAACACGTCCTGCGTGTAATTGTTTGAGTTGAGGTCTTTTCATTACCTCTTTCATTTTCAGTAACCCCACTAGACTCAAGCGCTCACGTTTGGGGATACAGAGATGTAAAGCACACCGTGATCCGTTCTCAAGGTTGAAGGTGAGAGAATAATAGACCGAGAGGGGAGAGAGAGAGAGAGAGAGAGAGAGAGAGAGAGAGAGAGAGAGAGAGAGAGAGAGAGAGAGACAGAGAGACAGAGGAAAAGATGGAGGAGTAGATTGGATGTGAAAGGTAGATAGCAATTGCGTGAGTGTACGAGAGAGAAAGAGAAAGAATGAGAATATGTGGGTAGGAGAAAGGAGGAAGGACAGGTTGAGAGATTAATCTAACCTATGGCGTAATGAGGCTTCGGTCTGGCATGCCTTCCTCCGCAGATAGAGAAAAATCCACTGTATTTATGCCAACTTGCCATCTAGCATGTCTATTCCATGTCCAAGTCCCATCAGCCAGCTGTACCCCCCACCCCCGAAAATATCAAATAATGAAATAAAGTTTAACGGAGGGACGCCCTATTAACTGACAGAGTGCTTTCTTACCCTGGCGAGAGCGATCTCGTGGGTCTGAGTTCTGAAATGCCAATGTGCAATGACAATGCTGCCAACTTCCCTGACAAGGGTCTTTTATCAAGCTCTGCGGAAAGCCAGGTCCCAATCATTTCATTCCTGGAGCGAGAAAGAGAGTGAGCAACAGAGAAAATACAGAGAGAAAACCCAACATCCACCCACATAGACTCTACTCACTTCCTGTTGATGTGGATTGCAGTTGATGTCGTGCTAGACTTGTGTGACTTTTTCTGGCAGTAATCATCTGTTGAGGTTCGTCTCATGCAACCTAAATCTAAAAAGTTTTGTGATGTGTAAATATTCTATTATATATTAGATAAGTAATAAATATTGGCAGTACGCATAATAATAAATATTTTGTCACTAATCTGTCTCTATGGTTACTTTGTTTGCTGGCATCGATTTAAAACATTATGACTAACTTGAAATTATTTTTTAAGGTCAATGGTTACAGAAACATTCATTTGACAAAATTACATGTTGATTGGAAACATAAAATATTCTGCTGTGATGTCTGTCTTGATTTTTCATTTTTCATCTCAAGTATGCTTTTAGTTGACACTGTTGAATCCACAGTAACTTTAGAAAAAGCATTATTAGAGTAAAAATTGTTGTTCATGGTGCAAATGACCAACGCCATCTCGTGACCAATTCGTACAAATTTGTACGAGTGAGTAAAAGGTGGTTAATTCGTACGACCTCACTAGTACGATTTGTCTAAACCCCAGTGATTGTGGCGGTAGTGTCGCGGTGAGGCTCTGTGACTAGAGACTCTTATTTTGTAAAAGGACTCTTGTTATGACACTGGACTGAGAACATACTATGCATACATACACTTTTCATACTAACATAACATCTGATTTAACACCAGTTAACACAGATATGTGTGTGTCACTGATTGTGTATTGTTAAGTGTTGTTCCTGTCCTCACCATGTCCTTTTTCTTTAACATTTACTGAGTCATTAATTTCACTATGTTAATTCATGTATTGTGTTAAGAACTCAAACAAGACCGGCTACCGTGTTAAATGTTTATTGTTTTCCATTAACCACTTGCATAATATAAATTGTCATACTTACGTACTGAAACATTTTCCCATACCAAACAGACGAAACCCGGTCACAGTAACTGCCACCATTTTTGAATATCTCTTTCCCGCCAAAAGAAGGCACAGGTAATTGTGTGAGGGGGAGATTGGTGTTCTGTTTGATTCTTTGTTAAGCATTGTTAAACATTAATAATTAATTGAGTTTGTTTTGTTTCCAATGTTTATATATTTTTGCATTATTCTAACAGTTGTTAGTTAAATCTATTTTTTTTTTTTGTCTTTCTTAAATTTCTTTATTACCTTTAATTACTAAATGGTTTAGTCCAAGTAGGAGTGGCTTAGCCTTTTTTTAAGAGGGCCTCTCAGTGTTCTTAAGGAGGCTGTAGAATGAGTTTGTTGGTAGTTGTTCATCTGTTTTGGGTCAATTTATTAGCATAGCCAAAAGTTTGTTTGCAATTAGCTTTGAACAATTTATTTGATTTTTGTTTGTTTAGTCTCTTTTGGATTTTCACTGTAAATACCATTTGCACACTATTGGAAAACCTTTGTTTTTCACTTTTTGGAATAAACACTGAACTTTTGACTTCATCATCACGTCACTTCATTTTTACACCTCCATCTGCCGGTACATTCAGAGCAGTGGTGCTGCTACTGAAACCTCTTTGTGGCAGTTGGTACACCCCTGTCTCTGTTACAGGTAGGTTTAGGGGTGGGGTCAGGAGTAGGTCATACGTTCGAATTAGCCACCTCGTAAAATACGTATGAATTGCCGTGAGATCGGGTTGAAAAGACTTCAAAACCAATAATTTGAATAGTAATAGCCATTAAAAATGCATATAAATTATGATCTAAAGAGTGAAATAACCATAAACCGTTTGATATCATTGTGTCAAAATGGCCTAAAGATGGAGAAAATGCAGCTTTGATGAAAGCATTTGTTTTTCTGTGTGTGTGTGTGTGTGTGTGTGTGTCCCATATGTTCAAGGCTACAAACTAAAATGACCTAGCTAGTGATAATTAATGCAACACCAGAGGGAGTATCTTTCATATATCAAAGTTTGATCACTGGACTCACAAATCATCTGCCATTGGGAGAATTTATGTATTTACGGACTTGGAGAGCTGTATGGGAACTCAGCCTTGGGCTAAATTTAGATTCCCTCATCCGCACATAAACAGCAACTATCATTTACGCTGTATCACAGTGAAGACATCCACCTGTCATTCCACAGAAGAATCCCCCAGTCAGTCGGTGAAGGACACCTTGTGTGTTTTTAGGTTAGCGAATCAGACCAAACGCTACACTGAATCTGTTCTCTGATTCGTTGTTTTCCTTCCTGGAACAGCAGTCATTTTTAGAGAGGACTAAACAAATTTATTTGGCCCTCTTTTCGCAGATCTAACCAGCAAACATGTCACGCAGTCGCACACCTCCAAATACCCTCGGCACCTTTGTGCCTCTGTTTATAGAACGACTTGAGAGGCCTGTGATAGCATTATAAGTTTTCGCCTAAGGTTTTCCTTGTGTACCTGCACAATTTGCCTCCAGCACACACCAGCTGTGCACACTTTGCCAAAAGACAGTAATGACAACAAAACATCATTAGAAACCGAGGATCCGCCACTGTAGCGTGAACCGTGAACCTGCGATTCGGGAAAATATCACAGACAGGAAACCATATCTGATGTACAAAAATACATTTATTTGAAACGATTCCAAAATGACAGTAGTTTTCCATAGAAATATTGAAATAAAGATGTAACAATAACCATGAGTCATGCAGCTGTAGATTTTGTGCGACGGGAGATTACAATTATTTGCTCGTCAAAACATTACTGGTTTTCTATCACACATAGATCGTATGGCAAGTTTCTTTTCAACCAGCTTCATTTTGCTTTAATGCCTACAGTGTCGTTATTGATACAAAGTTATGATTTATATCACAAAGAGAGTGTCGGTACAGCAAATAAAACCTGATGAATATGACACAACTCCACTGAATGAGAGAGGGCTCATTAGTACAGAATGGCAATAAATAAATAAGCTAAAAAGAACGAAAAGAGTTGTTAAACATCGGCAAGTAATTTTCTACATTAGTAAGAGATTCTCACTGACATAGATAGCAACAAGTGCTCGGCCCTCCAGACTAACCATAACTTTTACACTGAAGGCTGTGATAATATGCATGACGCAACACAATCACAGCCAATCAGAACATGTTCTTGTTTGACATATAGTTGTGGAGCTGAATTTTGGACCAATAAGATCAGTGCAGTTTTAGAGTACGTTTACGCAACAACGATGATCCCCATTCACACGGATCTGAGAAAACGATTAAAGACCCTGTATTCTGCTTCCAGGCCATTAGATGGCGATGAAACACTATAGACTGAACACGTAATACGGATGTGCATGACGTCATCTTCTTCAGAGATTCGCGTGTTGTTTAACGTTTTCAAAAACTTGCACCTTGAAACCCGTTTTCAAAACTTTTCGTTTTCAGGCACCCAAAACGCCGTTGTCGTGTAAACGAACGGCCGAAACGCATAAAAACTTTGCCGTTTTTAGTTGAAAACGGTGTCATGTAAACAGCCCCAAAGTTGGCTACAAATCACATACCTACATCATTAACCCATATTTGATATTGCGGAAATGAATTAAAAATGAATTGATAGATCTGCAAATTTTAAAGAAAACTTTGCCAATTCAAGGGAACTTGGCATGGATGGTAAGGACAAAAATGATTTAACTGGGGAAAGAGTAGCGGTAACACTTTATTTTACAGAGCCATTGTTACACACTGTTAGACTGGATGCCAGCCGAACTCAGCCCCGCCCACAAAATTTTCAGGTCTGGAAGTTTAGTCTGGACTTGATCCGTTGTGGAGCTATTATGCCTGAACAAAAGCTGTTCGGACCAATCAAATTGTCAGAGCGGGCTTTATACGATGATGGACAGATGAGCAACGGTAACGTAATCATCCACGTCATCAACGAGCGCTTGGGTTGAATTCGTTTACAACAAAGATGACTGCGGCTGGAGAATTGAGATTTCACGAGTTCACACTTACAAATAAGTCAGATAGAATAAATGCATATTTGGCGTGCTGTCCGAGGAGAGGGCTCCGGGCTCGGTATTCGGCCCGAACCCAAAGTACTCCCCCTGTATTCCTGGCTGTGGAAGAACAAGCCGAAAGTGAGTGGAGGGATGCTGAAAACTGTCAAGGAATGTTAGGTGAGTTGACAGAGTGTATAAATATATGCTTCCTCTCATGCTTATGGGGTAGACCTGGTAATTGTTTGATGACAAGTTGATTGGATTGATTATTTGAACGTGCTCCTCCCGAACTTTATGAAACATCATGTGTAGATTTCGCCATCGCGTCTGTTATAGAACACTGTTAGAAAAATCTGTAGAAATTACAGTATTACTGGCAGCTACTTGCCAGTAACTTACTGTAGATTTAAAATTATGTTATTTACTGGCAACAATTTGTTCAAAATTAAATGAACATTAAACATTAACAAGTCTTTATCTTTACAGAATAAAACTAAAATAACATCCTCATGCAAAGCATTCTGGGAACCAAAATCTGAAGGAAAAAAACAGAAAAAGGATGATGAAGATTTCTGGTTCCCAGAATGCTTTGCATTAGATTGTTATTTTATAATTTTATTCTTTAAAGACAAAGACTTGTTAATGTTTAATGTTCATTTAACTTTGAACAAACTGTTGCCAGTAAATAACATAAATTTAAATCTACAGTAAGTTACTGGCAAACAGCTGCAAAACTACAGCAAATTTTTAACAGTGAAGATATCGACAGCGCATTCATTTTAAAAGAGGAACAGAGAACCGCGATCAAAGGATTTGTCGATCGGAAACATGAATGAAAAACATACGTCACTTACTCTGTTGCTCTGATTGGTTGTAGGTCTATCCAATTGAGTGCAGAGGTGTTTTCTTTCCTGGTTCGGTTGAAACACGCCCCATAATCACAGCCCAATGGAGCAGTATCAGACTCACATTCTGACTAGAATCTGAGTATGACGACGTCAGGCTAATACACTGTAGTAAAAACTATAAACTATACATGCAATTGATCCTAAACCAAACCCTCATCCTAACCCTATAGTAAGTACATAGTTAATTATTATTACTCAGTACTTAAATGTATAATTACACTGTAATACTGACAACCTTAAAATAAAGTGTCACCAAATTAGCTTTATGTCTTATAGATCTTCTGCTTTGGGCCTTATAAAAACACATAGATTTAAGAGAGTGAAGGACTAAAGATATGAGCAACAATGAGTAAAAAAATAAAAAAATAAAAAATCAATGTCGATATTAGAGCGAGACAACAACTGTGAATTGTAAAGATAATGCGGCGTGCTGAGATGAACATGCAGGTGTTAATGAGAGACTGCGACAGGATGGTAAAGTACCAGTTTTCCCCCGTTCCCTCGGCTCAAGGCCTGTGCTACTGTAATTGCATGCTGACTTCAGCACACTGTAGAGGCTCTGAGAAGTCGAGATTAAGGGTAAAACACTGTTTCATGTCGCACTGCTTTGGACTTCACAGACATCATGAATTAAATGAGTCTCTGTGGCCCGTTTTAAGTTTCTTTATGGAGGAGGAAGCGTGTCAAGCGTAACTAGCAGACTATGCTCACGTTTACAAATGCAAAGCTGTTTTCAGCAGCTCTAGAGCTGTTAAAAACACCACGGTAAGTTTCATGAAGATGTAGCCTAAAGTAAGACGAAAATACAATTAGGCCTAGATATCTAGATCTATTTAATAAACACACACACACACACACACGCACACACAAAATATTAAAAAGTTTGGGATTGTACATTTCTTTTATGTTTTTAAAAGAAGCATCTTATGCTCATCAAGACTGCATTGATTTGGCTAAAACAGTAATATTATGAAATATTATTACAATTTATACACTATGGAAGCTTGTTTCTGCAACCGACAAAAAAGAAAAAGAAAAGTAATTGCCACTTTTTATCTCGCAATTCCAAGTTTATATCTCACAAATCTAAAAGAAGTCAGAGTTGCGCGATATAAATGAAATTGCAATTCTGATTATTTCTCGCAATTGTGAGTTTATATCTCGTAATTCTGAGAGAAAAAAATCAGAATTGCGAGATAAAAATTCAGAATCAATTGCATTAATCGCAATTATCTTAAAAAAAAAAAAAAAGTATTACGTGGTGGAAACAAGCTTACATAATATACTGTATATATTAAAATGTGATTTATTCCTGTGATGTCAAAGCTGAATTTTCTGCTTCATTACTCCAGTCTTCATTGTCACATGATCATTCAGAAATCATTACAATATGCTGATTTGCAGCTCAAGAAACATTTACTATTATCATCAATGTCGAAAACAGTTGTGCTGCTATAATATTATTGTGGAAACCATGACACTTTTTTTCAGGATTCTTTGGTCACTTTTGATCAAATGAATGCAATCTTGCTGAATAGAAGTATTAATTTCTTAAAAACAAAAATATATAAATACAATCTTACTGACATTAAACTTTTGAACAATAGTGCATATGTTTCAAACTCATATTTTTGAATTCGCTTCCGTGAAACAGTGCGTCAGGCTCTTCTAGAAGTTCTACATTTGAAACATGGTCACATTGGATTGAAATCAGAACCTATTGTAGAACATGTTGAGGTTGTGGTTAGTCTGGCTGATATATCAGTAAACTTAGAGTCTGAGATGATCAAAATACACAGAATATAATATAAGATCTGTTCCAAAAACCTAGTTAGCTGTCTAGATAGGTATCATTTTAAGGCATAATAGTGCTCCCAATGCAAAGACTAAAAGGTTTCATTCTAAAACACCCTTTTTTGGGACAAATTCTGATCACTGCATTGAGAAAGAATGCATGATGGCACAATATTGATTTTACATATAAACAATTCAATGCTTAATCTAATTCAAAATCATATTTTACCCAATATTTGTTTGTGCTCTTTATTTATCAGAGTATCACACTTTTAGCTTAGCAACATGCTAACAGCAAACGCCATTGAAATCAATTTTGACTCCAGTCTCTTCACGTGAGGAGCACTATTTGACGAGGCACACAACTGTCTTGTTCAAAAACAGAGGTTTTGTTTAAATTAGGACGCTGCCTTATAGAAGACAGCAAGGCAGCTGACTAAGTTTTCAAAACAGAATATTAACGTACGGTGCATGCATTAATTAAAATGATTATAAAACAACAAAAAGGGCAAATGATTTCTTCACTAATTCAGCACTAGTTAAAGAGAAATACTGAGGCATCTACCCATTTACATAATAACATTTTTCATTTTTTAAGAATAAATTGATTGTTCTGTTTCACGCAGGAAAAAAACAACAAAAGAGAAAATATTCCGAAAAGAATTTTGCACTTATAATGCATGGAATATACATGAAGCACAATGTTTTGGTTTGTAATATGTCACTAATTGAATAGAACAGGTATTAATTTCTTGGGAAGTCATTTTGGCCAAAGTCCCTTATATTCTGATATATTGCTATACAATTACATTCACAATGGAATCTAAGAAACCACCTGCTTATTTATGAATTATATTCATCTTGTGTGAAACAGGCAATCAACTCCAATACAGAATGTCTAACCAGAAACTGAAACATTGCTCTCTCCATAAATCTGAGGTCAAAATCCAGAATGGCAACACTGAAGCATATGCAATACATCTTTACTATTTTTCTTGTACAATGCATGAATAATAATAATAATAAAAAAAACTATTTACAACACCGGTTTATCTACAGCACATCAATGAATCACTGTTTCGATTCGTAAAACACCCTCTGAAATGTATAGCAGACTGCGTCCAGTGAAGTCCAGTCTTCATTTCTATTATATTTACAGAATAAGGATATGAAATGAAAATACACTTGCTGTATATACAGAGAAATTAAAACTTGAGACTTATTGTACAGTTCAATGGTTTTTCAATCCCTGGGAGATGAGACACCTTAAAAATGTATGCAAAAGAACAAAAGAAAGAAATTAAATAATAATAAAAAAGCACTTCATCAATTATGGCAGTTTTTTAAACTGTTTTAAATTAATTTAAAATTCTAAATGGCCAGCTATTATGATGAATAAACATTATTCAAAAGGCATTCGTATTTGTAAGGCATTCACTTATGAAGCAAAATGACCACGTAACCCCTTTTATCTACAACAAATAAAGTCCAAAGTACAAGCTGAATGTAAAATAATTTCATGGAATGCACACGGACGGTACATTATATATATGAGGAGCTTACAGGAACTTACATTTAGCTGAAGGTATGTTAGATTTAAAGTTCAGTTTTATAATATTTTCAAGAAAGATATCAAGCTCTATTGTGTCTATGTTTGTATATCAAGAGATTTATACCACAAAACATTCTCAACGTTTGATATTTCATCGACTTTCAACTAATAAAATAAAAGCTTAGCCATAGAGATGTGATTTTTAATAGTATTCTCGCTTTATGGAAGTACAAAAAGCTTGCCTTCAAATTGACATTTTATCACAGTGCTTTTGGGAAGGTATCTCACTTCTTGACTGAAAAATTCACATTTTAGTCCATATCTCTCCGCCTTCTAAGGCGAGATAAATGTGTAATTAAAAGTTGAAATGTTTCAACAACTAACAATTTAGAAAATTGCAAAGCAGAGGATTGCTTACATGAAGGCAAAGCTGTGATAGGCCTTTTTACACCTGGTATTAAGATGCATTTTGGTCGATCGAATCACAAGTCACAAGACACATTGTCACAATTACACTTGGTGTTTTAATCCGTCTCTTTTGTCCACTTTCAACCACTTGTGTCCTGATTTCTTCAAGGGGAGGGTCTATGGGCGGGTAAATGTATGGGTTTTTGTTATAGATCTTTCGATCAAAATTAGCTTGCGCAATTTACATATGAACGTGCTTTAAGACAACAGATAAACATAAGGAGAGCAGCAGCTTTCGTTTCTGCTCTGACAGCTGCAAGACCACGCCGAACGCTGTGAGTGTGTGTTAGAAATCATGAATGGTGAGAGAACATTGTGCTTGGTGTGTTTTTTGTCTTCAAATCAAACTCGGGTCTCCAGCTGTCAAACTTTAAATCCCGTCTGGCTAGCGCGCTTCCCATAGTGTTCATGCATTAGGTCAGTAGATAGAGAGCAGGAGGTCTTTTGTGGCTGTTGAAAGCATTCGACCACGTGAGCGTTTACACTACGAAAGCAATTCGGTCGAATGCGTCACTGGAAGTGGTCGAAAGCGGACAAGCTCAAAACGTTTTAGACCCCGTTTACACCTGTATTTAGCGTCGTCCACTTGTGATCCGATCGAGCAAAACGCATCTTAATACCAGGTGTAAACAGGGCCATAGAGAGGGATTTAAACACTGTTGGCTTTTTTTTTTGTTGTTGTCTCAGCTGCAATTTTGCTCCCTCAGTTCAAGCTATAACAAATATAAAAATGAGATGACCAACTGAAGAGACCTAAAAATTAAGTTAATATAGCCACTAAAAGCACCCTTCACAATGTGTGAAAATCAGTTTGAACAGTTAAACAAACTTGGCATAAGTTGTGACCCAACAAAATCACAGTTTTTGAAACTAAAAGCCACCTTTTCCCCAATTTATATTAATCTGAAAAACTGACTCAGACTAACAAGCGTAGTTCAATGATGCACAAAGGAAATGTACTGAGAGAGGTTTAGTGGCTTTTCCCACAACGTCTGCGATTTGTTCTGTGATATTCAGAACGGACCGTTTGGAATTTCAAAAGTTGGTCAATTCCTAAGCATGTTTTCGGTGACTTGTACTGTAGTTAAGTCTATTCTTCTTTTCCACACAGATCGTAACAAACAAGACATCCATGCAAATCTGAGCTCCTTAGAAAACTATTAACAATGACAGTGTTTTGAAATTACAAAAAAAGCAAAGGAGGAAAACTGTCAACCTTTAAAATTGTGATACCTCTGTACACATTTTTACAATACACCTCCATCTTTTTTTCCTGATGTTTTCAGACACTCGTGCAGTTCGGGATCTCCCTTGTGCTTTCACAGGTGTTGATCACTCCACCTACGTGTCAAAGACAGAAATGACACATTAGCCTTCATAATGCAACAAATCAAAATTCACTATTTTCTCAACAAATGTCCTTAAAGCTGCAGTCTATAGTTTTTCCTCTTTGTCGGCTGTCAGTCGCCGCGCCGGTGTGGATACTGTCATTCCAACACATTCTCATCCTAGGGCGTCATATACTGACGCTTTTGACATTTCGTCTACATCGAACGCACATGGCACCCTTTAGCGTCAATATGAGACGCACAGAGCTTTGTTCGGTTATGGGTAGGTTTAGGTCTGGGGTAGACCGCTAGGCCCATATCTATCTGCGTCTCATATTGACGCTAAAGGGTGCCATGTGCGTTCGATGTAGACGAAATGTCAAAAGCGTCAGTATATGACGCCTTGGGATGAGAACGGGCTGGTCATTCGCAATCACAGATTCTACTTTTTGGAAGTATGACCAACAGAAGAATTTTTAATGTAAAATGTCATCTGACAAGTAACATCCACTTTTGTTCTGACCAACTAAGGGAAAAAAAGCATTGCAGGAAATCGCGCTGATTAAATCTAACGATTGCTTATCATATCACGTTAAACCGTGCAAATTATACTTTGTTCTCAAATGGGTAATGTTAACAACATCAGCATTGCGAGACTACATTTAATGCCCTTCCGATATTATCCTTGTTTTCGCATGGGCCTGGTTGCAGTCTCTTTTTTTCTGTAGCCACTCCGAAGTCCGAACGAAGTCTTTTGCGTTTTACAATGGGTGAATCTCCAGTTGTCACTGGTGATTGTCGTTTGAACCTTTCTGGTCCGCCATCAAATTGATAAATTTAATTATATCAAGTGCTGTGAGAGAAGGCTATAAATCTCCACCACCAACATCCTCACACGCAATATAGCCTACTAGCCGAGACTCTTCTTTATGTGTACAGATGTGACGTAAAGACGCAAAGACATGCTCGAATTTCCCGCGGAAATCCACCAGTACCACTGGAATTAAAAACATTATTACTATACCGTTTTGAATCGAGCTAAGGCAAGCAGATAGTTTTGAACACTGGCTGGTTATGTACTTGCTTTTTTAACCCAAAAAAGTTACAGAATGCAGCTTTAACAAAAGTGGTTGATTATACATGTTATTCAGGGGGGAAAAAATACTAAATTTAATAAATTTCTCCACCTCTGAAACAACTTTTCACAATTCAATCAAACCTCAATCAAATCTCAATATGATTTCAAGTTGATTATATGGATTTGCTACATGCATAGCGAATGCCATTTCACGTTATCTCTAAATGCTTGATTATATACCCAACTATACTCATCAATAAATGAACAGACTGAAAGTTTTCTAGTATTAGACTCATTAAAAATTTATCCTGGTGAAGGGAAGCAAATGAATGTAAAGCAGGCTGGAAACTGAACCATTAAGTAAGAAATCAAGCAAAAAATACTAATGTTTCATGTTGCATGTTTATTCATCACAGTTGTTGTTATCACACTGACCCCAATTTGACCCCTTTTATAGTTTAATCAGTGCTCTTTTATAATCACTGCTTAACAGCACCAATTAAATATTAATTTGCAGTTATTAAGCAATTACATGATCACAGAAGCATCCACTCGGGAAATAAGGACACTTGGGCCCAATGTAGATAGTTCTCATTAGCATGCATTAAGTGTCAGATTATAAACTCTTCTGATGTTTTTGTTCTGATAGTTTTCACTGTGTAATTCTGAAAGCTTACTGATTCATATTTTTAGTGGAAAATGGAGCGTCACAGAAAATCTCACCACCGCAACAGTAGTTTTATAATAGTACACAGGTCTGTGACTCAGATGTTCTTGAGGCTGAAAATTACTACACCTGAAAAAAAAAAAAAATCTTTTCTTTTTTTCTAATTCTTAAAACCTATTAAGCCTAAGAGAAAAAGAAAAGTATTCATGTTTCCTGAAAAAGTCATGGCAACACATATTTTTACATTACTTTAACTCATTAGAATAATTCAAGCAATTTCAAGTTATACAAGATTCAACTAAATGTTTCTAAGTCCGTTTAATTTAAGTTGAAATCTCAAGTTATCAGCTAATTTATTTACTCTTAAAAAATGAAGGCAGCAACTGAACTTTGCCTTTAAAAAGTTAAATAGTCAACAGGTGAATGGGATCATTAATCAAACACAATGGGAAACTAAGGCTGTGTCCAAAATCACCCCTATACTCTAAATAGGCCACTGTTTGAGGGGACACCCATTTGTAGTGGTGTCCGAAAGCATAGTGGACATTATTGAGTGAACTCATTCAATCCCACAATGCACCGCAATTTATATACTCTCAATGGCTAGAGAATACCCAATTTTCCAAACTGCTGGTCCAATGTGGGTACAGCGTAATATCATACTGGTATAAATTCATTTTTAATTGATTATAAAAAATTTTAATCAAGGTTTATGCATGCTAGTTCCATGGCAGAGTATGAAGGTAAAAGAGCAGCAAAACTCGAGAGCACATAGATGTGAATTTGAGAACTTGTACAATAAATATTCGTACTTGTACGAGAACATTTACACTCACAGCTCCAATGTGAAAACCTGTAAAATAAAAATCCGAAGTTGAATGTTGAAATTTGCACTCGCAGACAATAGTCACAAACCTGTATTCTGAATTTGAAGCTGCAGACAAGTAGTCACAAATGTGTAAAATGTCATTCACAGAAATACGACGACAGACACAAACTTGTAATATATATTTGCATTTAATCTTACATTCACAGTACAACCTCAATTAGGCACTTGCAACTTCTCAAATCTGTCTCTGCAATTTAAAATTTCGCGCCTTGACCTTTGCTACTCTTTTCGCGATATATATTAGGTGCAAAACTAACATGTGCACTTCAAACTCAGAGACGGCGAGAGAGGAAGGGGGGAGGGAGCAGGGGTGTTCAAAGGAGCCGTTTTATTGGTTGGCGCCTAGCCAATGAAATGGGACTTCTATTGTACGCGATGATGTCACGAAACCCGCGTCCTCGTGGACGCTCTGAAATGCTAACATGGCTTAATGCATTAGACTGATATTAAAAGAAATAAATGATATTATCAAACTCAGTAAGCACCATACTAATAATGCATACTACAGAAAAGCAGATGAGCACAGAATATGAACACAACGCGTTTAATTGAGACAGTGGTATTAAAAGACCAAACTCAGGAAACACCATACAAATAAAGTGTACAGAAAAGCAATTGAGCACAGAATATAATAGAAGTCCCATTTCATTGGCTAGGTGCCAACCAATAAAACGGCTCCTTTGAACACCCCTGCTCCCGCCCCCCTTTATCTCTCGCCGTCACTGAGTTTGAAGTGCACATGTTAGTTTTGCACCTAATATATTGCGAAAAGAGTAGCAAAGGTCAAGGCGCGAAATTTTAAATTGCAGTGACGGATTTGAGAAGTTGCAAGTGCCTAATTGAGGTTGTACTGCGAATGTGAATGTAAGATTAAATGCAAATATATATTACAAGTTTGTGTCTGTCGCTGTATTTCTGTGAATGGCATTTTACACATTTGTGACTACTTGTCTGCAGCTTCAAATTCAGAATACAGGTTTGTGACTAGTGTCTGCGAGTGCAAATTTCAACATTCAACTTCAGATTTTTATTTTACAGGTTTTCACATTGGAGCTGTGAGTGTAAATGTTCATGTACAAGTATGAATATTTATTGTAAAAGTTCTCAAATTCACATCTCTCGAGTTTGCTAAGTTTCAGATGATTATTAAACGGCAAGCACAAACTATGCAAAAGCCCTTCCGGCGCACTCAGTGTCCAAATTCACTCACTCGTTTTCATTCACTCCTTCAAGTGGACTATATTAGTGGAGTAATATAGGGAATAGTGAATGAGGGTATAGGGACGATTTTGAACACAGCATAGATCAAACTTAGAATGACACAAACAAACGCACTAAACAAAACCGTGTCCAGCCGTGTTGACTTTTCCAATTCCTGTGGATTTTTTTTTTTTTTGTGACTAACCGACTTTGGTCGACTAAGCCTTTTCTCGTCGACTATTAGGGGCAACCCTAATTCAAGTATTTTTTTCTACTACATATACATTTTTATTTTTATGTATACTTTTTATTATAAAAATGTCAGGTTTATGCTTAAAACAAGAATGAGAAAAAAGCTAATTGACAATGCAGTAAGAAAAATATGCATTTTCTCTGATGTTTTTTAATAATTGATTGATTTTCTAAGCATTTCACTCACGTTTGGCACGGGCCTCCAGCTCTTTCTCCATCAACTCACTCAGGGTGATTTTGGGTGTGGCGTCACTCTGGCCCACCGTATTGATCATCTCCTGCTCTTTCTCATGGTTTACCTCCGCGTAGATGTTAATCCAGGGGATTTTTCTGCACAAGTTTTTGTTAGGAAAACAAACAAACATTGTGTTTAAAAGGTGTAGTGTAATTTCTGTGCACCACTAGTGCCACCAAATGGAATTGCAATCTGTTCTGTTTGAGCAGATATTTAGAAATCAAAATCATCTCAAATCAAATTACCAAAACAGACAAATGTGAACAAATATGTTTGATTTTGCGCCCATTTCAGTAGCAAATTGGCATAACACGCATGACAACACAAGGTAAGGGCTGTGCACATGCAAACTTGTTAATCTGCAATATAACAAGTTGTTAAATACTATGTGAGTGCAAGTGCAATCCTTCATTGTATTCCTGAAATAATGATTGCTGAATATATTTAATAACTTCTGGAGGAGAAGTTGCACAGGCAATCAGAGGTAGAGAGAAGCAAGCAGCGTCTCGATAACGCTGTGACAAACCCGGAAAAAATCACAGCAATGTATTAGTAATTCCCCCAAATTCCATGGTGTACTTTTCCAACACACAAACCAGACTGTAATGTGTTTGCCATTTTCTGAGCTCACTTTTCATTTTTATGAATTAGAAATGCCGCCCCCCCCACCCCACCCCATTTTTTCCTCTTCAAATTACTATTAATTTTGTAAGCTAATTGCTTTGTTTTTCCAAGTGTAACATTTCCATAAATATGCTTCCTTTTTAAATTACTTGGGGGGTGAAAAAATATATCCATTATTAATGATTGTTTCAACATTTCCCTGAGTCTTTTCCATTTGAATTATTTTGAGACCAAATAAATTATTCAAAGCATTACAAAACAGTTTTCCAGTAGAGGAACCACGGCTGCATATTAAACAATCCATTGATATTTTCCTGCACTTTCACAGGACACTTTTTTTTTTTCCCCAAATGTTTCTATCATATGCAAACTAATAACTAGATCTCACAACTATCATGAGTAAAAATAGCACTGCCTGATGCAAAGGAAAAGTCGCTCCTGATACCGTCCCATCAAATCTTACTTTATCTTTATATATAGATAAACAGAAACGAGAACTATGGTGTGCATGAAAAGAAATGAAGTTCAGTTGCTGGAGTCCTGGTAAAAGGAATGTGTCATCATAAAAACTGCTTGCATGGATATACCTCTTAAATTTGTAGATGAGAAATACAGCTAAACCCAAAAACACCACCGACAGAAGCATCAGCATAGCAGAACTGCTGTGTCTTGGGATGGAGTCAACCAGAGGAGCTGCGACAAAGACAAAAACAAGAGTTAATGCACACCGTCTCTTTTTTATAAGAAAAAAACAAACTCATATATCTTTCAGATCTTGCTTTATGTGTACAATTCAATTGTTGGGTCACTAAGATTTTTTTTTTCTCTTTAAATAAGTTATTATTTTTATTAAGCTAAGCTTTTATTAAGCTTTGATCAATTAAATTGATCAAAATTGACAGTAAAACTTTTACATTGTTACTTTTTTATTTCAAATAAATGCTGTTCTTTTCTACTTCCTATTCATCGAAGAATCTTAAAAAAAAAATATATCATGGTTTCCACAAAAATATTAAACCCCACGACAGTTTTCGACATTGATAATAATAAGAAATGTTTCTTAGAGCAGAAAATCAGGATATTAGAATGATTTCTGAAGGATCATTTGACACTGAAGACTGGAGTAATGATGCTGAAAACACAGGAATAAATTACATTTTAATGTACATTAAAATAGAAACCAGTTCTTTTAAATTGTAATAATATTTCACAATATTACTGTTTTTACTGTATTTTTGATCAAATAAATACAGCCTTGGTGAGCATAAGAGACTACTAAGAGAAATCTTACTGACCCCAAGAATTTTAACGGTAGTGTATATTTTCAAATCTTTTATAGCTCTTTTAATATAACTTATTATATATAGGGCTGTGATGGTGGCAGTTTTTTTTACCACCGCGGTGGTTAATGGACCAACTACCGGCAGTGGTGCGGTGGTTGGGGGGTTGTTTTGAAATAATAATTTAAAAAAATGTGTTTATTTGAGCAAAAAAGTGTTTATTTGAGCAATTCCGTCAAAGAAACAACACACTAAAGCCTATAAAGCATTGAAATAAATATCAGTAAATAATGGTAACTTAAATAATATAATAAAGTTAAATCTATTTAAAAAAAAATTTGTTTTATATTTCCATACAAAGGCGCGTCATATAGCCTACCGCTCTGCGCTTTGAGAGGGATGTTGGACACGAGCAGGAAAGAGACCATCGATCTCTCTTCTGATATCTTCATGTTTTCTACTTGTTGTAAATGGTCTGAAGAGCGAATTTTATCCTCCACAAGGGCAAGACATTTAGGCTATGTTTGATTTTGCGCTGCCAAAGCGAAACTAAAATCACCCGCGCGTGTGAAACGCGGTTTACAAATAAACTTGACGCGCCTTACCATGTCTAATAACAAGCACAAACTGTGTTAAAAAGAATTCGACGTGCAAGTAAAAATGTAGGCTACAGTAAAGAATACGAATATAATAGGCTTAATTAAAAGCGAACAAAGGAAGAAACGTTTATAATCCTCTTAGAAAATGGGTGATACGCGACTGAAGATTTGGAAAAAGAAACAAGAGATTCCATGCAGGGATGAGTCACGATTTTTGAATATTCGATTATTTTATTCAATTATAGAATATCGAATAGGTTGTGCGATTATTCTCTAAAATAAAATCTCCATGTTTTAGGTGCTGATGCGGTGGTGACGCGTTCATGTAACCAGAGGGTGACGCTGGCAATAACGCACATAACAGCTGTCACAAAGAACCGGCAAAAGTAATGATTATGAATGTGTCAAATATAGCAGGGAGATATTTTAATTGTTTATTAATAAACTAGTGTTTTCTGTGTCAGTGTCGGCTGCAAAGATTAAGTTGGCGATGCTGACTCGTCATCTTCGCAGTGAACGCGCGTATAGAGAGAAATGCACACTTCATACGGATAAGCAGAGTAGGCTAGTCGGTTTCTTTTCGTTTTGAAAATTGTTTAGTTTAAAAGTAGATAATTCAAGCTATCTATATGGAATAACTAATGGAATATTGTTAAATTTGCTGATAATCGGGTGACCAGATCACAAACCAGAATTCAAAGCCGACAAAGCTTAAATTTATGGGCTCACGCACAACTCTCTCATTCGTCATGAATCCCAATGTTTCCATGGCTGCGATGTGACATTTATTTGCTAACCTATTATTTCTTTTGTAAACAAAGCTTTGTGCTTCACTCGTGTCATAATATTAATGTAAAACAGCATCCACATACAAAAAAATTGTTTAGACTGACCACCGCCGGTGCTACTCAGTCAGCTGAACTGTGGCGCTTTACAACTGCGGTATATAATTTATATAATATATAATTTACTCTTTTACTGTGTCTATATATATAATATCACTTTCTGAAGTATGTAATTTTTGTGTAAATATTAAAATGCTTTCTCCTATTCCAGCTTAATATTCAGAGAACAATTTGCTTTCAAAACATTGCTGTGTTTTAGCATCCCAACCCATCAACATTGTCTCAACCAATAGTGTGAGTTTGGGACTGTCTGATGGTTTGACCAGTGGCGGATGGGAATTGTTCGAGAAATGAACTCGAAAACAAAACCTCCTGGTGATGCAAGTGGAATACTGTAGATACTACACACTTCAGCTTTTAAAAGACCTTTAATATACTATTTGCAAGAGGATTCACTGCACATTTTGTCAAATAACAATATCGTCTGAACAATATCCGTTTCAGAACAAAATGTACCAGTCTAAAAATGGCAATTCATGCAGATCTAAGACCTTTCATTTCAAGTGAAGTAAAGAACTGAACTTGAATCGCATCTCCTGTGACAATTTCCACAAAACTTCTTCCACTCTCCCAGAGGGACTTCTGCCAATTGTTGGCATCCCTTCAAAATTGTTCATTGGTGCTTTACACCCACTGACTGTATATTTCCCCCATGACTATGCTGTTGAAAGATAGCTCCATGAATCCTCTGACCTTTCCGAAAGAATCTTGAATGCTTTCCAGAACTTTGGCTATGAAAACGAGAAAAGAAATGGGCAAAGGAGGCGGCCAATGTTTTGCTGTAAAAATGGTTAATAGCACAGACCATGAGTCACAGTAAGAGAGCGTTTACTCTCTACTACTCAATGCTATTATCGCTACAAGAAATTAGTAACCATTATCACATGGGTGGCACAGAATAGTAAAGGCATATGTGGCACATGGCGGAGTACAAGATGGAGGATGATGAATTTAGGCTAAATTAGAACGAATTCAGTAAAAGCACCAGATATCTTTTTATTTAGGATTCTGGTTCCAATTCAAATTGTTTATTCATTTGGCCCATGTTTTATCCAAAACTTATTACAGTATTTTTATGTGTGTCTCCTGGGAATCAACCACATGACTGTTTCTACCACTTTAATGAAGGTAATATATTTCTGTCATAATTTCAAGTTCTCTCATTCATTCTAAGACGTGCAGAACATGCAGACTTTATATTTAAACAGCAGTTTAATAATCACAGATGTCCTCCATATTGTAATTTGAATTTGATTAATTGTACAAGCCTAATTTTTGATTTATGAATCCAATCGGTGGCATTCTTATACAGTATATCCGTTTTAATGACTGGGATCCGCAATTCCATCCATGATTTCTACATAACAAAAATCACAGGGCCCTACATATTCTTCTAGTTTAGCTATAGGAAGCGATTTCAGTTCATTTGTTACCTGAAATATTCCTTAGTGAATAAACAACACTATATTGAATCATTTTTGCCTGGATTATCATGCTATGAACAATGAGTCACTAATTAAACTGATTTAATGGCAATCATACTGACTTGCAGTTCAGTAAGTGAGTGAATGATTCAATGAGCTGAACTGAATATCAAGATTGAGATTCTTCATGAGTGATTTTGAATCAAAAGAAAATTTGGTTATAGTGTTTTGCAACAAGTCCAATCCTTTAAAAAAAAAAAATCTTATTCAAAAGCTGTTCCAATAAAACAAAAGACCAGAAAACCTACTTCTATTCAGGGGAGACTTTTTTTCTACGTTGAATGTGAGAAAATCTTGCAAGCCATGATTGCTGGAGAGCAATTATCCAATTATCTTCCATAAGGCTTTCAGCATCACTAGTGGAGTATAAAAGCCCAATCTTTCAACAATTTATAGTGCTGACAAGCTTCTGGTCTCAAAAAAGCAATCAACGAAATTACTCTAGGGAACAGTATATGGCACCCAACAGAAGCTAGAGTGGGAGATCAACTGAAATACCACTAAGGTAATCAAATAAAAGCAGTCGCACACTTCAGTCATCAACTAAATCATGCCGAAACAGCTACAAACAATATGTTTTCAACAGTCTGTTACCTAAAGTTAATTGCGTGATGTAAACGATGACCCGGGAGCCAGGTTTCAACTCGAACTCCAGCGAGATCTGATTCAATGCATTGACCAGGATTTCTGATATCTAGGAAAAGAAAACAGCATTCAGAACAGTTATATACAGACTTCAGAAATGCCAGGTTGCTTGCCATTTTGCATGTATGCAGTTGCTAAGGTGTTCTACGGTGGATTAAAAAAAAAAAAAAAATCTGTGCTGCATGTTCGGTAGTAGATAATAGCCCGTATGTGCATCTATAAACAGGATTCTGCACTCTTGTGAGTATCAAATACAGATCCTACTTAGACATTACAGTGGAGATGATGCACAATGTAATGTCTAATATCAGATTTTAATAAACTGCAGTGTGACACTCATCCACAAGCAAGCAACTTCAGACTATGCTGCGCTATATCCAGTTTCTGTCATGTCATGTCATATTCACTGTGTGTACTGTATGCAAAATTAGCATTGCCTGATCTTTATTTGAGAATATCTGTATCAGTGCGCACCGACTTACCAGATTATTGAGTGCACTGCACTGTTGGTTGGTTTACTTGCTTTTTGTTCATGATTTAAAAAAATCATTGCATTTTAAAATGCACCGAAAATCCATAAATCTGTTTATTTCTAAGATTTTTTTTAAATTGATCAAATTCTCAATTTATTATTAAATAATTATTTAAATTAGTAAATTATTTTAGAAAATATTATGTAAAACATATATAAATGTTACTGCAGAAATTGTTATTTACTATTGTAAATATATTAATTTATGTATTAAATGATCTGACACTATAACTATAGTTATAATGCTTTAAAAATCACTACTAATAAACATTTGACCCTCAAAAGTGCATTAAATTTAGAAGTCCCTACTGTAAATGTCCTAGTCATGTAAGCCTAATTAGACACTAGTATTATCACAGAGAAAATTTTGCATTTAAGGTGAAAGAAAATAGGTAAAAATGTCATACAATCCTCTTAGGGAATATTTTTGACGCATCGTCTCCTTTACGCGGTGACACTTACTTTCATTGTAGCCCCAGGTAGAAGCTGCTCTTTTATTCTGATAAAGGTCCATCATTCTCAAGCGCATTTCAACCTTGACCATTAATGTGAAACCGTAAAATTTGCATCAGATCACATCTAACCTGCTCCAGATCCTCCTCTGTCCGTTTCCTGCCATCCGATTGGTTCCGAGGAGGAAGCAGGAAGAGTTCCGCAGCAGTCGGAATGCCAGGAAACACGGCCACCAGCAGCTGTTCTTCTGGAACGTCAGCGACCTGGACAAAACAACACTAATTACATAAGCCTCAATGATTTATATGTTACCGTCTCCTGCATTTATGAGGGTTACATTAATTTTAAACAAGGCTGATGGCTTCCAGTAAATCAGATTTGATGTATACAGAATGAATCCCGGCCAAGAAATTATTAGACGCAAGCGGTTATACACACATTGAATTCCTAAAAACCTCAATCAATATCTTTGTCAGAGAGCCACTACAAAAACTCAAAGGTCTAGACGTTATGGGCTGCCGCAAAGCCAATAAAGGGAAGCCCACCATGTACTCTCCTAGAGATACTCACTAAAGGCCATACCCCTCATAAAGAGGAAATTATCCCACCTCAGGTAAATAATCTTTGTTTTATCTGCCACTGCCACGCAGGGCTCAACCGGTTATAAAACAATAGCTCAAGAATAGACAGCCTGAGTATAATTTACAATGAGCAATGTGTCCAGAGCTGAAGCAGTCTTACGAATCAATACTCCGAGTCTAAGTTTGGACTCACCGCTGCAATATTGGAGAAAAAAAAAAAAAAAGCCCTGGGGCTCATTGAAGGATTCAGTCTATGTGCAACTGCTACTGATATTCCTAATGATTAATGCACATCTCCAAACTCCAGCCTTTATTTCTTTCTCAACACACACGCCTTCCGTTGGCGAATTAAGGCCTAGAAAGGCAATTAGACAGCAAAGGAGAGACATAACGTTGCAGGGCTCTTAATTACACCCTATAATAGCTTAAGAGTCATTGTTGTAATTAAATCTCTTAATGTCAAAACATTCTCTTCCCAGACCGAAGAACTGTGGAATAACATTAAAAGGCACAGACGCAATAATTCATTATAGTAGAGGACAAAGTTGTTATTAAAGAGGTTGTTTAGACATCTGTTGTGTTTTCAGTCATTGTAGTCCATCTTTCCCCATTTAAGTCCATTTTTGCTCTAATATTGACTCTCCACCAGAATGCAAATAAAGCTTTACAGGCAAATTTAAACAATTCAACACTGTTTATTTACAACTTGTTCCAGTGTTTTTCATTCAGATGTATAGTGCTATTAAAAGAAATGCATTATTGTCATCTTTACAACAGAGACCATCCATTGTGTAAATGCTTCCTTGGACGTAAAACCATCAATGTGAAAGTCCTTTTTTAGAGCACGGGATTCACAGATAAACAATTTACTGAGAATTACTATAAATGAACAAATAAGCACAGCATGAGCTGTTTTTCTTTTTGCTGAAGAATGTGCAGACGTGCACTCTGGACATGCTAAGAGTTCATAATAGGTAAATGTGGTGCAAATGGAAATGCAGTTCCTCCACATTCACCTCTATATATAGGCTGGAGTTTGAAGAGGAAAATGCTTTCCTGTTACTGGACAAACTACATTTACATTTGCACCACATACAGATATATTTACCAAATATTATATATACATATACATACACTACAGTTCAAAGGTTTGGGGGTAGACTTTTAAAAATGCTTTTGAAAGTCTCTTTATTTGATAAAAAATACAGTAAATACAGTAATATTGTGAAATATTATTACAATTTAAAGAAGCCGGTAGAAATTTGAATATATTTAAAAATGTAATTTATTCCTGTGATGGCAAAGCTGAATTTTCAGGATCATTACTCCAGTTTTCAGTCTGTCGAAAACAATTGGGCTGTTTAATATTTTTGTGGAAGCATTTTTTATTTTATTTTGATTCAGGATTATTTAATAAACAGTGAAGTTAAAAAAAAATCACATTTGATCAATTTATTGCAGCATAAAAGTATTAATGTCTTTAAAATAAATCTTACTGAACCCCATCTGTTTCCGTGTTTTATGGGGACTTTCCATAGACATAAATATTTTCATATGACACAAACTGTATATTCTACACTGAAAAAAGTGTTTACATGATTTAATCATGTAAATCGGTCCCACATGAATCAACAAACATAGTTAAACAAACATAATTTGTTCATGTAATTTCAACATTACGTAATTAAGTCATTTTTAAGAGATCCAATTAAGAAGTGTCAAAGTGATTGTATAGGTTCCCAGACAGAATGAATTTAAATTTAAAATACTTTTGTCACATGACTGAATAATATGATTGAACTAGCTAGCTAAAAAAATATTAGTTAGCAATATTACCATGCCACGTGCTAAGCATTATTCCTTGAGCAAAGCAGAAATAACATGCACTGTACCAGTCCGCAGCCAAAGCAAATGCTCCACTCTTCTCCACAATGGAGATTAAAACAGTTCTAATAATTCCAACATAATTGAACATTAAACACTGTTAAACACTATTAAGTCTCCCCCTTTTCTCGTCAAGCTCAAAAACACATAAAATAACACTTAATTGCAACATTTTGACTCTCCTCATTAAGAGCCAATCAAAGCATGCTGGGAATTACAGTTTCAGCAAAAATTATTTTCAAGTGCTTGATTGGTTCACATTCACTCTAAATAATTGAATATAGTCGACTGCACATTTTAGAGAATTACATTAATTGAAAGCACAAAGAAATCAAGTTTAGAAGAGAAACACAATTTTGTTGCGTAGATAGCAAATAATATGATTTGAGTAGATTGGACAAAATGTTTTCAGTGTATCCCCTGTTAACGTTTGTAATACGTGTGTGAATTTGGGAAGAGGGATACTTGGGTATGTTATGTGTTGTGTACTTGCTCTCTTCTTTCTCTCTTCTTTCTCTCTCTCCCTTTGGCAGGCTGCTAATTGGGATCCAGCTGAGTGAACGTCACAGGGATCCCAAACATAATGGACTCATTGCATTGAGCTTCGTAACACACTTCCCTTTTGAAACACAACTACGGTAATTTATTTATTTACGGTTCTGTATCTACGATTCACGTCTTTTCAATGTGCTGTAGTCACCTAGTTGACTAAACGCCATCTATCTATCGATCCATCCATCCATCCATCCATCCATCCATCCATCCATCCATCTATCTATCTATCTATCCATCTATCCATCCATCCATCTATCTATCTATCTATCTATCTATCTATCTATCTATCTATCTATCTATCTATCTATCTATCTATCTATCTATCTATCTATCTATCTATCTATCTATCTATCTATCTATCCATCCATCCATCCATCCATCCATCCATCCATCCATCCGTCATCTATCTATCTATCCATCTATCTATCTATCTATCCATCCATCTATCAATCTATCTAGTATCAATCAATCAATCAATCAATCAATATATATATATGGGCTGTCAAAAGATGAATCGCGATTAATCGCATCCAAAATAAAAGTTTGTTTTTAATAATATATGTGTGTGTACTGTGTATAATTAAATTTGTATATATAAATACACACACATGCATGTATATATTTAAGAAAAATGTGTTATTTATATATATAAAAAATTATATTTATATATAATATAAACTATATAAATATATATACAGTATATGTATGCAAATATTTCTTAAATATATACATGCATGTGTGTGTATTTATATATACAAAATAATTATACACAGTACACACACATATATTATGTAAACACAAACTTTTATTTTGGATGCGATTAATCGAGATTAATCTTTTGACAGCCCTAATATATTTATATATATATATATATATATATATATATATATATATATATATATATATATATATATATATATATATATATATATAAATATATATATATATATATATATATATATATATATATATATATATATATATATATATATATATATGTATGTATGTATGTATGTATGTATATATATATATATATATATATATATATATATATATATATATGTATGTATGTATGTATGTATGTATGTATATATATATATATATATATATATATATATATATATATATATATATATATATATATATATGTATGTATGTATGTATGTATGTATGTATGTATGTATGTATGTATGTATGTATGTATGTATGTATGTATGTATATATATATATATATATATATATATATATATATATATATGTATATATATATATATATATATATATATATATATATGTATATATATATGTATATGTATATGTATATATATATATATATGTATATGTATATGTATATGTATATATATATATATGTATATATATATATATATATATATATATATATATATATATATATATATATATATATATATGTATATATATATATATATATATATATATATATATATATATATGTATATAATTTTTACACTTTCTTTTTCTCACAAAAGGACTCACTTTTCAATGCAATTGCAATGAATGAGGTCTGATGCTATTAAGCTTTCGTCCCCTCTGGATGCAAAATATTGATGTCACAAGTGCTCAGGGATCCCTAGTGCAATGAGAGTCACACTTGCATCATTTCCTATTGTCTCCATTACATCAATGAATGTGGAGAAAAGCCTAAAATAATAAAGACAACTTATCATTGGTACTTCTTTCAGTATCAAAGTGTTTGTGATGCAAGTCCTGTGTTGACTGAGGCACTGGCTCTGCCTTTAACCCCTCTATTCTCATCTCCTCAGGCTGTTAGAGCGCTATCGCCCCGGTGCACCAGAACAGACAGCCGCTCCACTCACCTCGCATGCCCACTGCCTCAAACAGCCATCTTAAATGGACCTTGACTTTGATTATGTCTGAGCCTCGCTCTCCCTCTCTTTTTAATACACTGAGCTATTTATCATCGGCAGTATGGATAAAGTGTATCTGCTACCTCTAGGGCACTACGGGGTGTGTTTTATATGCGAGAGGATAAATGAAAGGAACGAGGAAAAGTGAGTCTCTTTACCATGAGAGCTCAATGTTAAGCCATCAGGCTTTGAACTTGATGTTGAAACAAAGGGGGGAAAAGTTGGAAAAGGACGGTTTTACTTCTGGAGAATTCTGGGTAAAGCCATTTGAGGCCAGGAACCCAGACTGGCAGATAATGAGAGAGAAAGAGCGCATGTGGAAGACGGAGGTGCGTGTTACGAGCATATGTGAGATCAGTAACCTCTTTGTGCTGAGCTATTCTGACCTTGTTCTCTGGCAGATTCCAAGGCTCTGTTCTGTATGAGGGAGTTTAGATTTAATTGAGATATTTAGGGATTGTTTTTGTGCATGTCTGAAATAGAGAGACAATATGAAAGGCTTGATAAGAACAGTTTTTTAAAACTGTAACAATATTTCGACAGTCTTTTTGATCAAATACATCAAATAATTATTTCAAAAGCATTTAAAAAAAATCTCACTGCCACCAAACTTTTTGTGTAACATTACAAAAAAAAAAAAAAAACGACTGCAAAATTATTGGGCATAAACAGATTAACCCCTCATTCTTCCCAAAGTTATATCTTATACCGTAAACATTTACAACTTCAAGAACAGTATAAACATCCCAAACGTATATAGCATACACATATTAAAATGGCTGGGATTCACTGCTACTTGGAAGGACATTGATATTGAGCTGAGACGGTCCCAGGGTTGGACTGACAGCTCAGGTACATGTGTCTGTGCACTGAGACGGTGTAGTGTTAATGCATCGACCAGCAGTGAGTTCAATCTCTCTGTCAGCACTGAGTCACAAGAGCTCAAAACAGTGCTGCTGTCCACACACACACACACACACACCACAGAGGGACTGTCAGAACAGCAAGCCTTTACACCACCCAAACACTTCCCTAGTAGACAATGAATTACTCCCGCTGAGTGCCGTTTGCTGGCTAGTTCACAAGAGCATTTATGCAAATCAGTTTATGCCGCCTACAAAATATGTGCTGAACACAATTCGCTTGACCTTGTGGGTCAGTTCTGAGTGCTAGGTGAGTACTAGATATAGCCTACTTTACTACTGCATCACTCCACCACTGTGATCTAGACATCTGAATTGGCTCTTCAAAATGTTCTTGTCTACATGTCTATTTTGGATATATGCCCTGTTATAACTTCTGCCGTGATTAGGAATAGGAAAATTGCACACAAACCTCTCCTTAAAATGAAGTTTAATTCACAGCCTGCTTTCTGCGGGCAGTAATGTTGTAACGTTAATTGCACCAGGAAAATAGGTGCTGAGTTTTGATATCTATAATAAGCCTAATTTACATATAAAGGACTTGTGTTTGTGCTGAAATGGAAGACAATGGCTTAATTAAAATACAGTGCAGTGCTATTTTAGTGCATTTAGCACCTGGTAAAGTAAGCTGTGGGTGGTTAGCAAATAAGATGCAGGATTTGGGGATGAAATACAGCTAACGTGGTGCAACTGTTTAGTGAATACGCCCCACTGTGTGATGAGGAACTCATTTCCTCCTGAGAGTCAGAGAGAGAGATTTTTCATATCTAAAATATGCAACCAAAATATTTGTTTTTCTTGTTTTAAGCATAAATCAAGGAAAACATGGTCAAAATCAATTTGCCAGGGAGGTAAGAAAAATAAATGTAATTAAGTTGGTCTTGTTGCTAGGCTGACTGTTTTCCCTTTTATCTAAATAACATAATATAATGGATTTAATAAAATATTGTTTTAAATGTAAACAGAGAGATTAAAACACTGCAAAACATAATTTTCTTAATCAGTATTTTGAGAAAGTATCTAAATTTATGCCACCAATAGTTTTTTAAGCATAAATTCAAAGAAAATATGTCAAAAACCAATTTGCCAATGAGGTAAGAAAAATACATTTAATTAAATGTCATCTTGTTGCTAAGCCGATTGCTTTCTTTGATGTAATAGAATGTTTAATCTAAAAAAAAACTTAATAAAAAAAAGAATTTAATAAATTAGGATTTAAAATGTAAATAGAAATACATTAAAAAAACACATCAACATGTATGGAAGCCCGTTTCTGCCATAGTTGAGTAAAAAATATAATTCTGTAAGTCATTGCAGAAACTTTGTCATAATTATGACTTAGTATCTCATTATATTGAGAAAGTTTCTCGTAATAATGAGAAACTTTCTCATAATTATGACTTAACATCTCATAATAATGAGAAACTTTCTCGTAATAATGACTTAATATCTCATAATAATGAGAAACTTTCTCGTTAACTCATAGTTTCTCATTATTTTGAGATGTTAAGTCATTATTATGAGAAAATGTCTCATTATTATGAGATACTAAGTCACAATTGTGAGAAAGTTTCTCATTATTATGACTTAAATAATCTTTTTTTTTTTACTCAACCGTGGCAGAAATGGGCTTCCATAGAAATGATATTTTTCTAAATTAGTATTTCTTTTCTTGTTTTCCAGTGAAAATAACCAACCAAATAGGATTTCCAAAGCATAAAACAACAAAAATATGGACAAAAATCAGTTTGTAAATGAAATAAAATGGATTAAAATTTGTCTTGTTGCTAGGCAGATTGATTTCTCTGTAATGGATGTAACAGAGGCTTTAATCACAATAATATAATAACATATTGAATATATATTCTATATATTCTATATATATATATATATATATATATAAATAATATACATAATAAGTACATGGATGTGAATTATTGATTTGAGTTAAATTATTTAATTCTTTATTATTTAATATATTATTTAATAATATATTTAATTTATTATATATATATATATATATATATATATATATATATATATATATATATATATATATAAGTGTGTATATTAAATAATAAAGAATTAAATAATTTAACTCAAATCAATATTTCACATGTACTTATTACCATCTAGATTTATTTTGTGATTCTGATTTTATTTTTAAATATCCTTTCTAAGGATATTTACTTATTGTGCCCAAAAACACAAATGTATTTGTTTTTCAGTGAAAGAGAACACTTAAGGATCAGACAAAGACAACAAGAAATATTTGACCAGGATCTCTGGGAGCTACAGAGATGAGCCAAGAAAAGACAGCGAGAGACAAGACGGAGAGAATAAATTCCCACTCACCTGAAGAACAGCCTTCTTAATGACCCGGCCCACATCCTGCCTCCACTCTGGGATGTCGGGGTTGGCCTCGTCCAGATTAGGAGAGAAAGATAAAAGAAGCGATTTGAAGAATTCTGTCACAGAGGGAGAGAGAAGCAGAGGCAGACAGACCCTTAATTCTTTCTCTCATAAGATGCCCAACACCTTCTATCTGCTGTGATTTGTTCCAGATGATTTAGTCGAGCTGTAGCAGAGTTATCATTACTGACAGGTAAGGAAAGGTTAGCGCTGATCACAAAAATGATTACAGTCTATTTGGCAGTTGCCAGAAGGGAGGTTTATGAAAAGCCTGCAGTGTCAGGAGACAATTTCCTGTAATTCTGAACACTCAGAAAGCAATGATAATACATATAATCTAGGGTTGTCAAATTGGTTAATCGCATCTAACATATATATATACATATATATATACATATATATATATATATATATATATATATATATATATATATATATATATATATATATATATTTTATTTTTTTATCTCATCTAACATAAAAGTTAGTGTTTATATAATATATTATACACTACAGATATACATACATACACACACAAACACAAATTTATATAAACAAACTTTTATGTTACATTTGATTTTACAGCACTAAAAAAGATCATATATATATTAGGGCTGTCAAAATTAGCACGTTAATAACGCGTTAACGCAAAATCATATTAACGGCACTAATTTTTTTAACGTGCGATTAACGCAGCGCGTATTTTCTGTTTGACCCGTGGCCCAACCCCTAGTTGGAGAAATGGAGATACACAGTGTTGCCAACTTAGCGACATTGCAGACCCCTTTAGCGATTTTTTTCCCTTCAACAAAGCGCTCAAACCTTATTTAGTTTCTGAGAATCTACCGGTACCGCCGGTACTGTTCTCTCAGCACGCGCGCGCACCTCTCGCTCTCTCTCTCTGCGTCTCGCGCGGAGGAGCAGCGCTTTAATTCAGTTAAGCACAGATATTATGTTGCTTCTCTATTTTTACAAGTATAGCCGAAATCAGAGCACAGATATTGTCTTTATCCTATGTGAATTTGATTTCACCAGACGACGGCTCAATTATCAGAATTTTTGTGCAGATTAACTTAACATCTTGGAAGGGAGAGCTGGTTATGTCTTAATGGGTCGCGTTTCAGTCACCATTTCAAATTCATTCCGTTGGTTGACAACAGAAACAGTAACATATACCAATGAAAACAGTTTTGTTGAGAATTTAGCTTCATCAAAATGGGCACAGAGAGAGACAAACTACAATGTAATAGGCTAATAAATAATAAATGTACATTTAGCATTTTCAGAAGAGCTGCCCTGTCATGCAAAAATCTAAACATGTTTGTGTTAGTAAATTGCTCAGTGCAAAGAAAGAGAAGTAATGGCAACCTGGTATTTTTTTTGTTCTTTCTATGTGTCTAATAGACATGAACAAGTTCTTTGAAAAACATCTGTGACCTTTGAAACATGTCTCATCCTTATGCTCTATATTGACTATGGTTTCAATAATAAACATACATTTGCATAAAGCATCTATATTTATCCATGCCCATGTTGATTAGAGTATTACAAACTTGAAAAGTATTCATTTAAGGTAAATTTAGAACAAATAAAAAAATGTGCGATTAAATGCGATTAATCGCGAGTTAACTCATGACAATATGCGATTAATCGCGATTAAAAAATTTAAGCGATTGACAGCCCTAATATATATATATATATATATTAGTGGTGGGCCGTTATCGGCGTTAACGCGCTGCGTTAACGCGAGACTCTTATCGCGCGATAAAAAAAATATCGCCGTTAATCTATTCTCCAAGTTGGGTTGGGAGCGTTGGGAGCTGGCTCAAGCTACACAAGCTATGATGACGCAATCTACCCGCGGCCGCGAGGAACACCCGGCTGCAACGCATCATATTCGTGTCATCTTAAGTAAACACGGCTGAAAGTGAAAGCTGGTGTAAAAGATCCGTGCAACAGCCATTATTTGGACTTGGTTTGTATTTAAGCCGTCCGATGTAGACTGTGTGGTGTAACAGTTCGGTAAGTTAACACACGACTAATCCGTTCTACCACCTCAAATTCAAAACGAAACATATCACTGAATACCAGCGCGCGCGTATTATTCCCAATATATCTTAGTGAGTGGTATAGCATATAATCTCTTTTTATTAAAAGCGCCCGATTTTAAGAATCGTTGTTGTGTTTCTTTTTAACTGAAAAGACATCAGTTAGACAATATTCTAATTTTAAATTTGGGGTTTCATAAGCTCCAAGCCTTAATAAACATTAGACCTACTTAAGTCTCTGCAGCTAGTGTACTTACATTTTATTTATCTGCAAAATTATGTTGTATACTTACAGTTTTGCACAATATATGTTCTCAAAACTACATACACCCTTTAAAAAAAAAAAAAAAAAAAAAAAAAAAAAAAAAAAATTACATTTAGCAGTTGTTTAGCAGGGTCTGTGTAACCTGTTCTGAAATGGTTTTATTATAATATCGTTATCGCAAGAGGCTGCAATGTACATCACAATATGGATTTTAGGCCATATCGCCCATCCCTAATTGATAGCCTATAGTAGTTGTCGATAATAACATAGGCCTACCTAATGTTGCCTACGGACAGTAACAGTACAGTAGTAACCTTTTACAGTCTATGAGTAGAACAGCTTTCTCAAGCAGTTTGTGATGCATTTTGGAAACAGGAGATGAGCACCTGGTCTAATGCGCCACCTGGCTTGAGAAACCCGTTCTCAAAGACTTACTTTTATAGTCATTATTTGGGTAGCACACATACTCTGAATGCCTTCGGCAGAATTCAAATGAGCCATTTTAATCTAGATTAATCTAGATTAATTTCAAAATTAATCTAGATTAATCTAGATTAAAAAAAATAATCTATGCCCACCTCTAATATATATATATATATATATATATATATATATATATATATATAATTATTGTTACCATAGAAACCATCTCTGTTACCATCCCCTGTGGTGAAAATCAAGTTTGTTATATTGTTTATATGTCTATGTGTCTAAATATGTCATTTTGGTGATCAAAGATGAGTTTTAAGGATACAATTATTAACTACAGGGGGACTTTAAACAATGATTAAACATACATAAGCCTATATATGTATATCATTAAAAATAAATTATCTTTGATTTGATTTATATATTTTTTTAAACTTTTTAAAAACACAACTGTGGGACAATTTTAAATTCTGAAAAATGTATGAATCCCTTTCACAAAATACATATTGAAATGTTTGTTTATTTCACACATTTTTTTAGGATTATTAAAAACACAATAATTCAGTTTTTCTTTTTTAATAATGCATTTTTATAGTTTAAGACAAAGTCTGGGTTTGGGATTGGAGTAAAACATTAACATAAACGCAAAAAGGCATTTGAAAAAGTAGCAAATAAATGATGCACGGCATAGTGAAAAGTTTCCAAGACAGCGGCATATATAAAAGAGAGAAAAAAAGTAGTGTCCCTACACCTGTCTTGAATGTGAACACCTACCTTGTATGGCAATGGTTCTGGTGTCCTGCAGTATCGAGTCCCCTGAAGAGACCTGAACAGTCACGGTGATCATGCCCTCTCTGCTGAACGTGTGGGAAATACTGCTGTCCAACGTAATTATTGGCTAGCGACACAAATGTAGTGGATACAAAACAAAAACAATCAATACTCAATACAACGGTAGACAAGAAATCACATTTTTGAATATATGTACGCTCTATGACTTTCTTAAAAAGCAAACCCTTTTAAAACAAATAGTGCCAACAGCTTAATTGATGTTTCATGGCGAACGAGCATAAACTAAAGAATGCATCTAAATACCACAAAAAAAAAAAACGACAGGAACAAGAACCACATTATTAACGGTTCATTGCTCCTGTTCTGTTTATCTTCCAACGTAAAATGTCTCGGAGGCCCTTCGCCCAACAAAGCCAGGCAGAAAATCTGTAATTAGGAGCTGGTTGTACCTCAGTGTTGTTCCCCAGCCACCAGAAATAGGTGAGCGTTCTGAAATGAGAAGGCCAGACCACTGCCGTCAGGTTCACCTCCTTATTCTTAATGACCACATATGGAGCCAACAGCTGAATATGTTCCACAGGGCCTGAAACACACACACACACACACACTGACTCAATACAAGAACAGCAAACATATTTTGGAAAATCAACTCGCCGGTGGCTTGAATAACTAGTCGACTATTTGGTCTTGTATAATTAGACCGCTTTCGGCTTCACCTGACCCAAATTGGACGCTGTTCAAACAGAGCTAGACGGAGTGCAAAGAAACAGGAACAGAACGCAGGGGTCTCGAGACCTGTTTTTAAAAGTTTTGGTATCAAGTATTTTTAACTTGGCACAGCATTTTAGAAACGCAACACTCGCAGTGGGACGCTCAAAAAAACAGCGCCAAGGAGTTAGTCAGCATGCGGATGCCTGTATCGGGGGCGTTTTAAGCATGATGAATTTAAACTTTTCCAAGAGAGTTTTATTGGGATAACTGTCTAACACCTAAAGCACAGAACGCTAACTAGGGTTGCAAAATTCTGGGAATTTTCAAAGATGGAAACTTTCCATGGGAATTAATGGGAATTTAAGGGAATTAACAGGAATTTATGGGAATAAACGGGAATAAACTGGGAATTTTCAAAGTTGAAGGTTAGCTCTTCATAGGGAACTTAAATGTAGTGGAGGAAAGTATATTTTAGCATAATCTTGACTAAAACAAACAGATGCCATTCAAATACACTTGAATATCCATGCCATTCCTCAATCACATGCACTTAGCACACTGCTTACTGCATGGCTATTGAGACCACACCCCCTACTGGCACTGTGCATGCCTCCATCACATGTACAGAAGCCCAAAGCACAAGACTATTGAAGGCACACATTTGAGCCTGTGGACTAAACAAAGTGAAGTAAGTTTTGATGATATTATGGGGAAATATATTGATTAAATGTTTAAATTGCAAATATCACATACAAATGTATTCATCTAGTAGATAGCAAGCTGATAGATTAGATGCTAATTAAGCTAGCATAACTTTATTTACCACATAAGTAGGGCTGGGCAGTATGATGGTATATATCGTTACCGCGGAAGAAAATGTCCAGCGTAACAGATTTTTTTATTACGTGTATACCGCAACATGTAAATAAGTAGGCGTGGTTAACTCACGTGCAGCGGGCGCGAGACTGAGACACTGATATTTGTCAAAGAAACATGAAGAAAGACCAAGAGGATCCACAAAAGGAATTTTGAAAACGTCAAAATTAACGTGATATTTTCGGGGAGGAAGGCGCAGAAGTCAACTAGAGCAGTGCAGCACACTGAAAGTTTAGAGAGATGCACATGCTCGCAACGGGGCTTACTTGACAACAAGTTCATATATCAATATTCTAACGAATAGAAATAACCTTAAATAATGTATCTATATGTCTCTTGTGTGTACAGTTACTTTCAGAGTGGACGCGCAAGCGGTTGCCATGGTAATGAATATTTCCAAAATTCCCCAGCTTAACTTCCCATGGAAATTTACCGGAAATTTTCCGCCCCTTTGCAACCCTAACGCTAACTGAAGCAAAAGTGCTAAAAAATGACAAAAAAGGCTATATGGACCTTTTCGACCCATACCTTGTTAGTTCGCAGTCATGAAGAAACATGAAACAAAAATCCTTACTTTGATTTCCGTCATCCTTTACTCAAATATATCTGTATTGGTTACCCTTCCCCATGTGCATATTTTTGCTTGTTTAAATAGCTCAACTGATGTGTGTTTTTTTTTTGTTTTTTTTTTTTGCTATTAAATATTCTGTTCACATCAGGAAATAAAAGTTGGACCTAATGCTCTCATCTGATCACAAGTGGCCACCTCCTGTTTGTTTGTGAAAAGCGCAGATAAAGCTGTAATTAAGCACCGCAGTCGACTACACCTGCAGAGTTGGAGGACACATGCAGATTTTGGCAGAGCAACTGTACGAAAGACAACCCACCGAGTGTATTGTACACATTTTTTTGTTTAAAGGGATTGTTCACCCAAACATTTAATTTCTGTTATCATTTTCTCACCCTCACGTTGGTTCAAAGCTGTATGAGATTCTTTCTTCTGTTGAACACAAAAGAAGATATTTTGAAGAATATTGGCAGCCAGACAGTTGTATTTTTTTCCTACTATGGAAGTCAATGGGGTCCATCAACTGTTTGATCACTCATATTCTTCAAAATATCTTCTTTTGTGTTCAGCAGAAGAAAGACATTCATACAGGTTTGGAACAAATTGAGGGTGAGTAAACGATGACAACATTTTCCTTTTTAAGTTAAAGGTATAGTGGAGGATCTTTCCGAATTTTAGATAAGACCCGCCCTCTCCACTTTTTGAATAAGTTTGATTGATTCACCAGAATGATTGACAATTAGGAGGACCAATAGTATAGGTGATCCACCCGGAAGTAAAAAATCCTCCATTATACCTTTAACTATTCCTTTAAGAGATGTTTATTCAAAGTTTGCATACCAGTCTTCTGCCACTTTATTACTTGTGGCGCTACCAATTGTTTCTGTATAAATGTGCTTTATTATTTAACAGAATAGACAAGACAGTCTTTAAGTATTTTTTGCTAGCTAAAAAGGGTAGAACATTAGTTAATAAATGGGTCAATTAGACTGATAAAGCTTTTTATTAAAAAAAATGTATCAGAGATTGTCTAAATCAATCTCTAAATCTAAGTCTAAATCTATATAAAAAAATATATAAACATCCTTAAAACATGAAGCAATAATGGCGATAGATAGATAGATAGATAGATAGATAGATAGATAGATAGATAGATAGATAGATAGATAGATAGATAGATAGATAGATAGATAGATAGATAGATCAAACGGTCTTACATATAATAAAATATTATATTAATGAAATAAAATGCATATTTTCAGTATCATATTTCAAAGAAAATAGAATTAATTATAAAATGACATACATGTATGAAGATAAAAAACACTTAACAATTCAGCTAAATGCATTTAATATAAATTTAATCTATAATACATTTTCATTTAATTGCAATTAACATACAATTGTGTGTAAGGAAACTACATTCAGTTCACACTAAAGTGTATTCTTTTTTAATACATTATTTAAAAGTACTTTTTAAAAAGTATCTTAAAGTGTACCGTTTTTTTTTTCCCCCACAAGAGTGAATCTAGCAAAATTTAATTAAATTTAGTGACTTTGCCAATGAGGTAGGAAAAATAAAACCGAATTAAAAATCTGTTCTCTGACAAACAAGTCTTACTATATTCCTTTTTTTTATTATTATTCATGAAATGACATTTAGAAAGGCAAAAATGCTATAATTATATTATATAACGTTCCCTCATAAAATGTTAACTTTTGGTACCTCGGCAAAATGGAGAAGGTAATATAATGCGATTGAAATGACATCCCATCATCCTGCAGAATAAAAATAAACCCTGAAGTAGGCAGTCGTTTGTGTGTATGTGTGAAACCTACACGTCACATGCAGGTAGAGGGATGAGGTGTCGAACCCGAGGCTGTTCTCCGCCAGCGCTGTTACTCTGAAGATCCCAGCACTGCGGTACACGTGCCTGATGCCCTCCTGCGTCCAGCTCAGGTTAGAGTAGGACACCGCCGTCCCGTCCCCAAAGTCCAGCTGAATGTTCGTCCTCATGGAGTCGCCCTAAAACAACACACGGAGCCAAATCGAATTATTACAACAACAACTCTTTAGCACCTTTTCCTTAATGACGGTGTCTGGCAGCTGCGACCAAAAACAGCTGCGGGTAACGTCACCATTCTGCTTACACAGACACTGTCCCATCTGTTTTCAGACACAAAGCATTGTTTTCAGCACCTGAGTTCATTCCTGCTATAACTCTGCCTTATATATGAAATGAAGTGTATGAAATCAGAGACAGGAGCCGCTTATTTACCGAGAAAACTCATTGTATCAAATGAATTACCTCTCAGCATGCATTTCAACTTCCTGTGGGAAGCAGTCATATTACTTTTGATATGCAATATATATTTGATACTTTATATTGTGTTTGTTTTGCATACAGTGAAATCTCAGATATCCTAACGGGTCAAATGCAATCCACCGCAATCATAATTACTGTTTATGAGAGGATATTACACATGGAATATAAGGGTAAATGTGGCTCGTACGGCTGTGAGTGAGTCTGCTGTCAAGTGGGAAAACATGAATCCTCAATCAAACCGATTTCTTACTATTTATTCCAATCCAAAAAGGCATAACACTCTGCCATATGTACACCTTTAACTAAATAATACAATAAGATTTATACAAAATTAGCATATCATACTTTATTCTGCGACAAAGCGGAGACTGTTTAACGTTATGGTAAAATAAAACCCATTTGTTGGCTTAATGGTGACAGTTTTCCTGCATCTAGCACATCAGACTACTGAAAGTCAAAAGTGACAAGTGTTTTTCATTTTTCTAACACCAGTGTTACATAAAGAGTAAAAAAGACAATATGTCTGACTCTGTCTGAGCATGTTTGAGTCAGATATTAAAGGGATAGTTCACCCAAAAATTCAGTTATCATTTACATGTAAGGGTAATCAAACAGTTGATGGGCCCCATTGACTTCCATTGTATTATTTTCAAGTCAATGGGGTCCATCAACCCTTTAAAGTTAGCAGAACCTTTTAACTTTAACTAGTTCAGTCATGTTCAGTCATCTTTGATAGTTTGTAAAACACTTAATTATTGTAAATAGAATGTAGGTTTAGTCTTGGCTATGGTTGCTGCTTTGAGACCCCCCACAGCAGATCTAGACAGGTGGTTCTGGGGAGGTGGAGGGACAGAATGAGAATTTGCATAGTGCGCATTCGTTTGGGTGTGTTGTGGTTATATTGAGAAATCGTGATACGTGGAACATTACATTGAACAAACCAATCGGAACACGAATAGTTTCATGGCTGTACTATTCATTCATATTAAAAGATTAATTAAATTAATATGAACAGATGTAAAATGTCATTATATATTTGTAAGTCTATTTTCAGGCATGTGATCAGCTAAGTACAAAAAAGAAGGCACTTTTTTTTTTTGTCCCTATTCATTATCACTATCACTGATAATATTAATTTATAGTATTTTTTTTAACCCCTCAGATTTACACAACTCAAGAGTCAATTCAGGTCGGAAAAAAATGGAAATCCTTTTTAACTATGGAAAATTCATATCCCTGACTGAATAAAAGGCCATCTATCAATCCACAGATATCGGATCTTATAAGCCTTGCATTTCTTCTGACACTTGAAAGGCCTCTGGTGCAACTCCTGAAACATCTGCACCAAAATCAACCGTTAGCACTAGTTATGCATATGAAACTGCTTAACCAGCCAGTTAAAAACATTAAACACCTAGAAAAGAAAGAAGAGTAGCAGGAAGTTGAGATGAGCCCATGCCTTGAACCATTCCAGATTATGGGTGTCCCGTGCCATGAGAGAAGGAACGCTTAAACGCACGCATGTGTGTGCAATATTCCCAAATCCGTGCTTACGCTTCCCCAAATCCCTCTCCTTTCTCTCTTTCCGCTGTTAGCACATTGTACGCTAATGCTATTGGGATATTAATTTGTAACACTGCATTAGCAGCACATGAAGGAAAGAGGGTGTTTATGCCCTGCATAATGACAAATCCAAAGCTGTCTGCTTTATTCCTGTTTGTTTTGCTTTTAGGCACTGCTGACTGTGAGAAGTGGCCCGCCTCTGTGCGTTTCTGCGGAAGCATGTGCACCGGGTCGCTTTTAAGACTTTCCACGCCACTTTGTGCAGAAAATCGAAACTACACTGTGGGAGGAGAAAGGAAAACATGACTGAGAGGAGGAAGAGTTTGTGTAAGTAATGATGGAAAGGACACAGTTTGTGCTGAGATCATGTCCAGGCAGTCAGTTTTAAGGGAAATGCACCCAGCAGCTATTTCCAACTGATTCACAGCACCAATGAATGAACGAATGAATGAATGAATGAATGAATAATTTCCTTAAAGGGGTTGTTGGGAGTAATTTCAACCTAGGGTCCTTTGCACTAGCCTGACTACGTCAGACTTCGTACTTCCGCTCAATTTCATTTCGCTTCTGTACTCAGTCTAAGATAGCGACCGTTTTCCCCGTTTTCCTCTGGCCTGAAAACAGCCGGCCAATCAACGAACAGAGGGCGGGCTGAGAGACGTGACGTAGACGCTGATTGTACCGTGGATGCGTAGATTTACTTCACATAATCAGCAAAAGTCGTTCACAGCCATGTTCACTCCGATATTTCGCTCGATGGTTTTGTTTTCGCATCATACATGTGTTTATAGTGGAAGTTAGATGCGGCTGAGCATGCGCATAACACACGCCATAACCAAACGTTATGTGATTGGCTTACGGGTAACCAATGATTTTAAACTTCAGACAAGCGCCCCCCCACGAGAAAGAAAACGCTTTTCAATTATACCATGTCAGACTCTGTCTACGAAGCAAAGCGAAGTAGCAGAGTTTGGTATTACCAGGCTACCTTTGCACCATGACCTCGAGCCAAACCCGGACGTCGAGGTCACTGAAAAGCCTGTAAAAGTCCTTTGCAAAACTCACAAGTGTAAGGGAAAAGCTAGTGAATTTAACACTCCATAGAAATGTATTTTTTCCGAAGTGTTAACAACTAATAATAGTTGCAAACTGGTACAACCAACAAAATATTAGTGCATTCCTGGAACTGGGCGTCGTTACACTACATCCTTATGCATCGCTTTCTGTCAGGACTTTTACGTGCTTTTCCCAAACCACTGAAGTGACGTCGACGTGCGGGTTAGCGGTAGCATTAGCCATCAGGCAAGTGTTATTTAAATAAACTCCTGATGTACTTACAAACTTTCCAATGCCTCGTTTTATGAGTACAGAACCTATTTGTACTACTGTAGAAGTTTGGTACCATTCTGGGCATTATTAGTGGGGTAATTTACGAGATACAACCTTGGATCCGTTAGCGCCATTCGGCTGATATCTCTAAATAAGCTCTAACTTTAATAATGTTCGACCAAGGGGAAAAAAAAAGGGGGGGGGGGGGTAGTCATGTGGCAGTGGATCATGTGGCAGTGAAGACTCAGTGAAAATTCAGCTTTGATCACAGGAATAAATGACATTTTATATATATTAAGAATGAAACAGGTTATTTTAAATTATAACAATATTTCACAATACCACTGTATTACTTTTTTCCTGTATTTTCTGTATTCTTTTACAAACTTTGTTCATTTTTTAATATTCTGTGAAGCAAAGGTTTTATGAAAAAAAAAAAAAACTGTTGCACCTTAAAGACATTAAATATTAAGGTCCATTTGATTTGCCTAAGAAACAGCCCCGGCTCTGACCCTCATGAATATAAATAGGTGGAATTCTTAGCTCATCTCACTATCTCTCTCTCTCTCTCTCTCTCTCTCTCTCTCTCTCTCTCTCTCTCTCTCTCTCTCTCTCTCTTAATGAAAGGAATAAGCCCTCATTTCCTCATCTCATCATACTGTAATGTGACAACTCTGCTGTGGTGAGACGCCTGGGGAGAAACACTTTACCTGGAATGAGCGTGAGTGTGTGTGTGTGTGTGTGTGTGTGTGTGTGTGTGTGTGTGTGTGTGTGTTTGAGAGAGAAAGAAACCAAGAGAGAGTATGTGTGACCATGTGTGTGCACTGCACATCAATGAAAAGCTATTCCCCAGTAGGGTTGTAATATGAATCCGGCTTGCACTGTCCCATCTGTACGGAGTGAAGGCTTTTCATCTGCCAGAGCTCCAGCACAGCTCGGAGCGGAGGACACAGAATTAGGGAAAGATTCTAGAATGTCAAAATGACCCATATGTGTGTAAACGCTCAAATATAGAGCTTGATGATAGTCTCACTTAGCCACACTGGCCAGGAAGTCTCGGAAGACCGTCGAGTAAAGTGACCACTCATAGTTCATTTTGTGATTGTGTCTTTTGGTGGAGGGTTAATATAAAATATGTAAGACCATAATAACAAACGGCACAGTAAAATCATATTCAAATAATAGCTCAACAGTGTTGGCCCATAATTGGCTGCAAAACCCACTGTAAAAAAACGTTTTCTATCTGATCTTAACTTTAAAATGACTTTTGTATGCTAATGTAGGCTTTATGGGTTGTGCGATTTTACGCTATGAGTAATCTTATTTCACAATAACGATATACATCACAATAGTTATTTTTGCTTTGAATGAAGTTCAAAATCTTTGATACCACTGACATTTCATGATTCTCATATTTCAACATCAAAAAAAAAAAAAAAAAAAAAAACCTGATAAAATCTCTAGCTTACTAAAGTATGTTTCATTGTTAGTTCATGTTAACTAATGTAGTTATCTAATGTCTACAAACGGAACATTAGAATAAAATCCAATAAATACCGTGTCTATATCAGTGCTTCTCAAATAGTGGATTGTGACCTAAAAATGGGTTGCATTTCTGTTCTGATAGGGTTGTCAGCATGTTAAATACAAATGAAAAAATGCATCTAAAAATATAATCATGCATTAATAGGACAGCAAAATAAACGCGCTTATCAACTTTTAAAATGCTTCCCATTTCCTTTTAGCGTTAATGCCAAAGTCTGTATCCAATTATAACTTGAATTTTGCCATAAATGTATCGGTGACCTGACTGATACTAATATTTATATATTTAATAATTTAAAAGTACTATTTTGCACACTGCTGGGCCTTTAATATGCAAAGCATATGAGAATTTAACACTATTATGTTGTAAAATTGTGAAACATTGTCATTTTAAGGAGCTTTTTAAGAACAAAAATAATAATACAAATTATACTATGTCGCCACTTGAAATCTCAATCCTGAAGTAAAGCCATTTGAGAACAACTCAACTGTTGATCACCTTTTCATATGGAGTTAGCACATCAATTTAATAATAACTACTGCATAATTTAGGTCTTGACTCAATACCAGGCCCATAATTATAGCTTCTGGCCATGCTGCCCTTGATATTATCAGATCAATGAATCTGATCATTTCCATTAGCGTCAGGTGTGAGTTTCTCCGATTCAGATCTCACCTCCTCCAGTCTCAGAAGGAAGGTCACATTGCTGCCCAAGTTGGCTGTGAGTTTGTCGTCACGGGTTGTCAGGACTAAACCTCGTGGAGGGCGGTTCGGACACTGCTGTTTCCTGGCCGAGTACATCTCCTTCACTCCTTTTGTGCAGTTATTCGCTACCACTTTACGATACCTGGAACACACACAAAAACTAGCTTTAAAATGTGTCTTTCTTTTGAAATAAAAGATTTGACGGTTTGATATGATCTGACTCAACTATATTTTAAAGTGTGACTTTAGTGTCTGAATACTTATAGGTCACTGTATTTATCCATTTGGATACAACACTCTTTATGCAAGGATGTTTTTTTCAGGATGAATCGGTTTTGGCCACAATTGACGTGCCGGCTCTGACACAGTCTCTGGAAATGATAATCGTGTTATTTCTCTTTCTCTTCCCTTGTCTGTAATCTTGCGCTCTTTGCTCTGAATGGACATGCTTTCTTACTGATGTTGGTTTTCAAATGAAGTTTAAATGAAGTCTTTCCATTACACAGTGTTATCTGTCCGGCTAGGTCTCTTTGTATGGATTGTCTGTCTAGAAAGTTGTCGTAAAGACGGACGGCACAATCTCCAGGAAGTTTAAAACCTGCTCACATCAATATGGCTTGCGCCTGCTCATCAGCAAAATAAGTTTAAATCATGTTACACTTAATTAAAAATAACCACTTTCCTAAAACAAGATTAGTGCAAGTCTGATTGAATTGTTTCACAAAATGCTCTTTTACAGTACTTTATCCCAATGAACACAGGAAAAATAAATTATTATTAGGATGTGGGATCTAAGTTAGTAATTGTTTTTATTATTATTATTTTTATATTTTATTATTATTTAAAATATATGAAATAAATAAAAAATATAAAAATATGAATAAATATTTATATTTAAATTTCCTATAATATTTATTCAAATTCCCTTTTTATTTTATACATATTTTGTATTTTTATTATTATTAATACAAATATATATTATTAAAGGCTTTAAAAATATAAAAATTATATACATTGTTTTATATTGTTAAAATTATATACATGTTTTACATTTTATATTTTCATTTTGACTGTAGTTAAAGCTTTAGTAATGTAATTGTACATTTTTGCCACTTGTATGTCTTTATATATATAGACAATTTATATAAATATAAAGACAAATAAAATGAATTTATTTATTTAAATTTTTTTTTCTATTTTCATTGTATTTGTCTTTATATATATATATATATATATATACATACACACACACACACACACACATATATATATATATATATATATATATATATATATATATACACACACACACATATATATATATATATATATATATATATATATATATATATAAGACAAATAAAATGAAAATATATAAAAAATATATATATATATATATATATATATATATATATTTTTTTTTTTTTTTTTTTTTTTTTTTTTTTTTCTATTTTCATTTTATTTGTGAACAGAACAATGCTATTAAGTAGGGACAGGGTTTATGATGTTAGTCTAGTCATTATAATTAGCTTTAAGTGAAAATTACAGAAGTATGGCTATTTAAGCCATTTAAATAGCTGAGTAAATGTGTTTGTTTTACCAAATCTCCCACCAAGGAAAGTAAAATTCCAGCATGACAGAATAAGATCCGTATGTGTACAGTATGTGAATGCTTCTTACCCTGTGCTGTTGAGGTAGTTTTGCCCCTGGCTGCAGCTTTGAGACACCATGGAAGGGTTGAACCAAAATGCTGGCAGACAGTTTCCATCTCCTCTTCTCTCAAAGCCATAATCACTACAAAATACGAAACAATTCTCATCTACTGAACTCTCGAATACTTATTTCTGTGCTCCGTTTATTTCCAGTGTTATTTGATATATCAGTCCATTCTTAAAAACATAAATTCAATCCATGTGTGATTGACTGGTTTCACACAAGGTCAACACAAGTTCAAATCTGGTTTGCGACATTTCCTCATGCCGCTCCCTCCTCTTCTCCGTCATTTCGTATCCTGTAAAACATTCTCCTAACTACTTATACATCCTTTCATCTGTGCACAGCAGCACATCTTGTATTCAAGCGTGTCCCTTTTTATGCCCTTGAGACAATTGCAGCCATTGAGATGTATTAATTCTGGAATGATAAATGTCTTTTCAGCTCTGAGAGCTGCAGGCTTCAACGTATGTCCTCAATGTCTTTCAATTCTCTCTCCTCCCAGAAGCCTTGGAACCTGCTGAAGTGAATGTCTGTTCATATATCACCGGTGACTTTGATTTATCAATTAATTACTGATCCACAACAAAACCCAGCAGACCACATGGTCCCTCTTGGCATCAGGCATTTGGGTTTTTAATTATGAGCAGTTCCAATCCAGCACTCAGATAAGATTCAAGCTTTAAAAGATTTGTGTGCTAGCGCTCAGATTATTCCTTTAAAAAAAGAAGTGTTCACACCATTTAGCTGTGTTTCATATCTTATGCTCAAAAGATCATAACATTTCAAAAGATACAACATGTCTTTGTCTACCCGTTTGTCTTGTTTAGAAAGAGCATGAATGAGAAATTCTTTAATTAGTGTCACTTTTGATGACTTGATCTTGAAAACTGAAACATCCTTAATGTTAAAACATTAATGGAATAAAACGTTTATCAACTTTGGAGTGGATTTTGGTATAATGTGTGATGGTGTGGATATTTGATATTCAGTGTTAGTAATGATGTATGAGGGTCATGATATTTCATATTTTTTTGACTTGCGAATACAAGTTAACATTCAATTTCCTTTGATATAAGTAAGAAGAAATGGATAGTTTCTGAATTACAATTTGCAAGACAAAGTTTAGTAATGACACCTAAAGCTACTCTTACTGTAGATCGTGATGTGAAAATCTAAAAAATTATAGACACTTCTGAACTTTAATATAACTTCCAGCAGGGATGTGCTTCTCCGTCACTCCCCAGTCAAAAGTCGTCTATTAGACGTTGAATAGACATAAATCTTCAACGTCTAATTACGACTTTTCAACGTTGAAAACAGATCGATCTTCAACGTCTTGATGGAATATGTAAAACTCTTTAAATTTATTTGAGATAATAATGAACATGGTTTGGTAGCTTGTTTTTCTCCGTTATTTTAGCATGTATAACAGACTTATCTAAAACACGTTTTTGTTAAAAACTTTGTTAAAAATTTTGTTAAAAACACATAATCAAACAGTCCGGCCGAAACTACTTAGTTGAAATCACGTCGTAAACCAGTCCAAGGCGGACCGACTTATTTTCAGCCATATTCCAACATTGAAAGACGGTAATTGTTTACTGGGTCTCATTTACATCATAATCAAATAGGAACTCAATAGTAAAGAGTTCAACCGAGGCGCTCAGGTAGAGTAAGAGTCTGTGATAGGTGCTCTTGGGGTAGGGAACGAATCCAAAGTAAAACAAGTCCCAGGCACTCAAAAAAATCCAAGGAGGAGAAGGAAAAAAAGGTTAAAAAGCCTTTATTAATAGTGGCTTAAACCATTAAAAATGCCAACATGTTTCGACCAACATGGTCTTCTTCAGGGCAAATTCATACAGAGAATGACAATGACAACAATTTATATTCTTTACTTGCTTATAAATTGTTGTCATTGTCATTCTCTGTATGAATTTGCCCTGAAGAAGACCATGTTGGTCGAAACATGTTGGCATTTTTAATGGTTTAAGCCACTATTAATAAAGGCTTTTTAACCTTTTTTTCCTTCTCCTCCTTGGATTTTTTTGAGTGCCTGGGACTTGTTTTACTTAGGAACTCAATAGTACTGTAAATGCTTAATATGTAATGTGTAATGGCAGTATTGGACAAGGACGGCACAATAATCCTTTGTTATAAAAGACAAATTGTACACATAAATAGCTAAATTAATTCGGTCACATTTTATATTAGGTGTCTTTAACTACTAATAATACTAACTAACTACTACTTAATAATTTGATGGAATGCACATTGTGTAGAGACATGTTTTTACATTATATTTAAAAAAAGCTGTAATTAATATCCTAATCTCATGCTGCGTTCAAATTTGCTTACGATTCATCCTAAATAGTATTCGAAATTAGAATTAGTGTGTCCCAAATCATAGTGCGGTGGCCGAGAGAGCTCAACGCGCTGCAACTGAAGAAGACACATGCAAATAGAAAAACGGCCGGAAATTAAGAAAACGTCTTCATCAGTTTTACGACACATGGGTGCTCCAAATACTCACAACACAACCAAATAGAAACACGCCGCAAATAGAACAGAACACAACGGAAATGTTTCCAGACGACCCCAATACGTGACGAATGAACCCGCTGGGACGTGCTTACTGCTCGTGAGCATCCCTTCGAAGGGCAGAGCCTGCAGCAGTCAGGAGGTACAAGTAAGAGCACTGCAAGTTGTTTACGTTCATTATTATTGTAATGCTATGTGCTTTTAGAATGATTTAATGCCGTCTCTTGTGACGCTGCTTCAATGCGTTCATGAGTTTTGAAGCGTGGCTTTGGAGAGAGCACTCTGAACAGAAAGGTGGGACATTATACTTTCAAATCTAGCCTTTACTAAATGGCCTACTCTAGCTTTAACTTGTGTTTAACTATCTACAACACATTGCAATTATCTAACACAGGTCAGGAAATTAAGAATTCTTAATTACATGTGCTAACAACAAATGTTATTTCCTTCTGCCCAGTCCTCAGTGATTCTGTCAGCATCCCATATCTTATATCTGCAGCTAGAAGATGTGTTTTTAATTATTACGCCACAACCTAAACCAATTAAACGTATTAGTTGAGCTCTCTGTTGCAGAGTTAATAGAAAGAGACAATATATTATATTCCACAGAATAATTACTCTGCATATCATGTCACCAGTTCCTTTTTGGCCTTTCAAAACAAATTAAAAGTTATCTGTGGTTTCACAGCAAATTCAGCAAAACTTTCTTTTCAAGCATTTTCCTATCACAAACATGCAGGAAGAAATATGTAAAGGTGGGTCAAATTCTTCTGGTCAATGAATATATTGAAACAAAATATCACAGCGGCTAATGGACATAAATTAGACTGCTAAACTTTGACTTCGTTCAGAAACAAATGAGGCTCAATAAAAAATAATTAAAAAAAAGTACCACAGCTTGGCTGTATTTAATTTAAGATAAAAAAGCAGAAATGGGTAAAATTTGCTAATTAATGAACATGCTAATTAAATCTGTTTAGTAGTTTGTCATATCTGTATCATCCAAACTATTGCAAGTACAAATCACATAAAAATCCATTATAAAAAACAAACAAAAAAACACAAACAATGCAAATGCAATAACACTGTGCATTATGGTTCTTTGATTTATCTACACTGAAAAAAGCGTATAATCATTCACTTGTGTTCCAGGAAAACTAATCCCTAACTTCATTCAAACTTTAATCAATAAAGGAGTTGACGTTTTTTCCTCGCGATTTCAACCGAGGCGTAATCTGTCCACGTATTCGTGATCACCTCACTCCCCTTTAAAACTCATATGAAAACAGCAGCAGGTTTCGGCTCCTCCCCATCTTTAAGTCAGCGCTATGCAGTGTGTTTAATCTGTAGCAGAGCAGTGCCAATGTCAGCAGCAGAGGGCAAAGTGTGTGCATTTATTGATAGGTTATCATGTGTGATGGATTTTTAAATTAATCATAACTAACATTTGTTTTTCTTGCAGGAACAACATTCATATGCTTTTAAATGTATGTTCCCCTTTGACGAAAACTTTTACTTTGCTTGTGTGAGTGTAAAATGAACAAATATGGGAAATGAAACTAGACAGATGTCTAAACTTGAAACCTTGTGGTTACCTAGTAACAAGAGGACTTGTCTATGAAGAACCAATCAAATTGTCGGGAAATTATGTAATGTTTCATGACATTTTTGCCATACTCCCTCCCTATTCTATAAAAACTGTTGTATTTCTGTTTGCTGGTGGGATTCTCAATGGAATTTGTCTGAGATCCTCCGGCCTTGCTTCGTCTTGGGAGATTCTCTGGAGAACTGCTCTGAGATCCCACGGCGGCTGTGATTAAAGCATTTAAAGGACATTTGCTGAAGTCTGTTTGTCGATTATTGCTGCGCAGCAAGGAAGTTAGTAAGGGGAACAAGTAAGGAACTCGAGGCCAGTTGTCAACTGTAAACGCAAGAGCTAGAGTATAAGGGTGCTTTCACATCTGTAGTTCGGTTCATGGTCCGGACTAAGGGCGAAAAATTATACATTGTAGCATTTTTCAGGCGTTTTGGTTCCTTTTCACACCACACTGATCGCTGTGGTCCGAATCAGATTATGACTTGATAAAACTCCATAACTGCACTTCGATTGGTTAGAGTTAACGTGCAGGAAAATTCCAACAGAAATCCAGGAAGTAAACAAAGAGGTGGAAAATCCAGCAGACAACACGCCACTGTTTACTATGGAGAGACGACTGCGTGGGCTGATTGTATCCCTGGTCATATTTTATTATATAGTTTGTCTACACCACTTTAGACAAACAATAATATTTGATAATGAAGCAAGGATGCGGCTCGAAAATAATGCACTGCGCGCGGCGAAGGCACATCGCAAGTCACTTCAGGAGGAGGCGTGCATTAATGTCGCTGACAGTGACATGCTCATCATCCAAAAAAATTACCAACGATCCATCAGGTAATGTTGTGCCCTATCTCTCTTTAAAATTGTTTTTGACAGTTGGGACCTAATATGGTCATCAGACCAAATTTCTATCAGGCTCCGCACCTCCCCACAACTCCAAGTTTGTTCGCGAGCTGCCATGCTTAAAGTGCAAAATGTCAACAAACATTTCTCCTCATCCCATAATGCACTGCACAGCTGACTACGGCAACTGGAGACCACCTCTTCGAGGAGGTCTCAGTACGCTTGTTTGGTCCGCTTTTGGTGCGCACCTGAGTGCGTTTGCCGCATTCACACCTGCCCAAACGAACCACACCAATGGGGAAAACGAACTCTAGTGCGATTCAACCGAACTAAATGAGGCAGGTGTGAAAGCACCCTAAAGATTATTGGGTGTCTATTGTAGATGCCCCAGATTATTAGTTGACTTGATTGTAGACGCTTGGGTGTCGACTGGAGACACCCCAGGTACATTTATTTTTGAAGTGTCGACTGTAGACGCAGGTAATTAGGTTCCAGGTACGTAGTTAGGTTTAGGGGAAAATCTACCACACATGACACCTACATCTGTGCAGTTCTTTGTCATTAAATTAAGTCAGTTTACATAATTGATGCAGGAGCAATACAATTTACAATACAATACACTGCGTTCACCCCTCAACACACTACAGTTATTTTCCTCCAGCGAAAATAGAGCACTTTACATGCATGAAGTCATACTGTAGAAAACGATAATGATTATATTTTTAAATTTTAAAATAATTAAGTTTTACATTTATCATTTAAACAATAATAATACTAATAATAATAAATAATCCTGTCTAGGCAGTTGGGATCTGTTTTTTTTTTTAATGCTAATTCCCTTTATCTAAACGGCATGAGACTTTGTGATTTGCCTACACTTGCTATAGCTATTTAGCTATAGCAAGTGTAGGCAAATCACAAAGTCTCATGCCATTTAGATAATAGTAATTTTATAATAAATCCAAAAGTAAAATGCGTCAAAAGACTTATAAAAGGAAAATGAACTAATAAATGGTCCTCTGCTGCCATCTATTGGTTATATTGACAATTTCATGTCATATTCCTCATTCAAAAGTGTTTGTTTTCCACCAGGTGACAGAAATCATCCACTAAAGCACGGCACATTTTCCATGTTATCTCTATGAACGAAAATGAGAAATGTAGATCTTTTAAAGTTAATATTTTGTGGAGTTAAAAAATAATAGTGTTTAAAATGTTTTACACCACTGATGAGTTTTTGCATCTCTGTATTTAATCTGCTCAGACAGAGAAACATCACGTTTAGTTGACTCCGCAGTGGCATACAATTATTATCTTTATGTAAAGGCATTTTGTGGTTTTGATGTCGTTTGAGTTATAAATTGGCAAATTCATAGTTTCAAATTGATAAAAAAAAAGAGAAAAGAAAATGGATATAGGACAGATTGCACATATTTCCAGCCTAGAAAATAACAGTGATATAAGGATTTTCTATATTTTTAAAGGGCTAGTTCACCCAAAAAAATTGAATTCTTTCAGTAATTACTCACCCTAATGTTGTTCCAACCTTGTAAGACTTTAAAACAAAAAATCCAAACAAAAATAATGACTTTTCTCAACTATTCATTTTCTTCTGTGTGGGTCTCTGACTTGAGTTCACGAAAGCCACGACGCATGCGCGAGAACTAAGAAGATGCCGCTCACGATCATTTGATGGGAAAGTGTGAAAGGTAAGCCATTCATTTTGCGGCATTGGTAAGGCACTTTTACGTTTTCTCGTTGGTTTCTCGCGATTCGGACATCCATGAAATGCACACTTTAGAACCATTTTAAACACTACATCGAGACCCATCTTTCAAGGCTCGTGAACTCGCGTCAGAGGCCCACACAGAAGAAAATGAATAGTTGAATAACGTTTTTGTTTGTTTTTTGCACACAAAAAGTGTTCTCTTCGCTTGATAAACTTAAGGTTGAGACACTGTAGTCACTTGGACTATTTAAACGATGTCTTTATTAACTTTTCTGGGCCGGCAGATGAAATTACATAGCAGCCTATGAGCCACCATAGTGAGCCAGCTCTCAGATTTCATCAAAAATATCTTAATTTGTGTTTAATTTGACTTTAAAGGGTACATAACATGCACAGTTTCACCTAATCTCATGTTAATCTTGAGTACCTATAGAGTAGTAGTGCATCCTTAACATCTCAAAAAAGTGTTTCGTTTTATTATATTTAGAAAAGAAAAATACAGCTTTCCGATTCTCTCCGGAAAAAGCCGAGCTCCTGGAGGCGGAGCTATAGAGTCAAGCGGTAGTTCTTGATTTCCAGCAAAAGACAGAAATCTGATCCAGTTGTACTTACATGAATGGGGTCTTTTATCACTGGGACCGCTCCACGTTTTAATAGCAAACGATTTGCAAATCCAGCGTCGACCTGAGCCTTGTTAATAAAACATTCGTCACTGAAACGACCAGAACACACAACCGCACTTCCTACACTCCGTTGCTGCCCCGGAAAAACAAACTGCATCCACTGTTCCTGTAACACTGGGTTCTTTGGAAAACTGAACACGGTAAGCTTTCCCTCACATCCAAATACACACTTTTTTGGAGACATTCTTGAACAAATCCTATGCAGCGCTGGCGCCGATGATTTCCTGTTGAAGCGCGTTGATGTGCGCGGTCTCGCTCTCCTCTAGTCGACGTGCTCGCGGGCGAGCTTTTCCGAGAGAAATGCTCATATAAGGAGTTCCACTCTTATCTACGTCATTAGATCCACGATCTAAAAAAAACCAGCCGAAACTTGTACCAACCCGGAAGTAAGATTTTCAGCATAGAAATTCTCCGTTATTCGTCCAAAATATTTTTTTAAAACTTTGCCCATGTTTAGCATGAGAATCTATCTCTTTAACACTGTAAACAACTCTGAATACATGAAACACCATTGTACCCCCCCTTTAATGAATATGAAAGAATACTAGCTGGTTAGTTAAAATGATATGAAATCAACATTGAGGGATTGACTTAATAGGTAGTGTAGAACCTACTGTAATGTTCCTACCTACCCTGGTATACAAAATATATATTACATATATTTTGTTTTAATCATTCCCTCTTTGGGACCTGAGCTCCCCTAATATCAGAATCTTAAAATCGCCCCTGCAACAACTTCACCCGGAATGTGATTTCAACCAAGGAGATCCCACAGCAACAATCTGCACCCCGGACACTCTATAGCAGGGGTCACCAACTGGCGGACCCCGGTCCGAATCCGGACCGCAAAATGCGTCCATACGGACCGCGAAGCCTTTTGACATAATGAAATAAATAAATGCCGCTATTTTCTAATAAAAACACATTTATATCAGGCACATCAAAGTCAGCTCAGTAGAGCCGTTTGGGTCCAACAGCGCAACGGGTTGCTATGGTTGCTACTACAGTTACTATGCTCACTGTTGCTACGTTCAGACGCGCAGTCATTGCGTGCAATGAAGAGAGCAGAGAGCGCGCAGACAGATGAAACTTTCAGCGAGTGAAAAACGCAGAGAGATAAAACTTTCAGTGAGTGAAAAACAATGGCATTTTCAAAAATTAGTAAAGTTGACGCTGAAAACCGAGTTTTCCGGTGGGAAAATACGCATTTATTCTTCCTGCATTGAGCTGTAACTGTTACAAGGCCTGTGTGTCTCATTTGCTCCGAGTCTGTCGCGGTTGTTCAAAGTGGAAACATTAAATGTCATTACGAAGCTAAACATAGACACTTATTAGAAGAAACTTATCCTCAGCAGTCCGAGGTAAGGGCGCAGAAAATAAATGAGCTCAAAGCCCAGTATGAGCGATCTACACGGGTCGTCCTCTCTCACTCATTCGCCGCCCAACATCGAGCATACTGTATGAGTGTTCACTGAGAATACAGTGAATTTTAGACAATTTTATTTAAATTTCATAAGAGGTTATTTACATTTTTATGGACTGTACAAAATAAGAGATAAAGGGTTTCTTGCACTTTTTATTTTTCCAACACTGGTGGCACTATTTTTTGCATGTGTTTCTGAATGATATTGCTGATTATCAACATTAGATACATTGATTTAGTTAAGTAGAGACAATACAAGGAGGTTTGCGTTGATTGTGATAGTTAATCTCAGTTCAGCCGAAAAAAGCACTTTAGTTTTCCTTTTAAGTTGTTAATGTTGAAATTAATGTATGTTTAGTGCACATTTAGAGATGAAGGCATTTTGCACAGTTTCCTTAATCATATTTTTTGTCAGACATTGTTACTGGTTGAATTCAGATATTTTGTACCAAATCAACTTAAAGGACATAACAGAACAGCATTAAAATTAGATCAGTTTTGTGAAGGATTACTTATGGCTGCTTATACATATGAAAATACATATGTTTATCCATAACATTATATTTTGTTCAATAAAAAAAAAAAAATGTTATCTACACTCATTTCTTTAGTCTGGTAAAACCCATCAATTCATATTTTTAGGTATATAATTGTCCGGACCTCGGCTGGTGAGGAGGGTTCATTTACTGGACCTCAAGCGATTTTAGTTGAAGACCCCTGCTCTATAGCTAAAGTCCTGCTTGTAAGACAATATCTTGAAATGTATTGTTTAAATCACTTAGTTAAGGCTAATAATCCTTAATGGCTAGTGCTCATTTCAACATGCAGGTTTGAGTCCAGCTTGCAAAATGGCCTTGTTTAGAGCAGTAAGCTCCTTTCCATTCTCAACTGCCCTCTGTCAAAAATAAATGCAGCAAAGATAAAATGTTTCTATAATCATTTCCCTTGACAGAAAAGGGAATCAATGTTTCCTTCCAAATTATGCGCTGCAGAGCTTTTATATAAATGACATGGAACGTAGAATTATATATTTATCACAGTTATCAAGAGAAGATAACTGTGACGGCAGAGGTAATGGTGTAAACATATACAGACTCTGGCAGGAATATGTATGTGCAAACAAAGGATAAAATCAAGTCAATGTAGAAACAAGTTAAGATGTCATCCCAGATGTCGATTTTCAGCCGATTTCAGTTGTAAGCTGCATTAACATTAACAAGCTGACTTTAGGATTTTTTTCTTATTTCGTGAAGAAGGTCCTCGCAAAGAAATCATTATTTTAGGGGGTCCTTCCATTTCATATTTTAAACAAAGAATTGTTTAATGAAAAATTCTATCATTAGAATCAAAGTACTTTGCAAATAAAAGAGGCATCTTGGGGACTACTTGCATTTAGAGAAGATGAATTAACACATCTCTGAAAGCATGTTTAGATCCCTCCACTGGGTTTCCAAGGGTTTTAACTGCTACTCCAGGACAGGAGAATGTACTAAAGAGAAAGTAAGGATACACGGTGCGTTGTTGGAAGAAGATGGAACACTTGGTCTGCAAATGTGATAAATGATATAGATCCCAAAGTATTTATATATACTTTAAAAGGAGCTCCAGACAGACAACAAAAGAATATGATGATAAAGAACCTCAATCTTCTCATCCTCTTTTAGCCCTGTGGACTTCAAAAGCTTGTCTGTGTCATGCATCTTGATCCCATCTACACTGACCCTACAGAAGGGGTTAACCAGCCCACTGCTGTAGAAGCACTATGTCTATTCTGAGATCTTTGAAAACAGCTCCTGGATCCCAGTGAACAAAACATGAAGGTTTTATAAATACCTGCGAGCCCACCTAAAGAGCAGACAAGGATATAAAACTCTGTTTTAAAGAGTTTCAGGTTTTGCTCTGTTTAAACTGTTTTTGCTTTTAAAATAGTTCACTCTAGTATATTATGAGTAGTTTTATTATGATGTTAGCATACATTTGTGATCTGGATTCATACTAAGACCAGTGGGAGGTTGATATGGGAGCTTCAGGCATACACTACCATTCAAAAGTTTGGGGTCGGAAAGATTATTATTTTTTAAATGCGTTTCTGATGCCCATAAAGGCTGCATTTATTTAATAAAAATACAGTATAAACTGTAATATTGCGAAACATTATTATACATTTATATTTTAATATTTCAAAATACTATAATACTCCTGTGATGGCAAAGCTGAATTTTCAGCATCGTTACTCCAGTCTTCAGAAATCATTCTAATATGCTGATTTGCTGCTCAAGAAACATTTCTTATTATTAGCAATGCTTGCAACTTTTTACACTTTGATTACCAGCAATGTGAATGAATGAGTATAAGCATACCTATAATAATAATCAAATGTCTAAATTAAGATAACATCTCCTCAACTGTGATCAGCATATAATTACAATCAGTCTACATTTGAGACCTTCTTTTAATAGGTGTCAGATCAAATTAATAACAGAGCAAATCTAAAGTAAATGAAAGCTTTTAAGACAGTTTCTTCAGAAGCAGAGGAAAAGATATACATGTACGCAGGGAATCATTGCCCATTCTACTAGATTCAGCGGTAACACTTCAGTTGAGGGTCCAATTCTCACTATTAACTAGTTGCTTATTAGCATGCATGTTACTAGCGTATTGGATGTTTATAAGTACTTATAAAGCACATATTAAAGGGATAGTTCACTTTGAAATTAAATTTTGGTATGTTTTAGCTTACCTCAAGGGCATCCAAGATGTAGGTGTCTTTTTTTCCGCAGTAGTTTCAATTTTGATATTTTTAGGTCAAACCGTTCTTGTCTCTCAGTCATATCATGCAGGTCTATGGTCACCCCCTCAAAGAGCATGCACAGAGTCCAAATTAAAACAATTCCCCATCGTCCAAATTAAACAATTCCCCATCGTAAGTACACATTGATGGCCTAAGACACGAAACGAGCGGTTTGTGTGAGAAAACAAACAGTATTTATATCGTTTTTACCTTTTGTACACAGCCACGTCCAAGTGATCTGAAGGCGCGGGCGCTTCCAATTGTGTGACGTGTGCGCAGGCTGGTGCATAGATAAATACACAAACTGCTCGTTTCGTGTCTTAGGCCATCAATGTGTACTTACGATGGGGAATTGTTTAATTTGGACGATGGGGAATTGTTTTAATTTGGACTCTGTGCATGCTCTTTGAGACAGTGACCACAGACCTGCATTATCTGACTGAGAGACAAGAACGGTTTGACCTAAAAATATCAACATTGAAACTACTGCGGAAAAAAAGACACCTACATCTTGGATGCCCTTGAGGTAAGCTAAAATATACCAAAATTTAATGTCAAAGTGAACTATCCCTTTAATGCCTTATTCTGCATGACCATATTCTACATTCTTCAATCCTACCCAATACCTAAAGTTAACAACTACCTTACTAGCTATTAATAAGCAGTCATTAGGAGTTAACTGAGGCAAAAGTCATAGTTTATGTTAGGTAATAGTGAGAACTGGACTCTAAACTAAAGCCTGACAGATTCAGCTGTTGGATCACTGTGTGGATCTAATAAGCTTTAGCTGGTTAAGTTGGTGAAGTGTGCTGTTCACTCACCACTCAAAGTCATGTGCTCTGCAGATGCACGGTTCTGCAGAAAGGATCCTGGAGTTGTCCCATCCCACCATGCAGTAGTTTCCAGGACGACGCTTCATGTAGATCTGCTTTTGACCCATTATGCATGGCTCACCCTAAGAAAATATTAAAGTCAGCTACAATTTATTGCCCCCTCCCCTCCCCTCCCTTCCCTTAAAAAAAATAAATAAAATAAAATCACCTGGTTATGCAGGTGCCAGGTTTGGTAGTCTCCCTCTGTGCACCTTCTGGTAAATATGGACTTGTAGTCAATTTTAATAAGCTGCCATTCAGATCGGTGGCTGAAGTGTCCAAAAAACCTGCCAATAGACAAAGAAAGGCTTAACTCTCAAACTACTCACTCATTTTCAAGTGAACCAGGAGACCTTCATTAGCTGGTTCAGGCGTGTAATGTATGCATTGGAATTAAACTTTGCAAAAAGGTACATCTCCAGAGGCCAGGCAATCATGGGTTACTTCATTAGCTATGTCTAAAATTGCTCCCTGTATCATATAAAGTGCACAGTATAGGGTCAATCGTATTATCTGAATACAGAGTGAACAATTTAATGGCCCATATCGTTCACTCTTGTAGAAATGCACTCTGATATATAGTATACTGTCCTGACTAACTTGGATAATGCAATAAATAAATAAATATGCAATTGTTCATATTTGTTTATTCTTATTGACAGTTCTTTAATTCTCTTATTTTTAAGCACGGCAAACAAACAGAACAAAGATTTATGAAACAGACAATGTTAATATAGATAGATTTTAGACAGCCAGAAACCAGAAGAAATACATATACCAGACCTTTGCCTAACGACATAAAACATGGGCTCTATAACCACTGTAACTGGCCAAGGTCCGCCCACTAAATCAGTTTTGTTTTTTTAGTCTGTTGTCGTGACTCAATAAACCTGGTCATTTCCATTCGATCTTATCCAATACTGCAAGGATTGTTTAATGTGTGTTTAAAGTAATAATTAAAAAGTACAAAATGACCCTGTTAAACTAGATACAGTACCAGCACTGAGACATAATGAGAAATGCTGTTGGTTCACTGAGACTAACAGCATTAGCTTAGGAGTCTGATTAATTAACCTTTTCTCATGAGTGTATCTCTTGTACGAGCAGAGCTCAGAGGAATCTATTCGAAAAATAGGACATAATGAGGATGCACAGGCTGTGTGAGATGGCGATCAAAAACAAACCTCTATATACTTACGTCATGATGTGATTTTCTGCACCTGCCTCCACCAAAACACCATCCACGAACAGCGGCATGGCTGAGAAACTGTGACGAGTCCACTGACGACCTTCATCGAAGCTGATCCTGCAGCAGACATCGAGATGTTCAAATGTCAGTGGATGACAAAACTTCAAATAGAAGAACGAATGTCATGAGGGTTTCGAATAGTGTTAAGTTTGTCAGATATGTTTTAATTTAGCCTTGCTATGTCAAATATCCATTTTACTCTATTTAGTCAACCTATCCTGTTTTTGTTTAAACGTTTTTTTCAAAAGTGTTTTGTTTTAAAAGTCTGGCAATTAGGGATGTGCCCAAAGCTAAATACTTTATTTGGAAATCCATGGATAATGGCTTTAAAACAAATAAAAAATTCTGCCTACAAAAAAAAACAAAAACAAAAAAAACGGCTATATAACAGATGAGCCAGGGGATAGCACAATATTATACATAATTATACATATACATGTATAATATGTATAATATGGCCGCATCTTTTGCAGCCTCTCTTTCTCTCACATGATGGCTTTCTAAAAACGCGGCTCTCAAAAGCAGTTCAACTTTTAAAAAACGTGTCTCTGGATCTTGCACTTTTTTTTTTTTCTTCTGGTGTTACAAATTTTTTTTTTTCACAGAACACATTTTTGCTATTAAAAAAGGGAGACGCAGGTCAGTGGAACGAAAAAAGCACAAAGTATAGAGATGTGTTTTTAAAAAAAGTTTTTAGAATGCTGTGTCGTGCAAAACGTTGAGACGTTTTAACGTACATACACACATACATACATATGAATCTTGATAATTTAACATTGAGACGTTGCCTCCTAAGAGACGCAAGCAGTACAGTACATTACAGTTAAAGATGGCCGCCTGGCGTACGTTTACATTGAAAAATGATGTAAAAAAACCCAGAAACAACATGAAAAAAAAAATGCTTTAAGAAAAAAAAAGTTTTTGACATCTTAGGTAGGAGGGAGTACAAGCAAGTAAGAGCTGGAGAACTTTCTTCCAGAAAGTTTGATCATGATACTTTCTGACAGCTTATCAACATCATTTCACAGGTGCAAACAGTATAGTATCATGTGTGACAAGGTCGCAAGGAAAGGACTGAAGCGTGATGGCAAAGTTGCCTCCAAGTTGTCTCCGGTCTGCTAAAAGCAACAGTCTGAGGCAGTGTTGACATGTATCCATTAAGAGAACATGCAGTCAGGGCTGTTATTTGAAGTCATACTTGCAGGAAATGACATGACTGCCCTCCACAGTTGTGACTCCACTTACTGTCTTGCTTGAGTTGTTTAAGAGAACTAAAAAATGAAGTTGCCACACTTCAGTGGGCCTAAAACTAAAGCCAAACGCTTCGAGTGATAAGAGAGAAAAGATTTAAGACTCTGGAGGATTAAACATCACTGAAGCAAAACCAGGGAGGGCCAATTTGAAGGAGGAACCAATGTGTGAACTCAGGGGGGATAAGTAGGAGGCTTTAATATGGAACACTTCCCATGGTTCGTCACATAAAAAAAACTGATTCCAATCTGCTATTTGGCAGCCTCTGTGTCCTGCTGTTTCATTTTTGTTCTTGTTGGGAGCATGTTCGACCCACACCAAGGTGTTTTTTTTTTTCCTTCAACGATCTCAATAACACAGAACTGACGCAGAGTGCCGACCGAAGCAAGTGAAGCAGGAATTTCACCAAACCAGCATGAATAAACCTGGCAGAATCAAACTTATTTTCACCTACCAAAGATGTCTAGTGGGCACAGTGGGCTGCTTCACGGCAACCAAAGCTCCACCTTTGTCCAAAAACCACACGTTGTGCTCTTCTTCAAAAATCTGCATCATGGGAAGAACAACATGGAGTTATTTTCATGTTATTGAACAAATCGAAGGGGCTTTCGCAGCGGGTAGTTCTAGGAACTAGCCACCAGGGTGGTTCCCAGAGAACTAATGGTTTCCTTAGGAACATTTTCCTGGTTGCATTCGCACCGTCAGTAGGAACTCTGAAGTGATATAAGCCGTGCTTGTTGTTGTGACTTTTATTTTGACGGCGATGAGAACGCCAGCCTGAGCCACACAGTGCTCGCATTCTCCGTGTTCATTAGTTTACGATCTGTCAAACAGTCCAGTCTAATACGTTATTAGATAGAACTGTTATACATAGAAAGTAGACAGTACATGAAAAGGTATTGGTGTTTGCCATGTGGTTGATGTCCAGTGTTGCTAGCTGAGCAGAAATACATAATCATGTTTCGCTTGGTCCCCTCAAAGTTGCGTTGGATTTTCTCCCTTAGCGTAAAGGTTGAGGGGTCCATTTTAAAATGGCGGGTGCTGGTGTTTCGTGTGCGTTCGGCCAATCAGCGTACACTTACATCACTGGTAGTTCCTATAGTGCTGGTTTAGACCCTACTCTGAAGTAGGAGCTAAATTAGTTCCTCCTAAAGGAGTTCATAGAACTAAAATCATTCCTAGTTCCTGTGGTGCGAACACGCCGAAATCCGGGTACTTCTGCCAATGGTTCTAGGAACTATGAAAAGGTTCTTCCGGTGCGAAAGCCCCTAAAGGTAGTTTGCATATTGAACAAATTTGAGTACTTTTCTTGCAGACAAATGCCAAATTTACACTGCAAAGGCGGCACAGAAGCGCTTCTGAAGTGGCAATTAGGTGTCTTTACACAAACTGCTTAATGCTGCTCATAAATGCATTTACACAACAATTTTGACTGCATATTGGTATACTAGGGGCTGAGGTGGATCAGGGCAGGTAAAATTTAGTCTGGCTTTCATGCTGCATTGCATCTTTACACAAAATGTTGAGCAGGCACAGAGCAGCCTTAACTCAGCTGTGTAAAGTTGCCTTTTAGTTTTTTATGCTAGATGTTGCACTCTGGTTTAACCTTTTCGGTTTTGCAATTATTGGCTCTTTCATAAGAATTGTGTTTTTGCTGATTTTTATGTCCCTTTGGGTAAACAACTAAATGAAATCCGTTAAAAAGTTAAATGAAAATGTACACTATCAGTCAAAAGTTGAAATTATGAAATAACAGAATGGGAATTATATAGTGTGACTGTATATATATATATATATATATATATATATATACACACACACATACATACATACATATGAATCTTGATAATTTAACATTGTTAAATTAAATTAGTACAGATATTTTTAGTGCAGAGGTGTGAAGCAGCCATACCTGTCTCCAGTTATTGCCTGCGTCTGATGAAATGAACATAGCCACATTATTGTAAGACAGTTCGGGGCCAATATTTCCTAGGAAATAAATCATAAAAAACATTTGTGTTAAATAATGAAACAATGTAAAAACCAGCATGCCACATTCAAAATCCATAAACCAACAAATATGTATTTATATTTGAATAAGCAGCCTTTGTAATTGAGGTCAGGCAGTATAGTTCAATATTTGCTCAATTCATGCGCATACAAGCTCAATATATACACAACATGCATAAACAAACATACACAAACACACTCAGCTCTGACTGCAATGTTCCCTCACATCCTGACAAAAACAATGATGTGCACTTTCATTAAAATATTTTTTAATGTTTTTGAGTCTCTATTGCTCACCCAGGCTGCATTTATTTGTTAAAAAATACAGTAAAAACAGAAACATTGTGAAATATTATTACAATTTAAAAAAATGTTAACTATTCTAATATATTTTAAAATGCAATTCATTATGTGTAATGCAAAGCTGAATTTATAGCATCATTACTCCAGTCTTCAGTGTCACATGATCCTTCAGAAATCATTCTAATATGATGATTTGCTACTCAAGAAACATTTATTATTACCAGTGCTTAAAGTTTTGCAGCTTAATATTTCTGTAGAAACCATGATACTTTATTTTCAGGATTCTTTGATGAATAGAAAGCATTTATTTGAAATCAAAATCTTTGTAACATTATAAATGTCTTTACGGGTCTCTCTTGATCAGTATAATGCATCCTTGCAGAATAAAAGTAGGCTATTAAAATATTTCAATATGAACTCAAACACTTCTAATCATCCAAGAGCAAATGGTCTGAGCTACTGTATATTATCCACACTCATTTTATATCTGTAAACTCTTACTGCATGAAAACAAGTGTCTAATTTTTGTGAATTTTAGGAGAAACATCTGAGTCAGTGTTCTGAAGCTCTAAAAGAGAAAGTTCTGAGCAACAAAATTTCCCTCTGGGAACGACTCTGAATTACAGTAGAGAGAATGAAAAAGATAAGGAAAGAGTGCTGCATATTCACAGATGAACTGATACTCTTGTGTAGTTTTGTTGCGTCGATGTTGTTTTACGCCTACGCACACAAACATGATGACTAGCGTATAACCGCCTGCAGTCGCCTCTGCTGTGTGCTGTTGCCCTGTCTTCTAAGACTGTCAGAATGAACTGAGAGGAAGTGACGGTACGTCCTTGAGTTGCCTGTGAGAAATTAGTTTATTTCCTTCGAGTGAAAACTTTAACAGCAAACCCGCTGGAGATGTGAAATGAGAGAGATGTTTATGTTTAGAGAAATCCTGTATATTTAATGAATGATTGCACTTGAGGTGATTTCATGACAAATATTTAACACCTGGCCACACATTAAAGTACAGGACAAATGAGTTATGACACTGGATTACTATCAATGTTGAAAACTTTTGTACAGATGGATATTTCTGTGGACAACAGGAAAATTGTAATGGTTTTACGTATACCATTACAAAATTTTGGTGCATGGCCTCGAACATGCATCAAAACCATTGCATAAGCCAAAAAAATGTCAGCAAATATGAAGACATTCATATAAGAGAATAATGTGCATTACTGTACATTGATAACTGCATGGAACTGCATTACTTTGTTCTAATAGCAGGGAAGTGTTACTCTGGAAATCCAGAGTTCTCGTGAGAGCACAAGCTGAATTTGCTCAGCGAGTTTACTCATTGCTCATTAAATATTCCCTTGTATCCGAGCTGCACCAATCACATCGGGTTATCTGATATAGGCGGGCCAGAGGCGAGCTAAACAGATGACGACAGCGCTGTGACGTCGAAGTCATTAGTAAACATTGCAAGATGGCTATGAATGAACACCATTTGTTTGAAACGGCACTGGCTGCTAGAATGAATGAGTTAGACTTGGCTTTTTATCTAGAAGAGGAACAGAAGACGGCGCTCGAATCGTTCCTTTGCAAGAAGGACGTTTTTGCTGTTTTGCCGACCGGATACGGCAAGAGTCTAATCTACCAGTTATCTCCGCTGGTAGCTAAGCGTATGAGGCTTGTTGTGATTGGTCGTAGTGTTATCTAATTGCGTGCAGTGAGATTTTCAAATGCATGCTTGGTTCCGCCCCTCGAGCTGGCCGATTTTCATTAGTCGATGCCAGACCATTAATCTTTCAGATTTAGGTCTGGATTTCCAGGCTAGGGAAGTGTAACAAAACCTGCACAAGTGAGATTTAAATTTGGCTAGTCACTTCTGCTAGTTAGCAAATGAAGCATTAAAAGACATACAAGCTGCTCACTATCAGATTGGATATTAAAATTCTCATTCTAAACCTGTATGACTTTCTTCTGCAGAACACAAAAGAAGATATTTTGGAGAATGACTGACTTCCACTGTATGGACATTTCTCAAAATATCTTATTTTATGCTCCACGGAGTTGACATAAGGTTGAGTAAACGACAGAATTTTCTCTTGTGGTTCGTTTTTGTAATTTAGGGTGAACTGCTCATTGCAAAGCTGAGAGGAATCAAATGTCAAATCACTTTTTCAATTGATGCCAAAAACCACTTTCAACACCAACTAACAGGACTCATCTCTGACTGCGAACAGCAAAAGCTCTGGCGTGAAAGCATTCTTACTGACCAGCCTGAAGTATCGAGCAACATTTTAGTTTCTCACAAACACGCCGACACACACAACAGCAACCGAACATGACAGTCCCACACATGTCGTTCAGATTTTCCATTTACCTGTAGCCACGATGACTCCCGGCGCCGAGCTCTTGGTGGAGATGGAGCCTGAGAGGTACGGGTTCTCTGACATCTGCAGTTGTAGGTGCAGCGAGCAAAACGGCTGAGCAGAGAGAAAGAGACACATCCTCCATTAGCCACAACAAAGCTATTATGTAGCTGTCAATCAAAGCAAGCCAACGTGATCCCGCAGGCATGAGAACGTCTAAGACAATAAGCGCACAAGCAGTGCTGTGTTGGCCATATTGTAGGTGACTTTATGCTTAATATTAAACAATTCATGATATAGAAACAACTCCCATAATTCACTGTCATGACCCAGGAGTACCATGGATAATGCTGTGTGATCTATTGTGCACTGGGTACTGTTAATCTTGTGGTCGGATATCTGCATGTAAACAAAATAGCAGCTCAGGTAAATCAAGGCAATAAATCTATGAAGCAAACCTAGCCAATCATGTTAAAGGACGATAGAGGACAACGCTGCAAAGAGATACTACGCTTAGCAAGGCAACACATGTAGAATAATGCTGCGTTCCATTCAAATTCAGATGTAGAATATTCCATATTTGATATTTTCCCATATATCTAAAGTTCAAACCATAAAGGCCAGATTTTTGGTAGACGATACAAAGCAAAATGGCAATGCTTCTATTAGATTAGTAGGTGTTTGGCTGTTAAACACAGTCACCTGGAAACCAATTTGCAGAGGATAAACAATGTGATTTGATGTTTTATAGGTGTAATTATCAACACAGATGATCACCCCTGTCTCTGCATGTTTACTAACATTTTATCATATAATTTCGGAGCTTTGACTCATTGATGTGTTTTGTTTGCTTGACATGTATTTTAATTAACTTTGAGCTTCTCCCTGGGTGCAGAAACATTGCACAATGATGTCCTGAGTTGTGAATCTTTGTATAAGTTTCCAAGTTTATGTGTCATTCTATTACACTTTTCCAATAAGGAAGTTGATTTCCCGAAATTGAAAGCATTATACACTGTGGCATGCCGTGACTCGTCAAAACTAAATCGTGGCCATTATAATCATCTGCACTACACGGGAAGCAGTCAATGTACATATAATAATGTAAATTAATAATAAATCAGTCCACTTTATTTTGACTGCTATTAAATGACTGCTCTGGTTGTATAATTTTAGTAATCTTCTGTTTTTCAGTTGTAGTTAAACTATCATACACTATTATTTGGGGTTAGCATTTATTTTATTTTATTTTTATTTATTTTTTGAAGCCAGGATGCATTCAATTGACCAAAAGTGAAATTAAAGACTTTTAACATTGTTACAAAAAATCTATTAGTTTCTATTCATTAAATAATTTGAAAAAAAAATCATGCTTTCCATACATTTGTCAACATTAGTGGAGCGGCTAAGTGCTTATGTTTGGCAGAATCATTCAGTTTATGATACAAGCGTGAAAATTGGCATGAGCAGTCTCCATGGGTCACTTGACAAGAAAATTGTCCGAGCCACTTGAAATTTCAAGATGGCGGCCATTTTTCAAGATAGCCACCACCTTAGTGGAGCAATTAGGCTTAAGAAATCATTTAGTTGGTGATACAAGCATGAAAATTGCCATGAGCCTAATTGCTCCACTAAGGTGGTGGCCATCTTGAAAAATGGCCGCCATCTTGAAATTTCAAGTAGCTGTGGGTGGCTTATTGTCCAGTGACCATCAGAGACTGCTCATGCCAATTTTCATGTTTGTATCACCAAATAAACCACTATATCACTTAACTGCTCCACTAAGGTGTCGGCCATCTTGAAAAATGGCCGCCATCTTGAAATTTCAAGTGGCTCGGACAATTTTCTTGTCAAGTGACCCATGGAGACTGCTCATGCCAATGTTCACGCTTGTATCATAAACTGAACGATTATATCACTTAGCCGCTCCACTACATTGATAATCATACGAAATGCACCAAATCAGCATATTTGAAGAATGATTTCTGAAGGATCATGTGACACTGAAGTGATGATGCTGAAAATTCAGCTTTGACATCACAGGAATAAATTACATTTTAAAACATATTAGAAAACAGCTATTTTGAATCTACTGTTACTGTTTTACTGTATCTTTAGTCAAATAAATGGTGAGCACAAGAGACATTTTTTTTTTTTATTACCACCAAACTTTTGAATGGTATTTTACTATTCTAAAATAGCCCATGCAAAGTCAATTTCATAGCATTTCCAAATAAAGTAGCATTTGATTTAATTTTAATATTGCTGAAGTAGCCTCAAGCTTACAGCTGATTGGTCCGTGTTAGTAAATATTCAGAAGTAGCAAGTAGAAACTAGACAGCCTCAAGCCGAGACTTGTACAAGTATGTGTATTTGAAATAAAGGGCATGTGTGATGTTTTATTACTGAGTGCAATTGTGGGTACATGTTATTTATCCACCAGTGAAAAGGTAACATGAAGTGGGGTGGGGGGTATGGCATTGTTGAAAGTGCTATCCTTACCATACGGGCTAATTGCCTTTTACAGTCATTACCGGCAAAAGACAGGGATTTGACATTAAAACAGAGAAGTAACTCTTCTAGGACCTCCAACATAACAAAACAAGAATTATACCTGCTCTCTACATGCAAGGAATTGTCCTTTTCATCCCCTCAATGGATGGCTTGACATTATTACGTGGACGGCAACAGGATTTTAAGTCAATAATCGTAAGGGTTATAGGAGGCTATATGAAAGTGTCAAACAAGAGAACTATTACAGTCAACTCAGATTCAAGCCTCTTCAATCTGCAGGGGCTCTGTGTGTATTTCGGCCTTCATTTTTTTTTCTTCTGCATCTAAACATGATGCCGCTAATAAATATTCATAGTTCCCTATGTGTATCCAAGACCCTAAAACTAGTTTTCATTTAAAAATAATAATAATAATAAAATATATTATTTGATTTACCTACACAAGGGAAATCTAATATCCTTTTATGCAATATTATGCATTACAGAGTCTGTAGCCTTTAATCAAATTATTTGGAGAAACAAAATATCCTTGAGAGAATTAGACAGTTAAGCTAAGTGCATGCCAACAAGAGATATTTCCTACATTTCCTTGCATATTCTTTTGTATACCCATAAATAACTAAATAAAACAATAAGAAATTGAAATTGAAGAAATCTATCTATCTATCTACAAAACAACAAATTTACCAAGTTAAAGGAATAGTTCACTCACTATTAAAAATTGTAATACAATAAAAAAATGAAGAAAAAAATTCAAAATTAAAATTTGTATTGATTCATTGTTGATTTGTTTCATTTTTCTTTATTTTTTTATTTTATAACACTTACAATGTATAAAATGTATTTTAGTAATGATTAACATGAGATAAATAAATAATTCACTGACTAATGAAATGAAATGTCTTTATTTCTCTCTCTCACTTCCTTACCAGCACACAATGAATGGGATTTCCAGCCAGGTCAGTAGCAGGCGCCTGCAAAAGCCTCCAGTCGCGGCCCTTGTTGTAAGTAATGTACGTCTTCACCTGGTTCTCCACCTTCCTATTAGCAATGAGCATGCCTTCAATCCCTGCTACCTGGGAACAAGGGGGAAGAAATACAATACAAATATGAACATCTATATCCATGGTTACAGCTCTTTCGACTGTCATCTAAAAAAGCCTCTTAATTACGCAGTATCTAACGCCCACTCTATGATAGCTCAAGCTAGCTGACATGTTCCAGACAATTTCAAGGTATTCCTCTAGCTGACAAGCATCTAACCCACAGCCAGGCTGCTCATCCTTGGCTTGAAACAAGTCCAAACTTAGCAATATTGAATCGTGACAGTGGTGCTAGCGACCGGTTTAAATTGCTCCAGCTAGCGAAGCCCGCTCTAAGGCAGGGTCCGAGTCTGTAAGTGGCACTAATAGGGACTGCATTTGACAGTGTCACAGTGACGGAGCCGCATTGGATGGACACGGCTAATGATGTCCCCCCCTCCGCTGGCCAGACGTGTCAATCACAGTGGTAATTATTTATTATCCTTTAGCTTCCATCTCTCCATTCCAATGTTCTCCCCGGAAGAAGATGGATGTACTGGTTGTTGTAGAGCGGTTCATATTCAGCATGCTCTGCAAATCGGGTCACACTTCAGTGAGTGGATCAGCTGCTCATTCGTGTTTACAATGAATTCATCAGGACTACGTGTTCAGCACTATGCAAACAATCAAAAGAGCAAACAAAGCAAAGATCTTTAGCCTGAAATACATCTGTTAAAAACAGAGTAAAAGAAGAATGACCAAGCAAGTCTTGATGTTTTAACTGTTTAAGAAGCCATGCAACATACTGTATGTTGGTGACTTTTCAACTGGGAGGAAAAACAAATTGGAAATCATTGGCAACCTGGGGAACTGACCTTCTACATCCGTTTATAATCAACTTTGAGACCAGTTGGTTAAAAGTAATAATAAAAATGGCTAAGACAATTTTATTCTGAGCAAGCAAACAATGAAACAATAATGTCCATAAACTATTTGGGTCTATTGTACACTACACTCTTAAAAATAAAGGTTCTTTATTGGCATTCCTTGAAGAACCTTTAAAGGGATAGTTTTCCCAAAAATGTTCTCACCCTCAAGTTGCTCCAAACCTGTATGAATTTCTTTCTTCTGCTCAACACAAAACATATTTTGAGGAATATGGGTAACCAAACAGTTGATGTATTGAAAATCTATGGAAGCCAAACGGGTACATCAACTGTTTGGTTACTGACATTCTTCCAAATATCTTGTTTTGTGTTCAGCAGAAGAAAGAAACTCATACAGGTTTAGAACAACTTGAGGGTGAGTAAATAATGATAGAATTTTCATTTTTGGGTGAACCATTCCTTTTAACATCTACGGAAACTTTCCATTCCACAAAAAGGTTCTTTATAGTGCAAAAAGTTTCATTAGATTAAAAAAAAAATGGAACTTTTTACTCTTTACTTTTAAGAGTGTCCAGTTCAAACGATTGAGGATGTTAAGATTATTTTAAAGTTTTTGAAATAAGTATCTTATGCTCACCATTTATTTGATCATTGTAAAATATTATTACATTTTTAAACAACTTTGTTCAAATTCTTTGATAATAGAATATTGGAAACATTTTTTTTTGTAACAATGTAGAAGTCCTTACTGTTACTTCTAACCAATGAAATACATCATGGCTGAATAAAAGTATTACTTTCTTCTAAAGTAAAAAATCTTACTGACCCCAAACTTTTGAACGGTAGGCTATATTTTAGTGTTGCCAAGGAAATCATAGTGCATACTTTGCCAACAGAATGACATGATGCCAACTGATGCCAACACCAAAAAAGTTTGTGCAAATGGTGCCAGAATCAAAATATCCATTATTAATCATTACTGTTATAGAACTATATAAAAAGTAAAATAACCCCACTTCTCGCCGATCAATAAGCATATAAATATGACAAACTTCTAGCCACAAACCGTGTCTAGACTCCAACTGGAGTTTCAGTGAAAAAGGCCAGTTTTCAATAAGCAGTAATGAAGGCTGCTGCAATCTATTAGAGATATGGATGGACTGCTGATTCAGTATTGGCAGGGTAAGCGTGCATTGAGCCAGCCTTGGCACAGCAATGGGGAGGCGCATCATAACCAATGCATTAATGAAACCATCCTTGCTTGCACTCACTAATGGAGACTATTTTTAGCTGCTTGGACAAGGGGAGTGAATGTTTCAGTCCTCAACTTTTTTTGTGCTTTGTACAGGCTGCTAATTTTAAAGCAATACAATATAGTATATGCTGAGAGCAACCATAGTCTGATGGTAATGTCTCACTGTCGTGAAGGAAGAATGGTTTCCTTGAACTCAATTGGCAAATCTATTATTATAAAAAAACTACAGGCAATGTTCTTGGCCACAGACAGCTGGATCGATCTTGGAATACTGATACTTCCGATACTTAAGTTTTCTAGTGAGGGTTTACCCTCACAAAATAATATTGATTGTGGCAGACTATTATTTAGTATAAAAAAAATCATGCAAATCATACGGTTTAAATTAAATTATTACAATTAATTAAATATTAACATAAAAAATATGTATATATATACATACATATTCCGATATTTCGGTTATTGTTTGCAAGTATGTATTTACATTTGTAAGTAAATTTTTTTATAGACCTTGACAGGAATGAAAACGAGGCTGTGAGGGATAGACTTACTATGTTTTCGATCGCATCTGCTTTAAAAAGCTGTATAAAGCTCCTATAGCTCACTTATAATTTTCCACAGCTCATTGTTGTTGTTGTTTTTTTTAAACTGAAATTACTTGGAAAGATATTTTTGCAGTGTTTCATCAGCAGAGCAATCCAAAAACCCATTAACTAACAGTACAACCCACTGAAGAGATGTATGTTGTTAAAAATCAAGGATGGCGTTGCTGTGAATAAGGTCTATTCACTTCAGTACTTGAAAAGAAAATATCTAACAGCCTATTACTACAACTTAAGCTAGATTTCCTAGACGGAGAAAGTTACAGTCTGTTTTCATGGTACAATGAACTCTTATCTCAAAAGATCAAGGGAAACTTCATTCCTTATGATAGGACACATTTAAAACGGGGTTGTACACGAAACGCGAGCAGTTCCCATTGAATCAGCAGCCTCTCCCCGCTAGCACCCCCTCGATAACATTTAACTACAACTCAATTTATCTCTCTGTCTTCATTGCTATCGTTCATTTATGCTTGTTAATTCCCCAGAGGCTTAAGATAATGTGGGCTATGCTTGAGTGCCAGGGCGAGAAGTGGCGTCTGACATGAATTCTAATGCAGCCGGAGGAGTAATGAGCATCTAGCATGAAGCCGTTGACTTGAAGGCTAATGTTAGCATGTTAACAAGTTAGAGATGAAGTTATGCCTCGTAAAGGTCGATCATGCTGTTGCCTCCGAGGCCACGGCTGGTCCTGACGTTTTCCAGGGCCAAGGTGAAGTACACCCCACGCGTGTCAGATATGTACAGGTTGTAGGTGTCATTCTGGTTCCACTCCTGGACGGCGGTGAAAACCTGACCTTGATCTGTGCTCACAATATGCATGTCCTAGAAAAAGAAAGAAGGAGAAAAGACAGCTGAAGGGTGAGAAAAAAGAAAGCATAAGTCATTAGTAAGGACCCCTGCTAGTTCTTGCTGGGCATGATCTACGGGATTACATGTTTGCGAAGAGCTCAATTGAACATGTGTTTTAATGTATACCCAGCTGACCAAAGCTAGCCAACTGAAACGATGTTGTACTTCAGTCCTATAACTGGAGAAATGTGCAGAAATGTGCTTGGCATTGGTGACTAAAAACCTTTACTTTTGTGTAATCATTCATCCAAGCCGATAGGTGTAATTAGAAAAGCCAAAACCACTGTTGTATCAAGTGAGATATCCGCAGGGGATTTGTAAGCTGATTAAAAGCTAATAATTAATTAAATCATAAAAATGCACAAGTAAAATTCATAAATGATTTTCAAATAAACAAACAAAATAAAACAGAAGCCCTGTATCTCTATATTTTGTCATAAATCTTCATAAATCATTTCTTTTGGTCACCCGTTATATCAGTCTCTGGGTTTTGCAAATATGTAACCAATGAAAAGTATTAAAAATAGCTTGCGACTAAAACGTGTAACTCCATTGGCTCCGCAAATTGCCGGTTGGTAAAGCCTCAAAACTTGGGGGTGGGAGGAGTTAAGAAGAATGGGTAAATTTGCAATTTGAGGTAAATCCAGCCCTGTAACTGATTAAACATAACTAAATAAAACTGCAAATGTTTTATTTTTTAATCAATCTAATACATTTGAAATTTTATGTCGCCTCTTACCTTTGGAAGGGAGTATTTGGGGATTTTGATGCGTACAAAATGTTCTCTTTGATAGGATACATAGTAGCTCGCTCTGCCAGTAGTCGTCACCTGAATGGGAAAAAAAAAAATCATATCTCATATCTCAGATATCAAATAACTGGCTTCAACACTGGAAGATCCATTGACAGTAAATATTGATTTGTCTTTGTACTTTGAAGAAAAGTTAAGAAGGGATCAGTATGACCAAAATATTACATAACACAGTATGAGTAATTTTATATAACGCTGATGCTGTATATTAAAATATAAACTCTAATAATGGCTTTGTCAAAAGTAACCTAACTGGCAACTCAGAGATGGGTAAGTTTCAGGTATATACATGTATAAATAATCGGAAAACGTCTATTCCGGTAATGGAAGTTGAGCGAATGAATCAAATTGATTACTTTTTCAGATTTTAAATTACTAATTCATTGAGTTCTTAATAAACTCATAAAACAATCATTAAAAACATTTGGAGAAAAAACGATAGATATTCTGCTATACTGCAGTATACAACAAAAGTTACATTTTGTAATGCGTCTATCATGAGATAGCAGAACATCTATCAGCATGTCTAGCAGTAGTATATAGACCTTATGTAGCCCCGCCCCCTTTTCAGCACTGCGCTCGTTGAGTTCGGTCTTCCGGTTTGTGTTTCCACAGAATGAACCCCTCATTTTAAAATCTTCCAGGTATCCTGACATTTGTTATGACATCCACTTCAAACATCACAATGCCCATGATAACTTTCGTTAACTCTACAATAAGGAAATCCACTTCACTAGCTAATTACTCTTCGACAGCGATGCCATAGAAATATTCAGAGCTACCGCAAAAATGGCGCATAAGGTTTATACTGTAATAGCATCCAGCCCTAGCACAGTCATTTAATGAGATCCTGAGCTATTAACCTTCTGTCTTCTCCAGCACATCAAACAAAGCTGTAAATTCAGAAGGCTAATTCAGTAACGGAGAGCGGAGTGGCTAGAACGGCTCGTTTAAAAGAATCTCCCCCTATGATTTGGAGGATACTGCATGGTCTGGATTTGTCGATGCCCTTTGCAGTTCAGGAGTGGAGTGGAGAGTGGTAAATATCTTGTAGGACAATCAATACCCTCATTATTCTCTGTCAAGAGAAATCTTTAATTCTCGCAAGCAACGCGGCTGCTCCCATCCCACTCCGAGGGGGATTGTTGGCGCTAATGATAGCGTGTGTAGCGAATACACACTGGTTGTTAGCATACACAGCAAGAACTGTCAGAAGCTTGTCAAATCTACAGCTACACAAGGGGGAATGGAGAATGAAATAAATAACCGTTTCACAGCACAAAAGATACTTCATTCTGCCAAAGTAGCGGGCATGTTTAATTCATCCCACCTCTTTTCATAATTTCAATTAGAGGGCATATATACACCCAACAGGATTCCGATTTGAACATGGGAATAAAATGGGTCCATGATTATATGACAGAAACAATTAAGCTTCTTAGCGGGTAACATGCTTTCAATAAAGGAGGAGAGAGAGGCAGAGGAGGAGAGCGGTGGTCTGGGGAAAGTTCTAAACAAACAGCATGTCCTACGTGTCTCCGAAAAGCGGCTCTGTGTGCAACAGAAGGAAGGAGCAGGCAGGATCGATGGTTTCCAGGGGCAGTTGAACTTCGAAAGAAATTGGGATGATCGATTTTTCTGTTTCACATTCTTTGGACTGTGATGCGACGTGACAAAACATTGGGGTTGAGCGTGTTATCTGCTCTGCTGTTCTTCCGAGAGGGATGGGAGTAAATGTTTTGAAACTTCCCATCAATGTGTGGAACTTTTCGGTTGGCTAGGAAATATTGCAATTTATAATTTCCAGTCTGAAGTTGTAGCCAATTTTGGCTACTGACTGTAGATGCAATTCTTTGTATTTTCCCACACTGCTACATTTCACAAAAAATTACAGAAAGTAACAATGAATTACACGTGCAATTTTAGGGCATTTTCAGACCTGTAGATCGTTGGATTTGTTCCGAAACAGGGACTAAGGGTACGTTTACATGACAACGACGTACAGAAACTAGAAAAAAATTTTTTTATTTGCACAGGTGACAACATTGTCAAAACAATCCCTGTTCACACGGATCTGTGAAAACAAATAAAAACGCTGTATTATGCAGCCAGGCCAGTAGTTGGCGATGTCACTTTGTAAAGAAACACTACGCGCCTATAGATTGAACACATAATACGCATGTAAATGACATCACCCTTTTAACAGATTCATGTTTTTGTAGTTTACACGGAGAAGATTTTCAAAAACTTGTACTTTGAAACTCGTTTTCAAAAGTTTGCGTTTTCAGGGCCCAAAAACGCCGTTGTCGTTCTAAATGAACGGCCAAAACGCATAAAAAGTTTTCAGTTTTAGTTGAAAACCCCTTAATTTGTTACAATATTGCATTTTCGTCTTGGTCCATTTCACTTTCATGAGACAATGTTTCAAAGCATACCAAAATGTGGTTATTCAAGTCACATTTGAGTAAAACTGTCCTCTTATTGGTCAGAGTTTCCTCTGCGTCATCCTTCAATATGGCAATATGGATTGACAAGTTTGGTCCGCAGCTTATTGTGGCTGTATCTGTAGCTGTCAAGACACTCGCAATCACCGGCTCTAACTGATCAATTATATATTTTTGATTATATTTAAATATATATAAAATGTATAATGCAGTTAGAGCGGGAATCAAGAATTCGTTGGGACAGAATTATTGCACCGCACGACAAAAGCAATTATTCAACATTTTAAGATGAAGAGGCGCTGTTTAGTTTTCAACTGTGATAACTAATGTGCTCACTCACAGAATCAGACACTGCTGTTATCAATTATGATACCGCTTGGTTCGTTGGCTCGTTGGATTTGATTGCTTTCTCACCTTAATCAAACCGCCCCAGAGTTCGTTTTCAATCAGGACGAGACCTCCTAGTTCGGGTGATCTCGGAGCAGTTGTTTTTGGTGCGGATCCAATCTGGATTCCCATGTTCATATATGCCCAAACTAACCAAACTAAGAGATAAAGCGCACCAGGTTCTGATACAAATGCTCAAAACGAGCCAGGTGTGAAAACACCCTTGAAGTATAGAAGGACTAAAATAGCATTTTCTTGTAAAATATACACTAATATACTTTTAAAAATAAATTTTCAGTGTAGATGCCCTAAAATAGTTCCCACCCTCATTTGCACTGTTTCGAAGACAATTGTTTTGCATGCAGACAGGAATTAATATATTCCAAAACTGTCCTGGATTGGAATTGGAAATTTAGGCCATTAACATTTAACTTTTTCCCTTGAGTATACGATTATTATTCTGATCCACCGGGAAGTTGAAAATGACACAAACAAGCATGAACATAGATAAATATGCATATGAACTTCGCCTGAATGGTAAGGAAGCTTCACAAAGTTTTTGGTTTGCAATGTCATGAGGGTGAGGAAATGATAGCAGAATGTTCATTTTCGGGTGAACTATTTCTTTAAGGTACATTCACAATGACAGTGATCTGCAGCCCAAAGCAAGCAGAAGTCATTCATTTTCAATGAGATTTGGTGATTTGAGGCGATATGAGTGGCAGGAACCATTGTCGATGTGACAAAGGTGAGCAGAGTTCAACTTCATGCAAATGAGTAGCGATGCCATGGGAGTGAAGACAGAGCACCGTACGTGATCCGCCTCGTAATAGCTAGATATTTTCATTAAGTATGTACCAAATTTTGGATGCCACTTGTTTCAAAAGTGATTCTGAAAGGGAAACACTATATTTCACACTGTGTTCCGCAATCAAGTTATTGGTTTAGTTTAGTTGTTAGATTCTCTGTGAAGTCACAAAGCTTGAGATTTTGCAAGACTGTGAGTTACAAGATCACCGCTCTACTAGTGCCTTATAAATGAGGAGCAACCGGAATGACAGAGCATTCCTCAGTGAGAATGAACTAATAAATTCCAACACGTCTGTTGCTCGAGAAAGTCCTTATCTCAAAGCCTAAGTTAAAGTAAGGTGATCTCTGGTCCTTACCTGAACAAAAACGTATTCATCCTGAACCACGAGTGAGTTGGTCTCAATATATCCAGAAAATGGATGTGTCTTGCTGGATTCAGAGCAGGCTTGAGCTCTGCATGTCACATACTGACAATCTGTAGTAAGGAGAGACAGAAAAAGGATTCTAGCTGTTAATTAGATTCTGATTCTGGGAGCATTGAGTTTAATAACCTCTGACTGCTTCTTAGAATCTCTAAGGTCATCTTAGCTTCAGAGAACATCAAGTGGAAGTCGTTATTTGCTCACCCTCCGAATTTTGGTTTTTGGAAGCTTGGTTACTATGAAATATTATTGTACAGAAAAAATCCTCAATTCTTTGTGCTCCGCAGAAAAAAGAAAGAAAAAACACCACGAGGGTGAGTAAACAATGACAGATTTTTCATTTTTGGGTGAACTATTCCTTTAACCAATGAGAGAAAGCAAGGAAGAGAGAGTCCGGGTCCTGCATTAATCTGCTATCAGATGGTGTATTTATCATGACGGTAATCCTGTCTAGCTGCCTGCAGGACTGGCTTTATCCTCAGCTTCAGAATTGATCCCCAAGCTCACGGGCTCTCGTCTCATCTCTTTTCCTCCTCTAACATCAGGTTTGAAGGAGGAGTGGACCGCAGATCAGTAAATGGGATGTGAGAGGAAGGTAAAAGTGAGAAGATGCAGGAGAAAGAGAATTCGAAATAACCTTATAGTACATAGTGTGAAGGAGCATTTCTTTGAATGGACGAGCATACTGAAGGAATATATCCCTTTACTGAGCGAGCCAGCGTTTTGAGTCTGAATGAGACTCACAGTGACACTGAACGAAACAAAAAAATATAGCTGGTGAAAGGTCTGGGACATGTTTCAGAGTTAATAGAATGAGTGTGTCACGCTCTGGCTTGACCTGGTAATCCAAAAATGAGGCTTGACGCAGATGAACGACGAAAACACATTTAATAACACTAGGAAACATGGAGAGAAACTTACCAACACGAAACCTTAACACAAGATAATGAACAAAAGGTGGATGCTGAACATTGTTGGTGGTTGAGGAGATTTCCCCGTTCTATGTAAAGCGATTTGAGTACCCAGAAAAGCGCTATATAAATGTAATGAATTATAATAATTATTATTATTATTAAAAGATGACTGAGGGTTTAAATACACAAGATAACAAGGGACTAAATGAAGGTAAGGTGATGGTGATTAGTACTAATGGTAACAAACAAGGGTTGCTAAGGAGATTAACAAGACAGCAATGGAAACACAGGAAACAGGAACTAAACCACAGGAACTGAAAACCAGACACAACATTTCATTTTCATTCTTTCAAATTAATCTGTTGAGTGAATGATAAAATGACAAAAAAAAAAAAAAAAAAACGGGAAAAATGTGATATTTTGACTTTTCACTTATATTGTTTTCACTTTAATAATATAATATAATATAATCACTTTTTTCTTTTCTTATTTGTAGTATTTTAGAGAGTATTATACAATAACTCAATTAGAATAGAATAGAATAGAATAGAATAGAATAGAATAGAATAGAATAGAATAGAATAGAATAGACAATGGCTAAAGCCATGACCATTCAAAAAGTCTAAAGATTTGAGTCACTGGGATGAATCAAAATTCTCAGCACTAGATTGTTGGACAGAATTTAATAATATACTGGAATAGAATAGAATAGAATAGAATAGAATAGAATAGAATAGAATAGAATAGAATAGAATAGAATAGAATAGAATAGAATAGAATAGAATAGAATAGGACAATGGCTAAATCCATGACCATTCAAAAAAAATCTAAAGATTTGAGTCACTGGGATGATTTAAAATTCTCAGCACTAGATTGTAGGACAGAATTTAATAATATACTGCAATAGAATAGAATAGAATAGAATAGAATAGAATAGAATAGAATAGAATAGAATAGAATAGAATAGAATAGAATAGAATAGAATAGAATAGAATAGGACAATGGCTAAATCCATGACCATTCAAAAAAAATCTAAAGATTTGAGTCACTGGGATGATTTAAAATTCTCAGCACTAGATTGCAGGACAGAATTGAAGAATACAGACAAAGAAAGACAGAAGCAACTCACGGCCATCGGGAGTGTGGGCCTCCATGTGCACTAGATCTAACTCCTTGTCCAGACCGGATACTGACCTGCATTAGACACACAACAGAGCGAGGAGAAAGACGTTTTATCACAGAGACGGGGAAAAAAAAAAAATCTATAACTGATGTCTTACTGAAGGTCCATTTCAGCCAGCAAAGTGACATAAGAGTTGTGAGGTGCTATTTCTCCAAATGCCACATGATGGGGAAAGTAATCAAGGTACATGTTGCAGCAGTAACTAGAAGTGTGTGTAAAACAATGTATTTGTAGGTGTATATTTGTGCATGGTTGTGACAGTGAAAGAGTATAATGGGAATTAGAATGATGACACCTGCTGGAAACATGAGAGTTTGTTGCAAGTCCATACTAGTGCACTAGCCTAACTAGACAGTGTCTTTTATAGCTCAAGTAGTCTGAACTAGAGACCACTCTTTCCCTGTGACTCATGCTCAAATTGAAGACAAAATTCTTCTAAAGCTCTGCTTTCTCACCAGCAGTTTAAAGCATCCTTTAGTGGTTCGCACTGAGTTACATATAATTTCGCTACATATTGTGTTATTTGTTCACTTTTTAGTCACTTTGGTAAAAAAGGCATTGACTTAGAATGCAAATGTACGTTATTTGATTTTCCCTTGCAGCCCATTTTAAAAACATTTTTACTGTCCATTTCTTTTGTGTAAAACTATTGTTTTCATCTATAAAGTCTAGATGCAGTATGGAGTACAATCTTCCTTTCTCCTTTGCTCTTCTCAGCCATCTTTATGCCTCTATTTTCTTTCCATCTTGCCTGTCATGCTTATTTTCTCCTCTTCTTTGCCTCTATATTGAACAGAGAGGAGTTGTACAATAAAGGTTATAGAGCTCAAACATCTGTGCAGATTTGATCTCACAGAGACATGCACAACAGCCTGTGCTTTTTCTAAGCATAAGAGCGGGCAAAAAAAAAAAAAGGACACAATTTTCAGTCGTATCCATCTTCTCAATTGCTCAAACTCTTTCCACATTTCATCAATGCGCCAACCAGCACTCCCCTTGTTTGCCCATAAAAGTGTAAGTTAGTGACATCGTGTGAGAAATGGAGATGAGGTGTGATTGTTACAGTATCACCTACCAGTAGAAGCGGTTCGGAGTCACTCGCTCATGAACTAGCTGCCACTTTCTGCCAAAGTCAAACGAGCTATACAGCTGCAAAAAGAGGAGAAAAGAGAGAGAGAGAGAAAAAAAATAGGCAGCCATTAAAATCTACAATCATTCGCTCTGTTAAGTTAAAGCCATGTAACCATTTGAAGGCAGTTTCTTCTCATCTCATTTAAGAACCTTTTCTGCAGAATAACTGATTCACTGATTCGTCATTGTGATTTGTATTTCATTACATAGATGAATCATTGTGTGTGGTGCTTTTTAAAGGATTGAACAAAAAGCACAGTTCTTAAATCAGTTGTCATGGGTTAAGGAGAGGACCATTATGGATGAGCTTTTCTAGGTTGAACACACAATCGTATGGAAATATATGCCATTTTAATGGTGTGGAAGATGGAAATTGTATTTACTGCACATAAACACTGTTAAGTGGGTCATATCATAAGGATCTTTCTTGATCTTTTGATAAGTAAAAAAAAAGTTGTGTTTTAGTTTGAAAATTCATTCATAACTCAAAACTTTTTCCATCTATCCATCCATCCCTCTATCTATTGAGAGAGAATACAATGTGTAATATTTGTAAATATATATTATACCTTCAAAACTTTGTGGTTAGTAAGTTATACATTTTTTTTATATATATATATATATTTTGTTTTGTTTTTTGCTGTCACATAAATAAAGTTATATTTTAAAATATTGTAAAATGTATCAGTGTTATTTTAGTTTTTATTTTAGCTTTATTAATATTTTGAATTAGCTTTTATTTTTATATTTAGTTTTCCTATTTTTTTATTTTATTTTATTTTATTCATATGTTCACAAAGTATTAAATTCAATTCACAAAGTACAAAGCTAGTTTCAGTTTTTATTTATTTCCAGTTAATAATTTTAGTGCTTCAATTTAAAATGATTTCAGTTTATTGCCAAGGCAAGTTTTTAACTAATAGCTTTCAACTAATATTTATATGTTATTTCAGCTTTATTTCAATTAACATACATGTTTTTAATAGTTTTAGATTGAATAAACGATAATAACCCTGTTTTAAAGTGCAATAATATTTTACAATATCAGTTTAACCTAATATTATATATATACACACAATATATAAAAAAGTGCTAAGCAACTTTATGTGTATATATATATGATTAGCACTTTTGTATTTTTAACAGAATTTTAGCCAGTCTCCTACTGGACTGTATCTAAATGATCCGTTTTAGTACCGCTAGTCAGAGTCAGCGACGATACATTTCCCCATTGTGTTCAGGAAATATATCAGACAAATGATATTTACCAAAATACTTTCCTTCCGAATCTGTTACTCGTTATTATGGCTCAAATATTGGGACGTGACAGACATTGGGCCATACAACAGACAGGAACAAGAGAAGAGAACTGGCAGAAGTTAAAAGCACAGATCATTTGAGCCTCAGCACTTTACCTGGAGCTAGCAGCGCGTGAAACAGAACACACATTATAATGTGTCTAAATGGAATTATTTGGACTTGAAGCTGCGAGGTGAATCTCAAGGGAATCTTAATGGAAGAGATGAGTTCACTCAGGTCCGGAGGGAATTCATTTGGAAGTTTCTGCTCCACAATGTGCTCTAGTCTGTACATTCGTCTCAGTCCACAGAAAAGAACAGACTATACCTTCAATCTCTCTTTCTAGAGCCGTTAGGACAGCATTTCTCAAACATTTCTCAAAACGGGAGTCTGTCTCAAATAGCCGGGGGGGGCCGCAGAAACTTTCTGAATTTTGAACAAAAATTGCACTGCAAGCAATATGAATGCAACAGAAGCAGCATTTTCTGCAGTCTGGGTTTCCTATTCATTTCCTCCACAGACATTTCGAATAAAGTGTTTAAGCGTTGAACCAAAAAAGCGAGATGGGGTCCGTGAACAGCTATGAACTTATGATAGGGTTCAAAAAGTTAGAGAAACCCTGGGTTAGGGATTGTTTTTTCTAACACACACACACACAAAAGACAAAATACAAGTGCAAGTGTGCTGTGGAGTAGTCATCCTTCCTTCATTTCTACAGAAACATTGATGTAATTGTTCAAATAATCAAACAAACAGAGACACAAGTCAAAAAATGCCTGAAGATTGCATTGTACGTCTTGACAAGTCACTGAACATTACATTAACACAGAACAAAGAGAGTTTGCACCACAAGCTGTTTACTCACAGGAGCTGGAAGCATCACACAAACACTCAATAACAGGATTGATGCTTTTGATGAGATCTGAAAAGACTGTTTCTGAGAAGACTCACCCATATCATTGAAGTCCCATCAAATCCAGAAATACACAATGTTCAAAATGTACAGTAAAAACTAGTCGGTTTACATAAATTCCCACAATCGATTGTTGTCTAAATTAATGATCAATTAATCGATAACCTTAACCAATTAAATCTGAGGCTACTCTTATGACCCATATGGAGTCATGTTTTCCCATACATTACCAGAAATATAAGTTAGACATATTAAACATACTGTCAAAGAAGTGCAGAAAGACCCCTTACTGACTCGAAACATCCCACCAGCTGGCTTCATGACATATGAGTGCCAGCATGACCCCTACAAGTTGCTAAACACATGGCCTAATTTCCACTGCTCTAATTGTGTTTCTGCATGCCCAGCCGCACAATTAATGGCAAACCCTGGCGCGTTCCTATTACACTGATTGATGCCACTGTTGATCGGCCCCCTGCCGGGAATAGTGCGTTGTTATTCTAGTCCTACAGTGAGAAGGCACCAACCCAGTCAAGCTCTGGCCTATTTCAACCACAATTCTTTATGATTATTGATGGCTAATGGAGACAGAGTATAAAAACTGGAAAGGATATAGGAACTAATGTTCCTTAAGACAGAAAAAAAAAATGGATTAATATAACTTTTGTATAAATTTTTTTAGCTGTCTCTGCCTATGATAACACTAGAGGGATAGTATTGTTAAGATTTTATGTGAAGACAAAGTGAACCCCGAAAGACAATTATATATCACACTTAAAAGTATATGAATGTTATTGTATATTGTGAGTACAGAAGTTCATCACATTAATGCAAAGGATTGGCAACAACACAAAGTGTCCAAACAGCGTCCAATTTTCTTAAATGAGTTAGTTCACACAAAAATGAAAATTATGTCATTAATTACTCACCCTCATGTTGTTCCAAACCCATAAGACTTTCGTTCATCTTCAGAACACAAATGAAGATCTTTTTTAATGAAATCTGAGAGCTTTCTTCTCCTCCATTGACAGTCTATGCAACTACCACTTTCAAGGCCCTGAAAGGTAGTAAAGACATCATTAAAGTAATCCATGCGACTCCAGTGGTTTAACCTCAATTTCATGAAGCGACGCAAGTGCTTTGTTTGCGTAATTTTTTTTTTTACACAATTTACCACTATATTTACGAAACGTTAATCTCCATGATGTTCATGAGAGCACCACGACGCATTAGAGTTGCGTTGGCGCGAGAGCAGACGTTGCATGAAAGCACATTGGAGATTAATATTTTGCATATAAAGCAGTAAATTATGTTTTGTTTTGTTTTTTCACGCAAACAAAGCACTTGTGTCGCTTCATAAAATTGAGGTTAAACCACTGGACTCACATGGAATACTTTAATGATGTCTTTCTGGGGCTTGAAAGTGGTAGTTGCATAGGTGGTCAATGGAGGGACAGAAAGCTCTCAGATTTCATCAAAAAGATCTTCATGTGTGTTCTGAAGATGGACGAAAGTCTAACTGGTTTGGAACGACATGAGGGTAATTAATCAAAGAATTAAAATTTTGGGGTGAACTAACTTTTTCATTTTAAACTAAATATGTAATGTACAGTCAGCCGGACATTATTGCTAAACAAATAAATAAAGTGGACATGTGAAATTGATTTAAGTTGAAGTTGCGATAGTCTTTTCTTCCCTATTGTGAAGTATATCTGAGAAAATGTGTAAAAAATTACCCTCACACCAGTAAACACATCATCAGAAATGAGAAGAGATGAGTTGCAGGAGGGATGGGAAGTTATGTTAAAGATTACAAGGGCACATGAATTAAAAGATGACGTGCATGGATATATCATTTATAATAACTTCTGCAATATTCTATAATAAACAAGAATTGTCCATTTAACACCTCTTTAAATTATTAGTAAGACTTTTGTTAAATCATTTAACATGTATTTCAGACTTTTTATGACCTTAAATTTGATCAAACTGAATGCAAGACTTTTTCAGGACCCACAGGGTCCCTGCAAACAAGAGTTTCAGTGCCTCGTCACATTTTTAGACCTTTCAAAACAAGTCAGTGCTTAATCAGATCTCAAATTGTCCCGGGCCTTTCACATTTAACGCAATCTGTCCAAATGCGGGGGACAGGGTGGATTGGGGCGACTTGTATATATCCCTTGTCGGTGTAAGAGCCTATGGACCACTGGGTCCCTCATAAGCGTGGACGTTGACATATTGTGCCGCTGGCTGAGCTCAACCTGTAGTCATTCATCAGCCGGATGACATGCTCAATTTTAAAAGCTCGGAGCTGTCACAAAGTCGGCTTCATAGCTTCCCACTTACATCAATAAATCACTAGCTGCAGCAAGGACCCACTGCTGACAGTCAGTGACTGCCAACAGGGAGACTCTGGGGCCTTCTAATAGGAGGTGAGGGGAACAGGGAGAGGAGAGCTGATTTTAATAATGTACTTATAATGAAAAAGAAAATCTATAGCACATATTTGCATAACGCCCTGAACACTTGGATCATTTCCATTAAATTGTGATGGAGAGAGCAGGGAATATCAGGCATGGTTTGGAGGAGGAGGGTGAGGATGAACCATGCCAGGACAAAGACAGGAAATAAGAAACGGCATTTAATAGCATGGAATAAGAAAGCAATTAATCTGGGAATGTTTTAGAGACACATGAACCAAATGGGCGTAGTTTGTAAAAGAAATTATAGACAAAACATAACCGCAACCGCTGAGTTTAGGTTTTGTTTCTATTAGGTCAACTTACAGAAGAAACAAATACTTAGCGGAGTTTACACTTAGCATCACCCAATTAGAACATAGCGCATTTACATTTGTCCCACTTCACGTAGATTTTTCTCCCTGCAATATTCAAATTAGGGCTACATGATTTGCCACGATCATGAACATGTAGATACATACAGCATTCCATTTAGATCTATTACCGCTGTGTCAAAGGTTTCTATTTCCAACGTGCACTTAACATAAGCCAATCACAGTTGAGCGCATGAACCCAATGGCCAATCAGAGAGATGTTTAAATGAGTCACTGGGCAAAAGGATTCTGCTCAAAATGCAGAGGCTGCATCCACAATTGCATACTGTATATTAGGTACTACATTTGGTTTCAAATTTAGGCTACTTTGTGGTCGTTAAAAAAAAGTATGTTCTATATAGTATGAATGTGTGTAGTATGAATGAAATTTGGATGTATAGTACTATATGCCGAGGCCTCATGGGATGGTAAAGTGTCTATTGAACGCACACTTTAGAATCTCGCCAGAAGTAGCAGGTCATCGGGTACTTTTAGCCTAAAGTTTTATAAATACTATGAATTTGGACATACTACTGTACAGTTCTCTAGAATTGATGACTAGATATGAAGATGAGTGGGTATTTATGTGACTTTTTTTTTTTTACTAATTTGGGCATATGACATTGGCTAGATTTGAATTATAACTATAATTACAAGGGGAGAGATGAGATCTCGTGCCACGAGATCTAGCGATATTAATACGTGACGATATTTGAAAAGTTGTCTCCCTGTTTGTTTGGTTTCCCAATAACGTGCATTTGGGAATGCATATTACGTCTGATACGCTTTATGCTGCATATCGAAGTGTTGCGCTGTTTTCATTTACATGTGTGGCTCAGCAGCTCGGTTTACAAACTCCATCTCTGCATATGCTATGAGTTTGGGTTGCTTATAACATTCTCTGGGAACGTAATGTGCACCATTTCACCAGATTTATAATGCAAATCATTTATTAACTTACGCCAACAGAGGAGAATACAATATGTTTGCAAATTTGTGAATTGTTGTTCATCCCGATTTCAAAATAAAAGTTTAAACCCTCGCTCTGAGTTTGCATGTTTTGATGTCCACATGTTCTTGTTCAAAAAATAACAGTGGGTGTAGCATTTCTATTGTAAAGTGGACAATAGAGTACCTCTAGTTAGAACCATTCAAGTTATTAATTTTGTGTGTGCTGACAGCCTCTGTGAAGTAATAAAGAAAGAAAAAAAGAGGAGGCAAACAATGTATGACTGGTAAGACGTGTTAATGGATACTAAGACGTTTGTAGTATAGACCTTATGCGCCAGAGAAACAAGGGCGCCGCCATCTTTAGAATATTGTCTTTGAACTTCCGTTTTTGCAGTCGCTCTGTATATTTCTATGGCATTGCTGTCCAGGAGTAATTAGCTTTTGAAGTGGATTTACTTAATATAAAGTTAACGAAAGTTATCATGAGGATTGTAATGTTTAAACCAGATGTCTTAACAAATGTCAGTAGACCGGGAAGATTTTAAAACGAGCCGTTCATTCATAAATACGCAAGATCGCTGTGAAAATAAAACCCGAAGTCAAAAGACAACGAGCGCAGCGCTGAAAAGGGGCGGGGCTACATAAGGTCTATAAGAATAAATAAATGTTATGATGCCATCAATGAATTTCAGCGTTGACAGCTTGGTCTCCAGAAGTTAGGCGTTCAGAATCTTAGAGATCTCTACAGTGTTTAAATGATCTGTCAAGCACAAAATGTTTAAGCTAGAAAGGCAGATGGTAGGATTTGCCCAATTTATGACTCAAATTAGCTGCAGGAGGACACATTTAGCTTGTTCATGTGCGATTTTCAAGGGACTCAGTTTGACTAAGTCCAAAAACAATAGCTAGCTTGGCAAAATTCAAAGATGCCGGTCATTTAGAGTTTATATAGAGTATTTGTGTGCGTGCGTGTGTGTGTGTGTGTGTGTGTGTGTGTGTGTGTGTGTGTGTGTGTGTGTGTGTGTGTGTGTGTGTGTGTGTGTGTGTGTGTGTAGCCTACAGATGTTTGTAAACCCATAGATTCTCTCTCTCATTGAGCATTTCAGCAGTATCGGACTGATTCTATGGCCAGGGACGGGGGAAGATGTTTTAGGTTTTGGGTGCTGTTTTTTTTTTTTTTTTTTTTTTTTTTTGGTGGGGGTGTCACCACTTTTGAATCAGAAACAATATCAAGTCTATAAAACTCGTCAAAACTCCGCGAATCACAACAAGCGTATCAGTGAGAACACTCATTTAAACAGCATACACACACCCGGACTTGACTGCACATCACATTTTTGACATTATAGATAGGCTAATGCTTTCAATCGTAATGAAACGGACCTGTCTACGGCACATAAATTAAGCCTTTAAATAAAAGGGTTATTGGGCTGTTTACACTGCCATATACAATAAAAGAACCTGCACAGCGATAGGACATAGAAATTAACACAAAAACTGCCTGCATGGATTGTGGGGGAAACCGGAGCACCCGGAAGAAAAACCCACGTGGACACAGGGAGAACATGCAAACTCCATACAGAAAGGACTCCTGGCTCAGCCGGGACTGGAACCGGGGACCTTCTTACTGTAAGGCGACAGTGCTACCCATGCTACTTTGAATTTGAGAGTTTACTGAATTCAGTTCTTAACTTATATAAAAAACACTTTCTTTTTTTTTTACTTTACAATTAAGTATTGCCTTTGACTACATTTATTTGTCTATTTTTTGTTTTGTATTATTCCTTATTTATTGTAATACAATTTAAATCCATTTTTAAATACATCCCTTTTCTCTTCTAACTTGTCTTCTAATTCCTAACTTTCTCCTAATTTATGCGTTTTTCTTTTCCTTGGCTATCTGTTTGTCCAACCAATAGAAAATGGATGTAGTGGAAACTTGCAATTCCGTTTGGTGTCTCTAGAGGCCCTGAAGTTACAAATTTCACCTTTAAACTTGTATTTAACCCAAACAATTCCTTTCCCTTTTTAACCCTTGTATGGTGTACAAGGTAAGAAAAATGATACGATTAATTATTTTTTCAACCTCAGACTCATTGGCCTTGGCTCATTTTCTGCGAAGAATATATATCAGAACCCATTTTCAATGACCACACACTGCACACCCCCCCTACACATTTACATTACACCCAGGATGTTCGGGTCCACTGGACCCGGAGCTAATAAAAGTGTGGAAATTTTAGGTCCTGTGTACCTTTACTCTGTCCTCCTCCTGTCAGGGCCTGCTGCTATTGTGTGTGTGTGTGTGTTCTTGTATATGGTTTATGAGGACACAAATGTGTGTAATGACATGGGTATTACAATGTAAACATGGTTTATGAGGACATCTGTGTCCTCATAACGGCTAAAACGGCTAAAAAACATACTAAATGGTGTTTTTTGAAATTCAAAAAAGGCCAAAAGTTGTCTGTAATTGGTAGGTTTAGGGGTAGGGTTAGGCCCAATCCCAATTCTATTTTATACCCCTTCGCCTACCCCTTACCCTTGCCCTTGAAACAGAGTGGCAAGGCGTAGGGGTGAAAATATTCCCCTAAGGACACCACTACTACACGTCGTTGCTAGCGCCTACGTCACAGGAGATGCACCAATGTTTATCACAAACTTCCAAGATGCCGTCGTCAGCTGTAGTCTTGCGTGCAGCTATTTTTTTGCATTTTTCTTCTGAAGTTCGCAGAAAACAACGGATATGACAATATCTTCGACGCCTAAAGCTGCGTTCACACCAAACGCGAATAGAGCGTCTGGCGCGAGTGATTTCAATGTTAAGACGCGTTTACGCGTGTCTGGAGGTCTTGCGGCGCGAATGAGGCGTTTAGCGCGGCGCGGTGTAACTTACGCGAATTCGCCTCATTCGCTTCAAACTTTTGCTTTTTACACGCGTCATATTGTTAACGAACTTTAACGATTTTTTTGTAACCGTTTCTTTGAAGAACATGACCGTAAATATGAACACAAGATTGAATGTGACATAAAGAAAATTATTATGGCAGTCATGTTTCCTCTGTAGCCGGTGTATGCAGGTACATTTCTCATACCCCTTCGTTTGAAGTGTGGTCCCGAAAAATCTTCGTTTCAAGGGCTATCTGGCCCTTCCCCTTACCCCTACCCCTCCAACCAAAAGAGAATCGAGACAACCCTACCCCTTCACGGGAACGCGCAAAACGGAGGGGTAGGGCCAAGGGGTAGGGGCAAGGGGTGAATTGGGATTGAGCCTTAGTGTAGGAGGATAGATTATACAGTTTGTACATTAGAAAAACCATTACGCCTATGGAGAGTCCCCGCAAACCACATATCCGTGTGAGTGTGTGTGTGTGTGAGTGTGTGCGTGCATGTGAGAGAGAGATTGTGTGTAAGTGTGAGAGAGTGAACTACCGCTGCCGTTCCCGCACAAGGTTGCAATTCTTAAATGTGATCTAACAAAGATAAAGGGAAAATATTAACCATATATGCTGTTTATATTGCTTGTACTTGGGATGAAGTAAACAGCTGTTGAGTATTTTAACATAAATCGTTTGATTATGTTGAATTAAAAACCCAGAAATGCAGCGGGTCCACCAGACCCACGAACACTGGCTGAGTAACAAAAATATGAACACCACACAAGGGTTAATTAATCTCTGTAAAAACAATTTGAAGAGTGTTCACATGCATATAAACACCTCTTAAATACTTTCAGAGAATATTCAGCTTCTCCAGTGAAGTGTTGACCTGCCCTGCAGAGAAGGAGAATGAGTAGGTTATACAATTATGGAAACGAGCAACCAAGCGTTATTGTCTGACCATTTTCATAATTCACTTTTATACCAGCTAATTGCGTTAGCTATAAATTCCCGATACACTTATATACAGCACTTTAAATCATCTGGCGTCCTGTAGAGAGAGCCTGCAATGGCAATAGCTGAACTAATCCTTCCTTTCTTCATTTCCCTGTCGAACTAAAACACGCTCAGTGATCACAATCCCAAGACATTATAGGCAGAAGAAGGTAGCATATATGCAAATCATGCATTAGTATTGTTTGGGTTGGGGTTTATCTTTGACACCCAGGCCCCCAACATTACACCTCTCTAAACTGTCACTCTCGATTTTGCCAAAACCATTAGCATTTTTTAGAAGTGTTTTGACTGGTGCATTTTTCAAGGGTGTTTGTAGACATGCTCTTCCCTGTTGACTTTGAAAATAAACTTTATTTAACTTGTCCATTTACAATAGCTGACAGCTGATATATGTTTTGTTGAAAGTCTGTTTATAAACCAACAAATGTCATTTCCATTTTGATCTTAAATTATGTATTGCATTTAAGAGCATTCTGTGAAATTACATTTTTTAAATAAAATAAAAAAACTCCTTAAAGGGGAACTATGCAGGTTTTTTTTTTGCTTAATTTACCTTAACTGAACAGCTTCGGAGTCATTGGAATGGTTATAAGACTTTTTTCGGGTTGAATGGTGGCCGTCTCGCTTCCCCCTAGCGCCTGTGAGCGGAAAAACCACCCTTGCAACTTTGGGCTGGCGTGATATCAGGTCTTGCGATGTAACAAATTGCTTTACGGCACTGCACACATACATTTATATGCGAGCCTTCTGTATATCATATACATACCTCATACCATGCGTTTGCCGGCTTCTTTGAAAACAAATGCACATAACCAGAAGGAGAAGATGGGAGGGGGGAGAGTCGCCAACGAGTTTTTACGACAGTGTTGTCAAATATCTATTCCGAAGCTGTAGGGGGAGCTCTATAGAGAAACCCGCGAGCAAAAAGCGAGAAAACGGTAAAGAAATTGCCAAAACTGCATAGCGCCGCTTTTAATGTCTCGCTAATGCTAAAATCATCTCCTTTTTTATCTGAAGCATGCTCTGACAATGTTGTTTTCTAAGTAAACATGCTCTAACTTAAAAAGCCATGCGTTTGCCGGCTTCTTTGAAAACAAATGCACATAACCAGAAGGAGAAGATGGGAGGAGGGAGAGTCGCCAACGAGTTTTTACGACAGTGTTGTCAAATATCTATTCCGAAGCTGTAGGGGGAGCTCTATAGAGAAACCCGCTAGCAAAAAGCAAGAAAACGGTGAAGAAATTGCCAAAACTGCATAGCGCTGCTTTAAATGTCTCGCTAATGCTAAAATCATCTCCTTTTTTATCTGAAGCATGCTCTGACAATGTTGTTTCCTAAGTAAACAAGCTCTAACTTAAAAAAAAACAATAAAAAAAAAAAAACACCTTTATTAGTAACAATAGTTGGCTGTCATGCCTCAACCGAGGAACTACAAATAAAATATGTATTAAAATTGTGTATTTCATGTTCTGTTTAGATTATCATAGTTTTCGAAATGTATAATTGCAAGAATTTAGGTCTGGGACAATGAGAACGATACTAGAAGGAGGTCCCATATGGTTAACACTTTTGAAGAAGAGAAAAAAATAAACCAACAGAGATTTTAGTTTGCTTTGACCATCATATCAAACCTGGTTCAGATGGTGTCAGGTAAGATCAGAGAGCATCTGTGCATTCCTGTGGGGCAACAGTTGATGAGGTGGTATTATCTGCCCAATGAGCCAGTCACCCCATGAAAATTAATGAATTGATCGGGTTATTAAAGGCACTTTATCAAAGGCACAGTCCTCCAAAATCCTGTCTGGCACAGCGTCGTGCCCTCCAAAGCAAATGAGGTAACTCCCGGAAATCACTGATGTAGAATATAAAAGAAATAGCCATTTTTACTTCTGCTGAAAATGTTTTCCTCATTAACAGATGTTCTTTAGTGCATTACCTACACAAAAGTGCACTCCTGCATGTATGTATTCATGCACTGTGGAAATATTTGAATAATTTATCACAATAGTATGTATAGCTCAAATGCATAAATTAAGTATTTTACTATAAACATTCATTAATTCATTGCTTAAATTATAATATGTAACTCTTTTTTAAGGTCTACAGGTTGCAATTCCATTTGTTGCCAATAGGGGTGCGAAAAAATGGGGTAATAAGATTTTAAAATTGGGAATTGGGTCCAAAAGCCATTTGTAACAGTGTTCCAGAATATTGTTCTGTTATTGTTTACACTACTGTTCAAAAGTTTGGGGTCAGTAAGATTACTTTGGTAGCACTTTATTTCACAGTCCTGTTTCACATGAACTTACTACTTTTGTAATTTAGTGACATGTGAAGGCCAAGTATAGCAACCCATACACGGAATTTGTCCTCTTAATTTAACCCATCCAAGTTAGTGCACACATTATTGTAGTAATGATACTAACTGGGTAATAACTAGGTACTAACCCTGAACCTATACCCCTAAACCTTAACCCATGTAGTTACCTTGTATTTTTGTGGGTAAGTATAAGTACATTGAAAGTGCATGTACTGTTAAGTAAACTCAAAAGTAATGTATACTTTTATTCATCAAGAAAACACTGAATTGATCAAAAGTGATAGTAAAGACATTTACATTGCTACAAAACATTTCTGTTTCAAATAAATGAAATACAACTATTAGTCCTCATGAATACTCCATTAGTCATCATGAATACTCTGAGAAGCTAAACAGACTCTTGGCTTGGCACTGGAATTGTGTGTTCCACATTAAGGGAAGTTCAGAACGCCTGGGAGGCTTCGTCAGGAGGCATTCAAGCGAGGCGTGAAGAGGGAGGTTAGACACAGGGAGGTGACAGGCGGGAATCCGGCTAAAGATACGTGCCATCTGGATGAGCAGTGAGCTGAGAAATTCAGCTCTAACAGCACTGAAACAACTGACTTCACTGCAAAGAGGTAAAGGTGTTCACGGACACACACGTTCCTTGCTCACACACTCAAAAGAGAAGTCATCAACGGACATACAGCGTTTGAGAGAGGATTATACACAGGGTTGATGGAGTGCATGAACATATACACTAAGGTCGCTCAAGTTTGCATCGTGAGCTATGAGGTACGACAGGCCATCATATATTGTGAATATAGGCGCGACTAAAGGCACGTTGTTAGGCACGGCACGCACCGGCCTGTCTGCAAAACCTTCAGCCATGAATATATTCAAAATACTGGATGCCCTCAAGTTCCTTATTGCTTATTACTTCATAAAATGCCATTAAAATGTAAATTATTTTATTAAAAAAAAAAAAAATCATATATTTATAGTCCCTGACATGTACACCATTATTCAAAAGTTTGGGGTCAACAAGACTTTTTATTTCTTTTTAAAGAAACGTTTTATGCTCACCAAGGCAGCATTTATTTAATCAAAATATAGGCTAGCCTAGTAAAAACAACTTAAAAAAAACACCATTATTATGAAATATTATTAAAATTTAAAAAAAAATGTATTTCATATATTTTCAAATGTCATTTATTCCTGTGATAGTAAAGCTGAATTTTCAGTGTCATTACTCCAGTCTTCAGTGTCACATGATCCTTCAGAAATCATTCTAATAAGATGATATGATGCTCTAGAAATATTTCTTATCGTTCTTTTATCTTATCTTTCTGCCCACACAGCACGAATATAGTTTCCTGCTGTTTGTGCATACTAACCATTCTCCACTTTTCTTTGTTTTAAAGAGAAAACTTAAAGGGATAGTTCACGCAATTGTTTTTAATTTTGTCATCATTTACCTACCCTCAAGTTGTAACAAACCTGTATGAGTTTCATTCTTCTGTTGAACACAAAGTAAGATTAACCTGACGACACCCATTCAGTTCCATAGTATTTTTTTTTTCCTTATTTTTCAATTCTTAAATCTTAGGGCCAGTTAAAACGCAAGACGCAGGTCAGCAAAATGAAAGAAGTGCAAGGTCTAGAGACTTTTTTTTTTTTTTTTTTTACTTTTTAAGTTTAACTTCTTTTAACTTGAGCGCTGCGAAACGCCATAGTTAAAGACGGCCATCTAGTGCGCATTTACATCGAAAAACAATGGAAAAATAGTGTAGTTGCAGGGCTCGACAATAAGGACTGCCCGATGGCCCGGGGACACCCCTGACACCCCTGACATGTCACTGCCACCCCAAAATTGTATTCGCTATTGGCAGTTGCTGATGCTGATGTTTTTGTTTTTTTTACGTTCGCCGGCAGCGCGCGCAGTTTTCAAACGGACGAGCCGAGGAGGAGAGAATATTGCAAGATACCGAAGAATAAGAAAACTTCATATTTGAAGTAAGTTTTTAAGGTTTAACATCAGGGTTGTTTGCTCTGAATACATTTTATGAGACGCTGTGTGAGTTAATAAGGCTGCAATAGGCTACCAGTTAATCAGACTAGAGAGATCGTCCGCAATTTAGCATAACAATCCGCACGCTTACACCTGTGCTAGTAATACATGCATATACCATGCCGTGTACGTTACAGTATACAAATGTTTAGCTAATGTGGAGAAGTAGGCTACAGCTGTCAGTGTTCAGCGAGTTAACATTTGGCAGTTTGAAATCGATTAGGTAGCTCAGTTAGGCTACTTCAGTTCAGAATAGGGCTAGCAATGATCAAATTGGTAACTTAGACTGGTAGTTGATTTTAATGTATAGTTATGAACGGAATTTAAATTACTCTCTCCCCGCCAGTGACGAGTAGGGGTCATAGAATGAGAATTCAAATGTTCCTGGATCCTTTGACAGTTAAAGGAGAACTCCGGTCAATTTTAACATTGAGCTCATTTTTTTGTACATTTGGAGTGCTGTCAATACAGAGAACAACGACAAAAATCAGTGTTGCCTACACCGTGTTATTCTATTTTTAAAATTTGCACCCTGTTGACTTCAATGGGGCAAGTACTAAACCTGCTTTTAGCCTCTTAACATCCTTGATGTGTCATTACAAGTGCACAGAAAATGTGAGTGATTCCTTCAGAGTGAACACGAGTGAGTCTGACTGCAGTAGATTTGAAAGATATGTATAAAAATGATGTTATTTAAGCCAGCGCAAATACCTTTGTTTACATCCTGTTTTTCGGTTGAAGTCCATAGTAGTCGATTGCCGAGTTCACGCGCGTGATCATAGGTATTAAACCTATGCGTGTGAACTCTGCAATCGACTACTTTGGACTTCAACCGAAAAACAGGATGTAAACAAAGGTATTTGCGCTGGCTTAAATAACATCATTTTTATACATATCTTTCACATCTACTGCAGTCAGACTCACTCGTGTTCACTCAGAAGGAATCACTCACATTTTCTGTGCACTTGTAATGACACATCAAGGATGTTAAGAGGCTAAAAGCAGGTTTAGTACTTGCCCCATTGAAGTCAACAGGGTGCAAATTTTAAAAATAGAATAACTCGGTGTAGGCAACACCGATTTTTGTCGTTGTTCTCTGTATTGACAGCACTCCAAATGTACCAAAAAATGAGCTCAATGTTAAAATTGACCGGAGTTCTCCTTTAAGAGTTTGTTATACTATAAAAATACCCAAAACTCAAAACTTTCTTGTTATTCCAAAAACTGCTTTTATTGAACCCAAGGCCAGCAAACGACAGGATCTAAAAAGTGGAGACTTGTGACGTCAAACTTCAGCTTTGGCCCCGCCCACTGGAGCGTTAGTGAACAGTGACATGAGAACGAGAAAAGATCGATACAGGATCAATACCATTACCTTCCAAATGATCCTAATGCTAGGATAGTGTTGTTGGTTTTTTTTTTCGACAATGTGAATGTCTCAGCAGTGCATTATTTGTTTGTATTCGGTGTATTTCACTGTGGATTATTTGGTAAATTTCGGCGCATGCTTCGCAAACAGACTTTTACGATATGGATCTGCCAGCAACGCCACAAACATGTAAGTATGTTTATTCTAATGCCTGATCTGTGATCAGTGATTTCTGATGTAATTATTCAAGTTCAGACAGATTATCTCTCAAAATATCATTCAATACTGTTTATGCATCAGTAAATCAAGCCAGTGACTAAACAATGAACTTCATGTCGGATGAAAATAATATTATTTAAACTGTGATTAAATTATATAAAGAAAGCGATCAAAGAACGCTTCCTTTCCAATTGCCCAAGCTGTCAATCAAACAGCCCGAGTTTATCTGGATACTTGCCAAAATTCGTTGAAATCAATCATCACAAAATCATGACGCTGTTACAATGTACAGTACAACAAAGTTCTTACTGTATTTACAACCCCAAATCAGAAAAAGTTGGGACACTGTACAAATTGTGAATAAAAACAGAATGCAATGATGAGGAAGTTTCAAATTTCAATATTTTATTCAAAATACAACATAGATGACATATCAAATGTTTAAACAGAGAAAATGTATCAGTTTAAGGGAAAAATAAGTTGATTTTAAATTTCATGGCATCAACACATCTCAAAAAAGTTGGGACAAGGCCATGTTTACCACTGTGTGGCATCCCCTCTTCTTTTTATAACAGTCTGCAAACGTCTGGGGACTGAGGAGACAAGTTGATCAAGTTTAGGAATAGGAATGTTGTCCCATTCTTGTCTAATACAGGCTTCTAGTTGCTCAACTGTCTTAGGTCTTCTTTGTTGCATCTTCCTCTTTATGATGCACCAAATGTTTTCTATGGGTGAAAGATCTGGACTGCAGGCTAACCGGATCCTTCTTCTACGCAGCCATGATATTGTAATTGATGCAGTATATGGTCTGGCATTGTCATGTTGGAAAATGCAAGGTCTTCCCTGAAAGAGACGACGTCTGGATGGGAGCATATGTTGTTCTAGAACTTGGATATACCTTTCAGCATCGATGGTAACTTTCCAGATGTGTAAGCTGCCCATGCCACACGCACTCATGCAACCCCATACCATCAGAGATTCAGGCTTCTGAACTGAGCGCTGATAACAACTTGGGTTGTCCTTGTCCTCTTTAGCCTGGATGACATGGCGTCCCAGTTTTCCAAAAAGAACTTCAAATTTTGATTCGTCTGACCACAGAACAGTTTTCCACTTTGCCACAGTCCATTTTTAATGAGCCTTGGCCCAGAGAAAACGCCTGCGCTTCTAGATCCTGTTTAGATATGGCTTCTTTTTTGACCTATAGAGTTTCAGCTGGCAACGGCGAATGGCATGGTGGATTGTGTTCACCGACAATGTTTTCTGGAAGTATTCCTGAGCCCATGTTGTGATTTCTATTACAGTAGCATTCCTGTATGTGATGCAGTGCCGTCTAAGGGCCCGAAGATCACAGGCATCCAGTATGGTTTTCCGGCCTTGACCCTTACGCACAGAGATTGTTCCAGATTCTCTGAATCTTTGGATGATATTATGCACTGTAGATGATGATAACTTCAAACTCTTTGCAATTTTTCTCTGAGAAACTCCTTTCTGATATTGCTCCACTATTTTTCGCCGCAGCATTGGGGGATTGGTGATCCTCTGCCCATCTAGACTTCTGAGAGACACTGCCACTCTGAGAGGCTCTTTTTATACCCAATCATGTTGCCAATTGACCTAATAAGTTGCAAATTGGTCCTCCAGCTGATCCTTATATGTACATTTAACTTTTCCGGCCTCTTATTGCTACCTGTCCCAACTTTTTTGGAATGTGTAGCTCTCATGAAATCCAAAATGAGCCAATATTTGGCATGACATTTCAAAATGTCTCACTTTCAACATTTGATATGTTATCTATATTCTATTGTGAATAACATATATGTTTATGAGATTTGTAAATTATTCCATTCCTTTTTTACTCACAATTTGTACAGTGTCCCAACTTTTTCTGATTTGGGGTTGTACATTGTGTTTGCATTGTTATTTGGTGAAAGCCAGAGGTGTAATTTCATACGCGATCAACAGACTGTCTGTCATCTGCTCAATGCTCATCACTGCAACTTTTCATGTGATGGGAATAGATCATTATGATCAATACTTTTCACGATTCCTTAATCTCGATAGCTGTTATAGTAAAAAACGCAGTAAGAGTTTTAGAGAGAGTTCCACATGTAATACTAACTATTTCATATGCAAACACGTCAGCCAATCACAGCAGTGGGCGTTTACACTGAAGTCTCTCAGCAGACACGCCCCTTAAAACAGAGCGTTCAAATCAGAGGCTAAAATCAGGCTTGGAAAAATGCCTTTTATTTATAAATTATGACAATTTATTATGTTAAAATCATACTAACATTATAAGGGCACCCCAGGAAACATTATAAAATAATAAAATAATCCAGTCTATGACCCCTTTAAAAAAGCACAAACAGGCAGATCAGGTGCAAACAGACCCGAGCCCTTGCATCACCACTGGACCCCAGAGCAGCTCCCTACCTGAGGCTAGTCAGAGTCAGTGTGGTCAGACTTCACGACCGCCAACAGCTCAGAGCATCTACCAGACACAGGCGGTCAATCACATACCGAATGCAGGAATTTAAGTTGAGATGATTTCGTCAAATTAAAAGGAAAGTTCACCCAAAAATGAACACAAAAAGAAGATATGTTAAAGCATGTTGGTAACCAAATAGATTTGGGTTCCCGTTGACTTCCATTGTATTTTTTCTTTCTATACTATGGATTTTTGGTGTCATAACCTTATTTATTATTATTATTACATTTATCAAAAATAATGAAAACAATACTAGGCTTATTTTAAAGGCCAATTTTCTTTTCTTTTATTATTTTTGTTGTTGTGAAAATTTTGGCAGGGCAAGTAAAAATTTGAACCACTGGCCTGGGTCAGTAGAAAAACTCCTTAGCGTTGAGCCCTGAGTTGAATGTAAAAAAAGTGTTCTGTGCGAACAGCCACAGATTCTCCAATTGTTTAACCCCTACTGGCAACAAATGGAATTGCAACCTGTTGCTAAACAATAATAAACAGTAAACCTTAATAAAGAATTATACATAATAAAATAAAAAAATGCATAAACAAAAATAATCCTACACATTAAAATAAAATTAACATAAAAAAAAATATTAAACAGTTCAGTGATATACCTAATTACCAATGTGAATGGACATCACACGCACAATTACACTCACCGAAGTTGAAGGCTTGCGCGACTGCAATTTTTCCCACTGTAATCCTCTAAAAGGGCTATACGCCAGATCTTCCTTGCAAAGTCATTCTGCATTACTAATCAAAGCAATGATGAATAAAAAGTGGCGTTCTAGGCTTAAATTACATGACCCCATGCGCGCCACATTAAGAGACACAAATCCATCTACTTCAGTTAGACATGGTGCGTATTACAGCCGGTAATCTCTCACAGCCTCTCCAGAAGCGAGGAGTCATCCGCCGAGACACAGTTCATGCTTTTACTATTAACACCTCGTTCTGCTAATTTCAAAACACAATGTATTTTAGCTGCAACAACACGAACAGCACTAAAAAAAGATGCTGTGTCTTGTGTTTATCCTTGTAATGTTTACCCTTCCCACGTTATTCTATTTCCAGCGATGTCCCTGAAGCATCGAAGCTAGCTTTTGCAAAGCTAGCAGTTACAATTGGGTGCAAAATAATTAACGGGATACATTTGCATCGTTAGAATGCAACAACTTGGAAAACTGTTCAAGGTTTGACGGTAGCAAACATGCTTCTGAAGGGAAGCCAAGACAACTAATGCAATCTCCAGCATTTGAATGAGGGCAAAGTCATGAGGGAGATGGTACAAAAACAAGATGTTTTTGTTCTGTTTTGTTTTGTTGCCTCACATGTTGCTAAACCTGACAAACGCATAATTAATTACTTTCCAGGTAGAGCTTCAGGAAAAAGCAATCACAGTCCGTAAATGTGATGCTTGAACAGCAAAGCAGTATGTAAATCACTGCTGTATCTGTCGCATACTAACAAGTAGCATCCATCTGCTTAAACTAATCCTCACCTACAGCTGATAATAACTTACCACACATCAATTTGTACAACCAAACATTCCATTTCGCACCCACTCTCTCTGAAAGCTAATACCTGTAATCCTATGGGCATCTGTCAGGTCAAGCTTATCCAGGTGTAGCAGCATCTGTTCAATGTGATCTCACAATAATGTCTGGAATAAACTTTATGTCCAGCAAATCCACATAAACTGAACTGCGGAACACACTCAGAATTTTCTTTGAGTTCAGCCAGTGTTCAAATTACTTGACTGGACAGGATGTCACAGTTATAGCACCTAGTTATCCCTAAAATGAGGCTTATTTATAAAAAAAAAAAAAAAAAAAAAAAAATTATATACAGTATATATATATATATATATATATATATATATATATATATATATAATAACATCATAATAACATACAATTGCATACATTAATGTGAATGAATATAAAATATATATATATAAAAAAAATCACCTCAAGTGAAGCAAAAAGGATATAAAAGTATTTGTAAAATCCAGAAAGGCAGTTTTAATCATTATTAAAGTTCCCCTGTAGTCAATCATTTTATCCCTTAAAACTCATCTTTGATCACCAAAATTACATATTTAAGCGCTTTTTCCTTTAATTTTTTTCATGCCTTAAAATAGCTTGTAACTCTACACCCTTGCCTCATTTAGTATATGCAGTTCTATGAATATGCAAATTAGCCCCGCCTCCACTCACTCACACCAGCTCAGAGATCCACTCATTGACGATCACGTTGACGTGATTGGTTACAAGGTTTGTGACGTCAGAAACACCAGTGATTTCAAACTGTGTTTTTGAGACTGTCTTTGGTTCAGTGCAGTTTTAAGGAGAAAACACTCAGCAATGGTGTTGACTTATGAATTTGTACATGGTTTGTCTTAAAGGTGCCCTAGAATGTGAAACTGAATTTATCTTGGCATAGTTAAATAACAAGAGTTCAGTACATGGACATGACATACAGTGAGTCTCAAACACCATAGTTTTCTCCTTCTTATTTAAATCTCGTTTTTGAAAAAAAAACCTGAAAAACAGGCGAATCTCCACATAACACCGACTGTGACGCAACAGTCGGGATCATTAATATGTACGCCTCCAAAAATTTGCATATCCCAGCCCATGTTCAGTGCCAGGCGGAACTGTGCAGCCGAATCATCGGAAGTTCTGCAGGTGAAGATGAAGAAACAAGCGAGAATCATAGGGAAAATGGCAGATCTATCTATAATCTATCTATCGATCTATCTATCTATAATCGGATACCGCTACAGTTTAATTCGAAGTTGTTAGTTTGCTCTGCCCATTTCACCACGGACTGTTTTTCTAACCTGGAACAATATCAAGCAGCCAGGCTTCTCTCAGCGTCTCATACTGACGAAGAGGGCAATTTCAACTAACGTTATAATTCCGCAAGCGGTAAGTAGTGATTTTATTAACAGTAATTTACACTGTGTTATCTAGATCCAGCGCGATATTGTTTTTTCCTCGAGAGACATCGTGGCTTGCAAATGAGCGAAGCATGGCAGTTGCTCAGTGTTTGGATGTACAAATGAACACAAAAGTATTTTTTTAGTTCCTTCATCCGAGCCTCTGAAGAACCAGTGGGTTATGTGGATTTCTGATGCGTAATTGTTCAAGTTCAGACAGATAATCTTTCTCTCAAAGTCGTTCAATACTGTTTATGCATCAGTAAATCAAGCCAGTGACTAAATGCTCAACTTCACGTCGTTTCTCGCAGAAACTGCGTTGCAATGATAAGATCTTCATTCACGCGATCAACAGGCTGTCATCTGCTCATCACTGCAACTTTTTATGTGATGGGAATAGATCTAAATACTTAAAAAACTTCTCACGATTCGTTAATCTCGATAGCTGTCATAGTAAAAATGTATAAAAGCTGTAATAGTAAAAGTTTTCCAGATAGTTCTACATGTAATGCCAGATATTTCATATGCAAACATGTCAGCCAATCACAGCAGAGGGCGTTTACTCTGACGTCTCTCAGCAGACACGCCCCTTCAAACAGTGTGTTCAAATCAGAGGATGAAATCAGGCTAGGAAATATGCCTTTTATTTCTAAATTATAACAACTTTAGATCTAAAAAACATACTAACATTATAAGGGCACCCCAGGAAACATTATAAAATAATAAAACAATCCATTCTAGGGCACCTTTAAAGCAATTAAAAACACCATATAGACTAGGGTTCACCAATCTCGGTCCTGGAGGGCCGCTGTCCTGCAGAGTTTAGCTCCAACCCCAATTAAACACACCTGAACCAGCTAATCAAGGTCTCACTAGGCATACTAGAAACTTTCAAACAGGTGTGTTGGAGCTGGTTGGAGCTAAACTCTGCAGGACAGCGGCCCTCCAGGACCGAGATTGGGGAACCCTGATATAGACATTTAAACAACATAAAACCTTGATTTTCACCACAGGAGGACTTTAATATTTGTACTCATTTTTGGTGGGGTTTACAGTTGTTACAACCTTTTTTGCCAACACTTTGGAAATTAAAGGCATGTAAATACATTTTATTTATCATATAAGAGGTCATGTTAAAAAAAATGGGGCATTGCATTTTCATAGGGCACTAAAGTTACTGTATTCATGCAGTGTGGCAATGGTATCAATAGTATAACTTGCAGCCAACAGCTGTTGTCAGCACTAAAAACATCTGTAGTAAAAGGTGATGAGACTTAAAAGATTACATTCCAGTTGGATAACCAACACTTTTCCCCACAGCTCCTACTAACTTCTGAGGAAACAAAATGAACTTGCTAATTTTTCCCATAGCTCTTTCCTACGAGTTTGAAACACTTACATGCGGTGCATTCTGAATTAATGGAGCTGATGGCGAGTTACGGTCATTAGTGGAAATAGCAGGGAGTGGAAATGAAGAAGAGAAGATGGACGAAATCACACACAGCTGGCTGGCAGCACTGCTCTTTGTAACTATAAATCTTTGAATCCTCCTTCGCCTCTCTGACCGCGGCACGTCGGCCTTCTAATTTCATGGCCCAATTAGTAAATGACGGTACGGTGTCCTGGATGAATTCTATTCCAGTGCCACGCTAAATGTACAGGTTTTTTGCAGGCTGCTTTCATACTTGGTCTGATCTCGAGTTTCCCCTCCCTTCGCCCCCACCGTTCTCTTGTCACATTGTAACATTGGTTCTGAACAGCTCTACTTTTGCATCCATGAGGACTAATGGTAGCTCTTTACCGCTGTAGCTAGGTAACGACTCAGGAGGAGAAGGTGTCATCTTTAATGTTGTCATTGTGTCTGTCTGTTGCAGATGCACTGCAAGGGATGCTAAGAAAATGAGCTGCTCACGAGCGGCAATATCTGTGCAGACAAGCTGATTCCTCGATTAAAAAAAAAATCCCTGATTGCACTTTACCCGTGTCGAGTAACCGGCAAAATACCGGAAGTGGCGTGTTCCACGAACAAGAATCCATGAACCGCATTATATAACACAGTCTCACCCCAAAACGTCACATACTGACGGGTCTTGACCATACGGCAACATACGACGAAAAGGGTACCCCTAAAACGTCCATATGTGACGATTCGGGTTATGGGTAGGTTTAGGTATGCGTTAGGGTACCGCTAGGAGGCGCTGCTGGTGCGCTTATGTCTTCGTCTCATATGGACCTTTATAGATGTAAACTTGATGTTGGAGGTTGTTATGTTGCTAAAAGATGAAGCTTCAGTCAGTCACTTTTCCCAAAGCGAAACACTTTTAAGGAACAGTAAGGCATGCTTTTTGACTCCTCCATAGGCCGCTGCATCCACAAGCTTCTCAAAAGACTGCAGACATCAGCATACGTCTCCTCAACACTTCTTTTGACATCCTGGTGTCTTTGTGAATCCGAAGTTTTTTAGATTTGTCCTCAACAGGACTTTCCGTCACTGCTTGTCACTCTGTGCTTCATGGACTTCCATATAGCTACTGTAATCTCTTCAGCTAGCTGGCTTTCCGCAAGAATGGTTTCTTAGCTGCAACCAGCTCTTCCAGTTCACTTCTTAAAAGACTTCTCATGGTTGAAGTGTGCACCTTGCTGCTGGATGGCTCCCAGATGCCAAGCAAGCACTTTAATGGATTCTCACTGTCCCGTAAGGAAGTGACCTTTAAGTACCGCGATACCCTTAAACATGATTTGCCTGGGTGGTCTAAGCTAGACATTTATGCATGTCACTGTTTCTACTGAAGAATAATCTTTCCCTTTTATCTATTTTCTGTTAACAATGACAAATGATAAAATAAACAAACTTAAATAAAAAAGGTTGACACTGGCTCTACTGCTAAAGTGGTACTATTAGAGTTATTGAAGCGAATCTCAAACAAACATTGATGCAACGTTACTACTGTAAATGAAGACCATTGCATCTAGAATGAGCGAGTTTGTAATTCTCATTACAATCAAATATATATGTTTGACCACGTGACCACTTGTGTCACATCCATCTACATTTTTTGGTCGTACAATAACTAAAGCAGAAGTACAAAAAGTTCAATACATGGAAAATACTTGCATACACTCTCTAAACGTGTGCGCATTGAGGGATATTTGTCTTACACTTGAGGGTGCAGAGTGGCGACACCAGGCTGCTCCTGTTTGCGTAAGTAAATGTCAGCCTTGTCAACAGCCCCTATGTGGTCTTTGATGGCAAACTGTGATGACAGGTTCAAAAATGAAGGCAAAGACGTAGGAATAATACAGGGAGTGTGAGAGAGGAGAGGTGACGGAGGTTGAACAGGAAGCATGTGAGCAACACAGCATCAAGCGACTGCCACAGTGGGTTACTGAGACCTACAGCTTCAGAAAAGTGAAGATTCTGGCATGTTGAAAGATAGAAACTTCATTAGAAAGTAAGAAATGTATGGTCTTCGGTGACACTTTTGTATCCTTGGTGTGTGTGTGGTTCAGGTATACATTGCGTTATGGGGAAGACATTTTTTGGTCCGCATCTAATAAACAGCTAATAAATCATACCAGATGATGTTTTTTGAAAATGTAAAAATGCAGTACGTTTTCTGTGATCGGTATAGGTTTAGGGTTAAGTGATAGAATATATAGTATGTACAGTATTAGGAAAAAATAATGCGTTCCTTGATATTTTTCTCTCTTCTGAAGCCAATCAATTAGTAATTAAAATGTATGTTTTTTTTTTTTTGGGGGGGGGGGGGGGGGGGTATGCTTGGGTCACGTGAAGTACTGCAGTTTTACACCAAGTTTATCCTTGGTTATGAAAGGTATCATATTACATTCACATGGAGTACACAGAAATCAGAGTCAAACTTTGTTTATAATGAGTTTGGGAATATTAACTGAAGTGTTTTCAAAGCTGCCTTAAAAATTCTGTAAATTATTAAAAAGCAAAAGAAGAGAATCAATTAGAACCTGAAGGCATTTCTTACTGATTTCCTTGTTATTGCATTATAAACTGTCACGTCCAGTCTAGATTTTACAATCTTACGTCTCCCATTACTTTCTTTTGATTTTCTTAGTATGCCTCTCAGCAGGGTTTCCTTCTCTTGTTCTCTATATTTATAACACGCACACCTTTCTAGCAGTTATTATCCAAGATGACAAAGGCTAAATGACAGCTCCCACCTTTAAGAGAACTGGTCAGGTAAAAAAATAAATAATGATGACGAAAGGTCAGCGCACAGATGAAAAAGCAACGTGCCTGTAGGAGATCTGAATTCTGAGCATCTAAGTTGAATAGGAAACCAGACACAAAATAAATAGCAGACTTGCCATGCAAAATAACAACACACTCCAAATAGACGTTATACCCAAAGAGCCCCATAGATTTCAAATGTTTTTATCAATGTTTATCAATGTTTCTGCTACATCGTCTAACACCTTTCAATTTTGATGCATTTTTACCCACAATGCACCATCTTCTAAGCTCACAACACAAGCACTCTATTTCTCAGTCCAACCTAAGTGTTATTCCATCTGTCTCCTGGCAATTTTTTTTCCATAAAGCAATGGCACTTCATAGGAACCCAACTATAATTCTAGCTGCGCATCTTTTATTTGGGGGTGCAATCGAGTTGCAGTGTGCGGCTGCATCCTTTAGAGATTCAACAGGCGTACGTCTTTTTCATCTGCATCATCCACAGCAACCACAGAGGGAAAAAAGCTGGAAAACTTCACAGATGCAACAACTTCTCAAGTTTATTTATATCTGTCGCTTATTAGTTAACACAAGCACAGCTTTTGCCTCTGTGACTAATGTTGTGTGCCACAGTGACTGCTGTTGTCTTGAACATCACTTTGCAGTTTATCCTAATTAAAGGGATATTCTGGGTTCCATACAATGTAAATGACAGCATTTGAGGAATGTTGATTAAACCATAAAAAAGGAATAGACTCTGATTTTAAGCAAAAACCAGGGATGCAGTGGTACTTACAATGGAAGTGAATGAGGCCAATTTTTGACATATTTAAAAGCAGAAATGTGAAGCATGTAATTTTATAAAAAACACTAACATTAATTCGTCTGTTAAAACCTTGTATTATTCACGCTGTAAAGCTGTTTAATTCATTAATATAGTTTAATTAATTTATAGGCTACGGTTGTTTTAGGGTTTTATTCATTACAACAAAGCAGAAAAGGTTAGTAAGCAATGTGTACAAAAGTTGCACACCAAACTGTTCTAAACACAGTTTAAAATTTTAAATAAATCAATTAAAATAGTTCAACTTATGGGATCAATCATATATATTATAATTTAAATAAAAGAAGCATATAAATATATATAGTACAGTGTAAAAATGTATATATATGTATGTATATATATGTATATATATATATATGTATATATATATATATATACATATATATATATATATATATATATATATATATATATATATATATATATATATATATATATACATATACATATATATATATATATATATATATACATATACATATATATATATATATATATATATATACATATACATATATATATATACATATACATATATATATATACATATACATATATATATATATATATATATATATATATACATATACATATACATACATATATATATATATATATATATATATATATATATATATATATATATATATATATATATACATATACATATATATACATATACATATACATATACATATATATATATATATATATATATATATATATATATATATATATATATACATATACATATACATATATATACACATATACATATACATATACATATATATACATATACATATATATACATATACATATACATATATATATATATATACACACACACACAGTATGTATGTATGTATGTATGGACTGTAAAAATAATGAATTAAAAAGCTTTACAGCTCAAATAACACATGTGCTTCTTTTATTTCAAGGTGTATTTGAGTATTATTTGAGCTGTAAAGCTTTTTAATTCATTATTTTTACAGTCCTTTTGGGGTTTTATGCATTACATTGTCATGTCAACAAAGCAGAAAAAAACTAAAATCATTTTTTGTCTGTTTTGTCTGGCTGTATACTATTAAAACAGTATACTTTGCGGATTGGCCAGTTTATGAAGAATATAAAAAATATTTAAAAAAATCAAACTTAATAATAATAATAATAATAATAATATCAAATATTTCTAAACTTCCTGAAATTATTGATACCTATGCATAATTTTATTGACTGTATTCACAATTTTTCTGTGATTGTGTGCACTTCCAATTCATTGCTGCAATAGCAAATAACTGCGAGAATAACAAAATGCAGTAAATGCTAAAATAATTTGCATTATACAAACCAGTGTGTTTATGATTATGAAAATAAATGAAAATAATATGATAGTTTTCAATATCAGCAGCATAACGGACAGTTTTTGTAAAGCTAAAATAACTACAAGCGGATGAAACTTTACAAAATTGTACAATGTCCGTGTCTGCTGTCACATCAAGAATAAGGTGAATGGGTGTAGACATTTAGTGCAGACGCGTGCAGCCGGTATCACATTTGCTTATGTCAGACACATGCACAAGTAAATGCATTGAAACATGCTCTCAGATGGCTCTCAGTGGATGTGATGCCATCTCAGGGCCTGTAATTAATGTGTGATATGTGGTTATGCTAGTGTCAATCATTTGTAATCTGTACAGCCATTAAGGGGCGAACTTGTCAGAGCGATTGATCTGCCGCGCCTCTCAGACGCTGTTTTATTCTCCCGCAGTGAAAAGGCCGTGGCATTTGATTGACAGTGTGTCTCTGCCTGCCTAACAACTTGCTAGCTAATGTTCACACTAAAAGCAAAAGTCATCTTTCTCTGATAATCATGGACTGGTTCTGCCAGAGATGTTATGGGTCTGTCGCAGTTTAAAATGGGAAAATTTAATAGTTTTATATATAGGCTGGATGTGGAGTACCTTGACGGACGAGAATGCTGCGTTGTTTACTGACTTACACAACATCAGGACTCGACAGGTGTTGCTCAAAATTTGGCAAGCTAATACTACTGATGCTGATGATATTGTCAATCAAATGAAGCATTCCTTTTAAAATAAATAAACTGAAAAGGTGAAAATGCTTTAAAACCAGCATTTTTCAGCTGATGGTTTGTGACCCAGTGATTTACCATTCTAATCTGAGTGGTTAAAAAATTATTGTTAAATAATACAATACACAATTAATACAGCTTACAAAATAACTGTGATATATATATATATATATTGATTAAAAGAAATTAATTTGAGTAGTATTATTATTTATGCATGTGTCACGTGTCTAGTGTGTTTTGATTCATGTTTGTATTTCATTTCTAGTGTTTTAGGGTACGTTTACACGACAACGATATGCTTAAAACTTAAAAAAAAAAGTTTTTTCCTTTGAGTTTTCCGCGTACAGACGACACGATTGTCAAAACGATCCCCATTCACACGGATCCGAGAAAACAAATAAAAATGTTGTATTCTGCTTCCAGACCATTAGATGGCGATGAAACACTATAGACTTAACACGTAATATGCATTCAGGCACCCAAAACGCTGTTGTCATGTAAACGAACGTCCAAAACGCATAAAAACTTTTACGTTTTTAGTTGAAAACGGTGTTGTGTTTAGTTGAAAACAGCCCCTTACTGTCAGTCTGTGAATGAGTTCAGTTCTCTTCCGTTCTCTCCCTGCTATGGTTTCTAATTGATTGTTAGTTCTGTTCAGGTGTGTCTTGTTAATTAGCTCCTCAGCTTTTTGTCTATTTAAGCCCTGTGTTTTGTCCTGTTTGGTTGTCTTTCGTTGTTGCATATTAGTTTGATTGTTCTGTTCTCGCAAAGAGTCTGTTCATTATGGTGCGTTCACACCGGACGCGAATAGCGCATCAGGCGCGAGTGATTTCAATGTTAAGTCAATGCAAAGACGCGTTACGCGCGTAAAAAATTCCTGTGGTGCGAATGAGGCGTAGAGCGCGGCGCGGTACACGAATGGCGCGAATTGAGCGTCTGCCGCGTTAAGCGCGTATGATTTTATGTAGTGCTTTTTTGTGCATTCACGCGTTTGACGCGAATTTGCGTCTGCCGCCCGAGTTGAAAAATCTGAATTTCTGCGTCAATTCGCGCCGCATTAACCAATCAGGAGCCTGCTTGCTGCTGTCACGTGGTGAAGTAAAAACAAAGTAAATCTTTTATCACATAAAAACTTGATTTCAACATACGAGACATATTCATTTTGTATTGAATGCTATTTATTCCATATCTAAATCCAGATTATATGAAACATTATTATTCTAATGTAAAGACATTAGTTTGTGTCTGGACAGTGTTGTGTGAGAAGAGAAAAAACAAAACAAAGGACAGGTTAATTACATTTGGAGGCTGGCTCCATTTATCATCAATACAAAAATAAATTACAGATTATGTGGGTGAGGGCGAGGGTGATCCTTGCTCCGATGCGGGACAACAGGTCATTAAACTGGGCGCGAGACAGGCGGAAGCACCGCTGATAGTGGCCGTCATCCAGGCGCAGCTCCTGGAGCAAATGAAAAGTGAAACTCGCCAAACTGGGTTCGCCTCTGAAGGGTCTGGTGGACCCAAATACGGCGACGATGATCCCTACGCCGCTGTTTTGCTCTCCAGAGCAAATACAGAGCGGTGACTCTCTCGATAAATGATCGATCAACATCAGACATCTTGTAAAAAGAAGCCCGCCAACGGGTTTCGAAACTTTCGCCTCTGACGCGTGTAAACTTCGCTTCAAACTTTTGTTTTTACGCATGTCAATTTCGCTCTTGACGCGCGAATGGACACAAAGTGGTCAAGCGTATAACTAGACGCGGCAGGCGCGAATTTGACGCGCTATTCGCGTCCAGTGTGAACGCACAGTTAGTGTTTTGTTTCTTCTATATTCTTGAAAATAAAAGCTAAGCTCCTGCAACTAGATCCTCACCTCATCTCTAATATTACTCACATTAGCCCTTAAATGCATGAATGTTTCTCCAATCATAATTACATACCCGGGTCTTTAGTGACCCGTATCGAACATGGATGAATCTCTAACTGCCTCAATAGTATAAAACCCTCCTCATATGTTAATAACAAATACAAAAGATTAAAATAAAGCTTTTTTTTTTTAACAGTCTTTCTCTTCTGTCTCCTCTCCACCAATAAACTGGTGTGTGGTGGGCGTTCTGGCATTCATCCAGGTGGATGCTGCACATTGGTGGTGGTTGAGGAGATTCCCCCTTCCATTTGTAAAAGCACTTTGAGTACCTAGAAAAGCGCTACATAAATGTAACGCATTATTATCATTATTATTCTGAAAAAATGATGCAAAAAATATTGAAGAAATATTCCCTTGACTAACTTACCTCTGATTAACAAGTGGTTTTTTTGGTAAGTAAATACAGAAATACAGAAAAACTTCTATACAATATAATACTACTAATAATAATTCATTACATTTATATAGCGCTTTTCTCAGCACTCAAAGTGCTTCACATAGAGGGGGGAACCTACTCAACCACCACCAATGTGCAGCCACGGGAGCCATATTGAGCCAGAACGCCCACCACACACCAGCTTATTGGTGGAGAGGAGACAGAATTAGGAGCCAATTAGTGTATGATTAGGAGGCCATGATGGACAAAGGCCACTGGGATTTTTTTTTTTTTACCACAAAGAGTCAAGACCTCGGTTTAATGTCTCATCCGAAGGACGGTGCTCTTTGACAGTAGGCTATAGTGTCCCTGTCATTTTACTGGGGCGTTAGGACCCACACAGACCACAGGGTGACCACCCTCTGCTGGCCTCACTAACTCTTCCAGCAGCAACCTGGTTTTCCCAGAAGGTCTCCCATCCAGGTACTGACCTGCTCAACCCTGCTACTTCAGTGGGTAACCAGTCTTGGGCTACAGGGTGATATGGCTGCTGGCTATAAACAAGTGCTGTATAAACAATGGATATCCATGGCACAAAAGCTTCACATGACCCATGAAAAGAAGAAACAAAATCAAAAGGAAGCAACACAGGAGAAAAAAAATAAACATCTAAAAACCTCAGTGATGCAAGTCTGGAGAAGGTCTGCCTGATGTAACATCTTAAATTAACATATCAGTTGCACTACCCAGTCTGAAGGCCGAGGAAGTTATGCTAATCGACTCTAAGATGAGTGCTTTCATTTTTAAATGTTCAACCCATGGGGAGATCTCCAAAGAGAAGCTGTTGTACGTATAATAGTCAATGCATTGAGAGAAATGTTATTCTTCTGTCGCTTTGAAGCACATTGTAGGGAAGGTTCTTTTGTGTACCAATGAATAGTTGAGACTCTCTCATGTCATGGCATATTGAGTCCTTGTCAGATATTTTCACACCATTCGCTGCTGGCCAGTCAATTAGGGGGCTGGGTAAAGCCCCAGAGAACCGTACAAACCAGAGCCCCATTTCGTTTAACAGCGTTCTGTTGTTTTCCACTATTGTGCATGGCTTGGCTCTTTAAAGATCTGTCTGAGCTCCTATAGACTTCACCCAACACTGTCAGTCTGACAGCATAGAAAGCGATGTTGTAAGTTGCCCTTCGATGCAGATCTAGGACTTGGAATGCAGTGGAGACCGTAAAGCTGACCTTAGAACGAAAGCTGAAAGGACCAAAATAGTATAACAGGAGAATGTAGACAAACGGTGAAAACTTGCTGCCCTAGATAAAACCTGACCTGCACAGACAGGAAATATGGGACACGATGTTTACAGTAGATAAGCATTTTAAGAAAAGGTAAATCATAATTATGTTATTTATATATACAGCGGGTAAAATAAGTATTGAACATGTCACCATTTTTCTCAGTAAATATATTTCTAAAGGTGCTACTGACATGCAATTTTCACCAGATGTTGGTAACAACCCATGCAATCCACACATGCAAAGAAATCAAACCATAGATGTACATAAATTAAGTTATGTGCAATAATGTTAAATGACATAGGGAAAAAGTATTGAACACAGGAAGAAAGGGATGTGCAAAAAGGCATGGAAAGGCAAGACAATCAGTAATTAGAAAGCAATCCTGCCCCTTGTCAGTGCAAATTAATATCAGATGGTTCAGTCCCAACTGATGGCCTATAAAAAGGTGTCTCATTACCAAGGTGTCACACAAGGAACATCTCAAAACTTCTGAATGTTCCAGTGAGCACTGTTGGGGCCATAATCTGGAAGTGGAAAGAACATCATTTCACCTTAAACCACGACCAGGTGTTCCTCGCAAATATTCTGACAGAGGAGTGAAAAGAATTATCAGAACAGTTGTCCAAGAGCCAAGGACCACTTGTGGACATCTTCAGAAAGAGCTTGAATTAGCAGGTACAACTGTTTCAAAGAAAACTATAAGTAATGCACTCAACCGCCATGGCCTGTGTGCACTCTCACCACTCGAGACTCCATTGCTGAAGAAAAAAACATGTTGAAGGTCGTTTAAAGTTTGCTGCACAACATTTGAACAAGCCTGTGAAATACTGGGAGAATATAGTCTGAAATATTTTTTTAAGTAAATTTCACATACGCAATTAAGTAAACTACTTAACTAAGTTAAGTGAAACTAACAAAGGAAATAAGTCATTTTAACTTGGCTAGTAAAAGGTTGAGTAATATCTATTTAGTTGAAGTTTCTTTTGCAATACATTCCACTCAACCAATATAATATTGAATTAAACCACACTTTTTAAGTATATGCTTTAGAAACATCTAAGTAATTGATAAATTAATTAATACAATAGTTCTCTAATTCTAGATATAAAGAGTTACAAGTAGTGTGAACGCAGATACCTCAATACTTGGTAGACAATACACAAAGACGGTAACATTTGATGGATAGTTTTTGTGTTTGAATGTGTCATTTTGAGTGGAAAATAAACTCCAAAAGTCTCAAAATGGCAAGTTACTAATCCTAACAACAAAAGCAATGATGAAACAGTGTAAATACAGCTGGAAAACAGTGAAAAATCAACCTCATTAATTATTCAAGGCCCAGTGCATGATGGGAACACCAGTATCAGAAAGGTTAAGTAATTTTACTTAATTTTATAACGTTGATATTTACGCTTTCATTTCTACACGCTTGAATTGAGTACTAATATAGAATGTACTTAGTTTTTTTTTTTATTCTGGCCTGAACTAACTTGTAAATTAAAAAAAAAAAATTCTGTAGTATTTACTTCACCACAAAATCATTTTTATCAGATGTAAAATAAGTCTCTGATGTCCCTAAAGTGTGTATGTGAAGTTTTAGCTCAAAATACCCCACAGATATTTTTTTATAGCATGTTAAAATGGTCACTTTTTGAGAGTGAGCAAAAACGCACTGTTTTTGTGTCTGTCCCTTTAAATGCAAATGAGTTGCTGCTCCCGGCACAGAGGGCGGAGCTTCAAGAGCTCTGTGTGTTTCTTCATTACCTCACACAGACATGCACTGAAAATGTGAGAAACTGTTGAGCCTTTGATGTTCAAACCGGAGTCGAACAAAGATAGAGAGACTCAAGAGGAAGTGACATGTAGAATGCAACAGGACATTTCTGAATGCTTAGTTGATGAATTTATGTAGCTGATGTGGAGTTAACTATCTTCTAGTCATTGATTAGCATATTCTGTCATGATAATATATAAATCCTTTTCCCGGGGGTGGGGTTTATGTAAATTTTAGGCTTAGTGATGTCACTACTCGGACAAGAAGCTCCTACCAGCCGTTTGTTGTAGTCCTTAAAGGGGGGGTACAATGGTGTTTCATGTATTCAGAGTTGTTTACACTGTTAAAGAGATGGATTCTCATGCTAAACATGGGCAAAGTTTAAAAAAAATATTTTGGACGAATAACGGAGAATTTCTATGCTGAAAATCTTACTTCCGGGTTGGTACAAGTTTCGGCTGGTTTTTTTTAGATCGTGGATCTAATGACGTAGATCAGAGTGCAACTCCTTATATGAGCATTTCTCTCGGAAAAGCTCGCCCGCGAGCACGTCGACTAGAGGAGAGCGAGACCGCGCACATCAACGCGCTTCAACAGGAAATCATCGCCAGCGCTGCATAGGATTTGTTCAAGAATGTCTCCAAAAAAGTGTGTATTTGGATGTGAGGGAAAGCTTACCGTGTTCAGTTTGCCAAAGAACCCAGTGTTACAGGAACAGTGGATGCAGTTTGTTTTTCCGGGGCAGCAACGGAGTGTAGGAAGTGCGGTTGTGTGTTCTGGTCATTTCAGTGACGAATGTTTTATTAACAAGGCTCAGGTCGACGCTGGATTTGCAAATCGTTTGCTATTAAAACGTGGAGCGGTCCCAGTGATAAAAGACCCCATTCATGTAAGTACAACTGGATCAGATTTCTGTCTTTGCTTTGAACTTTGAGTGTCGTAACTTTGCAGATGTTGTTTATGCTTAACAGCAACATTATACACTAACTAAAGTTAAAAAATTTAAATCATTATCAACCACCCCTTTAAGGCAACATGAAGCAAGATTTATTTATTAAATAAACAGATTTATTTATTTATTTTCTAATAATTTATTTTTGTGGTCTAGAGAGGAAAGAAATCCATATTGGTTTGGAACAGCTTCATTTTTTAGTGAACTATCCCTTTAAGACTTCAATAAATTCATATAGACCCTCAACACTTAAATAATACTCAATAGTGGTGATAATCAACAAACACATCATTACATAAATAGATCTGAATATCACCACAAGACACAAAACAAGCAATAATACATAAAATAAAATAAAATAAAATAAAATAAAATAAAATAAAATAAAATAAAATAAAATAAAATAAAATAAAATAAAATAAAATAAAATAAAATAAAATAAAATAAAATAAGCAGAAACTTAAAACAATAATAAATACATGCAATGCATTCTGGGAACTAATAAAACCTTATCCTCAATATAAAAACCTTTATTCCCAAGCTAGTTTGGGCAACATTTTAAGGCAATATTATTCATCTGATTTGAGTTTATATGTAGAATCACAGTAATTCACATTTCTTTGTATCTGTCACTCAATAAAATACTGATCTCTGCCTCGTTTTTAAGCAAGAACCTCACTGAGGTTCACAACCTCATGTGCCGGCAGTCAATTGCCTTCAAATGGACTCAAAGTGCAAAGGTTTCTTTTGGCGACATTGCAATTCTTGTTAGTCTAAACTGATGGGTTAAATGGGATAAACTTGCTGGTTGAATTGCAGTTTTAAGTCAAAATATATTTTGAATGGTATTGTGTGGAACTAAAAATGTCCATGTGCACAAAAACTACTAATTGTTTTATTATTATTAATTGGTTTATAACTATTCATATTTTGTAATTAATTATATATTATTTGAATGAATTACAAATTCAAATTATTTAATTAGATATGTTTAAATAAAAATAACCTATTTAAAATAACAAGTTTTTGGTCAAACCATCATTTTTAAATGTATGTTTGGCCTGAAATAAACCTTTAAAAAACAAAAACAAAAACAAACCTGAGGACGCGATCACATGCACCAGGCTCTGTCTCTTCTAATTCTCTCTGTATCTTTCTGGAGAGCATGTCATGATACCTTATGAATTTCTGAACTTCAATTTCTCCCTTATTCTCTCAATCTGTTATCCCCCATCAACCCTCCCTCTCTCTCTCTCTCTCTCTCTCTCTCTCTCTCTCTCTCCCTGTCTGTCTCTCTGAGGAGGTATTTCAGCTTTGTGAATGATGCAGGAGGTCAGGGAGCACCTGAGGAGTTATCCACAGGCATTTACGAGCCGTCCCATGAGGCAGCCAGCCCAGGGGAGAGGTCAGAGAGCTGGGGAACTACAGTGCTGACAGTGTGACTGGGGTTTGAATATGGCCAATGTGTTTTTATATTCCCACAAAGACTGATGGGAAGTAGCGAGGGAGCAAAAAGGTTACACATACACAAATATATTGCTAGAACATGCTCACACAAATAGCACATAGGGTATATATTTGGAATGACATACTATATTTTCACATTGTACTGGCCAATAATCTCAGAATGATTATTTATAGTTGAAATATTACCTAAACTCATTCAAATACAAGGTATGCGTTTTATTTATAATTTATAATCGGTTGGTTCTGTGGCCAGTTGCATAGTCTTTAAAAATCATCTATTTTTTTTTAGATATTTTTTCAAGACATTTTGAAGTCAGTTATGCCCCTCGTATAACTGTTGCAGGTTACACGACACCATTTTCAACTGAAATGTAAAACTTTATGCGTTTTGGTCGCTCCCGATTACACAATAACAGCGTTTTGGGGGCCTGAAAACGCAAACCTTTGAAATCGGGTTTCAAAGTGCAAGTTTTTGTAAATTATACCTTTATCGTCTCGGTGTAGACGTGAATTTGTAAAAACAGTGACGTCATGCTCATGTGTATTACGTGTTCAGTCAATAGGTGAAAAGTGTTTCTTTACAAAGTGACATCGCCAACTACTGGCCTGGCAGCAGAATACAGCGTTTTCAGATTCGTGTGAACGGCGATCGTTTTGACGATGGTGACGTTTGTATATTAGTTTTGAATTGTATTTGTTTACACATTTCAGTGAGTCTGGTGGGGATTTTTCAGCAACTCTTTCTGCAGGTTACATTATTATGCCAGTAGGAGGCAATATAACGAGTGAGTCTTTCAAACATTCAGGCAATAAAATATTAGCTCAATCGTTTCGCCTAAAAACGCTGATTCACTCAGAAATTAATAACCTATGGAATGACACAAGTGACTCTTTATCACTCAGCCAATGAATTATTCACTTCAATTGATTTGTTCAAAAACACTCATTCAGAAATGAATTACAGCTAGTCTCTGTTAAGAACTATGCTTTTTTATCATTGGCAGAGTAAAAAGCAGACAAAGTAACTGGCAATATTGTGTCTAAAATGTAAGTTTCTCAAAATTAGCATTTTGTTTATTAAACTGTTAAATGCAAGAAATATCACATTTGAAATCATACCGTTTTTTACTTCTGAATATCACTACTTTGGCATGATGCTGCTTTATCGGGAACAACAGCTCTCAATCGTGATGCTGTTTGAAAAATAATATTATTTCTATAATAATTTATTTTTTGATAATACTTAAGAAAATAAAAAAGCTTTAGAAAAATGGATAAGGTACATTAATTTTCAGATAGAAAATTATCTGTTAAGTTTACAGATATTAAACCCTAACCCCCAAAAAACCCAACACAAATAAAAACATAGGGAAATAAAATCGACATGCTTCCTTCATTTAAAAAAAAAAAAAAAAAAAAAAAACACGAAATGCAAACTCTCACATACTATTTTTTTTATAAGTAGTGTACAGTAAGTAATCCATTCCTAAAATTATCAAAGGCACAAAACCCTTGCTATTGCTGTTTCGTCATATAAATATGGCCTAATATTTCTTCTGTTTATCTCTTTATCATGCTTGGATTGGGTGTTTTTAGTCTTTTTTAGCTTAAATTTCTTTAATGCATTGTTTATTCTTTATTATCTCTTTCGAAGGAACATTATAAAGGGAATTCTGTAAAATGTCAAGTTCTGTATAATAAAAAACCCCATGGATTCAAAAATCTGACAATGAAATATGCTCAGTCTTTCAGACAGGTGTTTGTTTTTAGTGATAAACCAGAGTGTTTCTCTGATGTGTCAGATTGTCAGAAGTATGTGACAATGATATACACTCAGCTGCACAGATTAATGCTTTTTTTTTTTTTTGGATGAAACAAGGCAACACACTCTCATAAGAAAACAACACTCTAGTGGCTCTTATTTTGGAACATCACAACGTCACTCTAGGGAACTCTTTTTGGAGAATTCCATGCGTTGATCCAATCCAAAGCTTTTGAAAATGGTTTTACTTGTTCTTACACATACATACATACATACATACATATACATATACATATATATATATATATACAGTGCTATGCATAAGTTTAGATACCCATGCTAAAGTTGACTAAAAAGAGGAATAAAAAATCATCTTTTGGAAATTAAACTTAATGCCTTAATTAAAAAAATTAGGAAAAATCCAACCTTTAAGGACACCAATTTTCTTTGTGAATGAATAATGTATCGTAAATAAATAAATGTTCTTCCTTAAAATACAGGGTGCATAAGTTTGGACACCCCTATGTTAAATTCCCATAGAGGCAGGCAGATTTTTATTTTTAAAGGCCAGTTACTTCATGGATCCAGGATACTATGCATCCTGATAAAGTTCCCTTGGCCTTTGGAATTAAAATAGCCCCACATCATCACATAGCCTTCACCATACCTAGAGATTGGCATGGAGTACTTTCCATAAGATCATCTCTCAATGCAAATCAAACCAGCTATTAGGCTAACTGAAATAAAACCATGCCAATCTCTAGGTATGGTGAAGGCTATGTGATGATGTGGGGCATTAAGTTCAATTTCCAAAAGATGATTTTTTATTCCTCTCTTTAGTCAACTTTAGCATGGGTGTCTAAACTTACGCATAGCACTGTGTGTATGTATATATATATATATATATATATATATATATATATATATATATATATATATATATATAATTATATACACCAACAATACATTGAATGGGTCAAAATTATCGATTTTTCTTTTATGCCAAATATCATTAGAATATTAAGTAAAGATCATGTTCCATGAAGATATTTTGCACATTTCCTACCATAAATATATAAAGCAATTATTTTTGTGAGTGAATGCAGCACAATCGCGAACATAAATGGACAACTTTAAAGGCGATTTTCTCAATTGTCGATTTTTTTGCACCCTCAGATTCCAGATTTTCAAATAGTTGTATCTCGGACAAATATTGTCCTATCATAACAAACCATACATTAATGGAAAGCTTATTATTCAGCCTTCAGATGATGTATAATATAGGTTTTGTGGTCCAGGGTCACATACTATACAATGAAATCAGATGCAGATTTTTACTGTCAAACTCCAAAAATGAGAAAAGTATCATAAAAGTGGCCCATGGCGGAGAGGATATTTACCTGCTAAATGGTGTGTTTTTTTTTTTTTTTTTTTTTTTTTTTGTCACTTTTGAATTAAATTATTGAGATTTGACATGTATCTGCCTGACATAGGTGTAGGTTAATGATACGTGCTATAACGTTAAAACTTTTTTTTTTTTTTTTTTTTAAGTATTTTCTATTAAATACAGTAAAAACAGTAATATTGGGAAATATAAATAGAATTGTTTTCTATTTAAACATTTTAAAATGTGATTTATTCCTGTGATGTAAAGCTGAATTTTCAACATCATTACTCCAGTCTTCAGTGTCACATGATCCTTCAGAAATCATTGTGCTGGGGGTGAGCAATATGGCAAAACATATTATAACACTTTTTTTCATGTTGGTTTTTAAGATGTTACAAGTCACAGAGAAGTACAGCCAAACTAATTTATCCATTTTAAAAATTTAGCTTTGCAAGGCAACAAAATGAAGAAGAAAAAAGGTAAATCAGAAAAATGATTGACAGACCATTTAGGCCAATATGACAAATCTTATTTTATCTTTGGAGTCATATAGAATACAGAGTAGAATAACACATTGTGCCTCAAATCACATCAGTACTTTGCTTCAGTACTGTGAGTTCACAAAACAACCAATAATCACAACATAAAAGAATTTGATATAAATAGACAAAAACAAACAATTCTATGAATATTGCAATGGTGCAAAGTCCCTGAAGCTGAAATGAATTCTCTGTCATCTCATTCAACAGGAATGATAAAGCTGACAATACACAGTACTTTGAGAATGACATGTCTGTTATCAAGAGCAAAATGCTGGAATGATAGAATGTGGGCATAATTTGTTTGTCATTTATTTAGACAACTCCTGCATCAACAAGAAACAACAGTTGAATTCTTTAGCAGCGACATTGATGATATATTTTTCTTCAATTTAAAATGGAAGATTACAGAGGAGAAGCCAATGCTGTGCCTGAAGGAGAATGCAAGTTTTGTCATCTCTCAACTATCTACCATGCATAATTTGAATCGCAACTCTTTGCTTGCCGTGCTGGGCTCTTCCAGAAACACCCAAAGCTGGAAGATTTGCACACCAAACATATGTTTCAGGAAAGGGGGTCTGCAATACCTGGCGAAAGCTGTCTGACGGGCTGATGGCACCATACACAGTCCTTGAGCACAGTGCCAAAGACATCAGGAAAAGTCACACTTTTAAGAGCCCTCCAGAAGCAAATCCGTCATTGGTAAAATATCTGCTTCAATACACTGGATTATTTGCCACTTATTTGCAATTTCTAGCATATTTTTGAATGGAGAAAATGCTTGCTAACCTGTAAAACCTTGAATCCATGGTTTCAGCCAATTGGCTGCGGACAAAACATTCTCATCAGTTCAGGCCAAAGTCCAAGATAGATTTCTTTATAGAATGTATTTGGACATGTTTGAAATTCATTAAACATTCTGCTTGCAGCATATCAAGGCCAGAAACCTCTCGGAAGGTTTTTTAATACCTTTAAACCTTGAGTGTAAATGTAAAAAAAGTTACACATATTGTAGGTCCATTATAGTGGACAAAAATATCTGTCAAAAAACTGTCATAGTAATTTGAAGTTTGGGAGCACAGGCTTAAGTTTGGTTTAAAGAAGACCCATAGCAGATTATTGTTGCACCCGAGTTATAGAGGTTTATGTTTATGCAAATGATTTATGAACATTATTTTCATATATCATTACAAAATATATCATTACATATATATTTTATGGAACATGTTGAACTCTAAAACAGCTACAAAATCAAAGCCATAAATATAAAAAAGTTGATTTCTCAAAAAAAAAAATTTCTCAAACTTTCTCAAAACTCCACTGGTTCAAACAGTGGTTGGATTTGTGATTTGCATTTGAGTTTTTCTCTCTCAAATATTACAAGCACACACAATTTTTTTTATACACACAGTTATCGTTGCATAATTTATCCAAATGACTTTATAATATGCAGAAGCAGAAAACAGGAATAAAGCTAGTATTATATTTATAGGCCAAACCTGAGAAAATGGCACCATCTGGTAAAAAAAATAGCATTTATTTTTTATTTTGAAGCCTTGCCAACAGAATGAAAGCTTATTAACAAAGACTGCATACTTGTATAGTTAAATGGCCCTGAGATTAAAAATGGCAATGGTTTCAATGGGGACATTATTGTCCTTAAGGTCCTGAGAGGAACTAGTTTGTGTACCTTGTGCAAAATAGATTTATTAAAGGAAATGGGTGTGAAAAAGAATAATTCCAATAAAGATACACACCTGTGCCAACATTTATGCAGCTGGCATTAACACATGCAAACTGATCAAAACTGAAGCAGACAAAAGGTCCAGAAGGGTTCATTTCTTAAAGGAATAATTTACCGAAAAATAAAATTGATCCCATAATTTCCTCACCCTCAAGCCATTCTAGGTGTATATGACTTTCTTCTTTCAGCAGAACAAAATCAGAGTTGTATTAAATAATATAATGGGTATTCCCAGCTTTGTAATGGCATTGAATAGTGCCCGAGTTTTTGAAGCCAAAAAAAGCACATCCATCCATCATAAAAGTAATTCATTCGACGCCAGTGGATTAATGCCATCTGAAGCGAAGCGATGGATTTTTGTAAGAAAAATATCCATATTTTAATCTTTATAAACTATAATCTCTGGCTTCCGGCAATGGCCGTATACACGTTCACGAGAGAGTCGAATTCAAGCGGAAGGGTGACTATGGGCTCAAATTCCCGCCAAATATATAGCGGTCACGGATAAAAAAATAATAAGCGTGAATCAAAAATTTACAAACACATGTAAAAATATATTGCACAAACTGAAAAAAAAAATGCAAAATGATCAGAATAGCAAACAACGTGGTCACGGATCAAAATATAATAAGCGTGAATCAAGAAATAACAAGCATGAATAAAAACTTTAAACACATTAAAAGTTATTTTGCACAAAACTTAAACTTATGGTCATGCTTTCTTAAAAAGTATGTTTTCCTTGGTTTTATTACTGTGTACTTTGTGCTTTCTTGCATTTTCTGCTCATATTTTACTCTTTTGTACGCTTGTGCTGTTTTTCTCTTCGCTCTTCTTTTTATGTTCTGCGCTTGCTTTCCCAAATGTTGCAGTTCGAGTTTCATGTAAATTAGGGCGGGCTTAAGAGTCACCATTGGTCCACTAGTTCTAGATTGACAGCTACTCCTCTAGCTAGCCAATCAATCGAAGAGGGGAGTTGACGTCACACCAATGCGACTCGTGGCTACTGATGCTTACTTGTTATACAGGAGAAGACGACCATCAACTCAGTTGGCAAAAAATTTTCTGTGGCAGGACACCTTTAAACTGCATGTGTGCCTGCAACTCAACCTGTTGCCGGTATATACGTATACCTGGCAATATGGTATCGTTAAATTCGTCATCCTAACGACGACCTGTTACAGTTATGCCTGTCTGATGATCCATCATTCACCTCTAATGCACTTGACCTGGCACCGCGAGCATCGATCTTCTCCGAGCAGTAACCACCACCTACCGGCCGTTTTACTTTCATATTTAATCAATAACAAGGATGGGTAATGTCGGTCCTGAGTGCAGAGTTTAGCTCCTCCAACCCTAATCAAACACACCTGAACCAGCTAATCATCGTCTTTAGGATATTTAAGACAGGTGAGGTTTTTAATCGGAGTTGATGCTAAACTCTGCAGGACAGCGGCACTCTAGAAACAACGTTACCTATCGCTGATGGAGATGTTGCTGTATTCAAATTTTAAGCTATATTTAAAACATTAATCCTAAAGTAATATGCAATTATGTAGCTATGTAAGTAAACACAATAAGTTTGTAATAAATCACTGTATTAAATTCAACTGGTTTCTGTATATCTTCTCTGTAACACAATCATTTTCAATAATCTTGTCAAATTTGGCGAGGTTAATAAAAAAAGGTAGGCAATGCGTAGCGGTGACAGGTCAAAGTCCTAAAGTCTTCAGACAATGGCCGTTTTAGTTTTTGCAACGAATTGTAGCGTTTCATAACTGCAGGATGTTTTACTTACAGCAGCCTTAGCATATTGACATCATGAGCCAAGTAATATTGTTTAACACCAATTACAAGTGTGCACATTAACATTCTCATGTATCTCAAAAAAGATGAATTTAATTATTTATGTCCAGAGTTAAGATAGCTTTACTGCTTGAAAGTCTTTGTAAAGTTAAATTGAACTGCCGTCTTCCCCTGTATAAGTAAGTGCAGCACTCCTGAAAAGGAGTAAGGATTAAAGAAAAATGAAATAAAAGAGAGCGCAGCAGTGCTTCTTTGTTGTTATATTTACTCAGAATGAAGTGCATCACGGGCGCGCACCACCCACTGAAGTGTGCGGTGATGTAATCACGCTGGTATGCCAAGCGAAAATAATTTAATAAATGCACATAACAAAGCACAAAATAAGAAATTGAACAGTATATAAAAGTATTAGAAAAATAACATTTTAGTATATTATAATGGGATTGAAGAAACTGTACAAACATAAACAGCTTGTACTCCTACATAAGCATCAGTAGCCACGAGTCGCATTGGTGTGACGTCAACTCCCCTCTTCGATTGATTGGCTAGCTAGAGGAGTAGCTGTCAATCTAGAACTAGTGGACCAATGGTGACTCTTAAGCCCGCCCTAATTTACATGAAACTCGAACTGCAACATTTGGGAAAGCAAGCGCAAAACATAGAAAGAAGAGCGAAGAGAAAAACAGCACAAGCGTACAAAAGAGTAAAATATGAGCAGAAAATGCAAGAAAGCACAAAGTACACAGTAATAAAACCAAGGAAAACATACTTTTTAAGAAAGCATGACCATAAGTTTAAGTTTTGTGCAAAATAACTTTTAATGTGTTTAAAGTTTTTATTCATGCTTGTTATTTCTTGATTCACGCTTATTATATTTTGATCCGTAACCACGTTGTTTGCTATTCTGATCATTTTGCATTTTTTTTTTCAGTTTGTGCAATATATTTTTACATGTGTTTTTAAATTTTTGATTCACGCTTATTATTTTTTTATACAGTACGTGACCGCTATATATTTGGCGGGAATTTGAGCCCATAGGTGACCTCTGACCCGACTTATGACTAATTAAAATACTTACTGTTTCAATAATATTGCCACGAGATACAAACAATATGCATGTTACCATGATTTTAAAATCACTTACAATTTTTTCTGTGGGAATTTCCTGTTTTAGAAACATTTCGATGAAAATGCGATGCTATAAACCCCAAAACGACAGTAAATATGATGATTTAACAGCAACATCAAATAATTGTTTTAACAATATAATTAATGTTAGGAACTTTGTCAAATTATAAGCTTCAAGTTTTTGTTTTAAAATCCTCAAAAATTGGCCACATTCACTTCCTTTGTAAATGCCTTACTGTAACCTACATTTTTGCTTCTTTTTAAGTAATCAACATTATGCAACAAATACTATTGATTGTGCATATTTTATATTGAACCCAGAATATCCCATTAATAAAAACAAGCCAACTGCATCAAATAAAGTGAGGCTTGTTTGGTGTATCTTTAAGTTCATGGCCATGGTTGTTCCTGTAGCAATCTTTTTCCTCACGGTAGCATAAAATGGCCATTTAGAGTCAGCTATTAGTATCATTAAAGACATTGAATGGCTTTTGTGGACTTTTGCTGGTCAATGAAACCTCAGTTAACCAGGCTTAGATAGTGAGCAGGGATCAATTGCTATTTCTTCTGCCAGATTCCCAGAGGCTCCTTTATTGTAAAAGGGCCTGAGCTAGAGTTCTTTATAAGAAAGACAGAAAGCTGGGCCTAAACCACCATCTGTTTTTAATGAATCATCAAGAAGTGAACCTGACCAGCTTGACACCTCTCTATAAGACAATGTTTCAGGTGTTGACCTAATCCAAAGTTCTGCTCTGTTCCTGATGAGACTAGACACAGTGTCAGCCACCCTTGTCCATTCAGAAAATGAGACACTTTAGTGCCATGTGTGTGTCATTTTTGGAGCGAGTAAGCATGACTGTCTACAAGCACATTGCAGTATGGCTGAGATATTCCATGTTTTATCACTAAAATTTTAGAGACAGAAGTGAAAAGGATTCTGCTTTGACACAATCAGTTTTTTTGCATCCATGCTTACAAATCACACTTGGAACATGTAAACTACTGTTGAAAAGTTTGGGGTCAGTAAGATTTTTTTTAATGGTTTTGAAAGTCTTTCATCAAGGATGTTTTTTTTTTTTTAACAAAAATACAGTAAAAACGTAATATTGTGAAATATTAAAATAACTGTTTTCTATTAGATTTTTTTTTTTAAACATAATTACTCTAGTCTTCAGTGTCACATGATCCATCAGAAAACATTCTAATATGCTGATTTGCTACTCAAGAACCAATTCTTATTATTATCAATGTTGAAAACAGTTGTGCTCCTTAATATTTTTTCACAAACCATGATACTTTTTTTTAGGATTCTTCGATTCTTCTAAAGAACAGCATTTATTTGGAATATACATCTGATGTAACATTATAAATGTCTTTACTGTCACTTTTAGATTAATGTGTCCTTGCTGAATAAATATATTTCTTGAAATACAAATATTACTGACACCAAACTTTTGAACAATGAGTTCTTCTACGGCAGTGCTGCGAAAACACCCTTTTGGAACCTTTATTTTTGGAGTAACAAGAACTGATGAGTGATTTTTCAATAAGACCAGGTATGTGCATTAAGAAAGTCAATATGGTCAACTGTGGTTTTTTAATCACTGGAGGCTCATTATTTTGCTCAGAATCAGCAATGCTTACCTTCTGGTCATGGCTGTAGGCTAAGGCCCAGTCCTCTTGTGTGTGATGGAAAAGCAGACTTAAGACAAAGAAGCTCAAGCGGTACTTCTGATAACTGGCACCCTCATCTGAGCTGATGAGAACACTGCTTTCAAACTCCGGGTCGGTCAGCACCATTATCTAAGAAAAAAGAAAAAAAAAAAAAGCACAGAGGTTAACCCTGTAAACCTCAACATATGAAATAATAGTCTGAAAACTCTTGGCCAAAAAGTAAGATGCAATGTAAATCAATAAGATCTTTATAACAGTATAGCAGACAACTGACATTAAATGCAAATGAATGTCAGTTGTCATTCTGTATCTCCCAACTATATGTCTGTCAGAGTGAACCGACAAGGGAAAACTAAAACAAAGGAGAATGATGTGTGTAAATCCCCACGGTATGACTATTTTACTCCATTTAATTTGAATTTTTAGGTGAACTATTCCTCCAATAAGGCTTTGAACCCCCAACTAAAGCTCAGACTAGGTCAAGGTTGACCATTACTTCCAGTCTAAATGGAATAATAGTGACACACTGGTTCCACTTTAGAACTGACCTTGACTTAGTTTCCAAGCTCTTCCTAAATTGTTTCTGGCTGTAAGGCAACTTTGTGGATGGGCAAACCATTTAATTAAAAGTCCTCTGGTACTGAATATGCTGCATTACGGAAAGTGTTTCTTTTTTATGCCCGTGCTTGACTGGGCAGCTGCATCTGATCTCCATGATAATTAAAGGGTAAGTACACCTGTCTGCACATTAAATGGGTTCGCACCTGAATGCCAGGCGCCGTGTTCACTGTCATACCAGGATAGCCTCAGTGCTAAAAACAGTTGCAGACATTTTCATTACGGATTTTTACTGCTTGGAAGAAATGGCACATATACTGTATATTCAACTAACAGGCTCTAAAGCATTTCGTCGTACATTAATTTAAGCGTGCACACTTATAGTTGACATCTAGACGTGTTAATATTTAGCAAGCAAACTGTGAAACATAAGCTCGAGACCTCCCTACCTCTATCATCTAACTCTTTCTCTCGCCTCCATCCACCCTAAATGTAAACGGCTGTTTTCTTCCCTCAACTGGATTTGAATTGGAAAAACAGTGGTGCATTCGTCACTGACAAAAATCCCACCTCTCTCTCCACAAGCTTTAACTACGAATCCTCCGGGGCGGTGATTTAGATAAATTGTTTTTCATTAAGCGGCAATAAACAGCCAGCCGAAACACAGCCAGGATTTCGTTGGCCTGGGTCTCCGATTTTTACTGTTCATTATCATTATAAGAAGATGGAAAAGGGCCCCTTGTGTCTTCTGGTGTCTTTGGGCTTGTCAGATGCAATTCAGAGATTTTAGAGTCTAATCATTTTTCGTAATATTGCATTGAGTAGCAGCATTCGAAGGGAAAAGACTTGCGCATTATGTCTAGTTAACTTAGTGCTCAGGAAGAACAACTTCCAGTCACATCATCTGAAGCATAGGCAATGATTTATGTTTCTGTCCATAACATGTTGTTATGTTGTAACGCTAAATATAACGATAGAATTGTTTGTATTACGACCCGTCGGGACCCAATGTGAGCTCCACCAATCAGAGAGGTTCCTGAAACTCAATCGATTTCTTGATTGGTTAAAATTAAGGAGGATATCTTGTGGTTTTCCGTGTGTGCTCGGCAATTTTGCACCTATGATCTGAAGAATTTATTTTAAATATAAATTAGTGGTCCTGTATTAAGGGTCCACTAGGGGGCCTCACCGAATTTACAGGGGCCTCAAGAGGTTAAAAGGGTTAAAAATAAGACAAAACAAGCATGACAAAACAATTAAAAATCAATACATTTCTCATTTTATTAACCCACTCAATTTTTTTCCCAACAAGATTCCCACAGTCTTGGAAAACATGGATATATTAAAAGTCAATATTAAAAGTGATTTCTAGACCTGAAAATCTCATGTAAATGAATAAACTCTTAAAATACCATCAAATATTTCTTGTATCATTTAGTACAATAATAAAAAAATAATAAAAAAATTCCCCATCCTTCTAAATTATTAACAACTGGAAAGATGAATAGTGTTATGGACAATCAGGGACCTTGGAGACAAAAATGTTGAGAAACCGCTGCTATGAAGAACATTTTGTGCACTGGAAAGGTTCCATGGATGTTAAATGTTCTTCATGGAACCATATGTCTTTATTTCAAGAATGCATATAGTGGACTATTTTACTTGACAGAGTTCTCATAGAGCTAAGCATAACATGCTTGCGCTAGCAATTCCCATTTTACCTTGGAGATTAAATTAATGGGTAGAGATCTTCACCATGTATATGGATATTGGATATGCTGTAAGGAATGTTTAAAATGTGCAAAAATGTGCAACTTTTTTTTTTTTTTTTTGTATGCGAGAGTATTCTTTAGATTATATGCACATATGGATCACAGTCAGATAATGTACTGTAGAGCTGCAGTCTTCTGACTTTTCCATTAATCATTCACAGTTTATGTTCACGCTAAAAGATTGACTTGCATCTACATCGACATCACTGATATTAGTCTGGGTGCATCAGAATGACATTACATCACAAAACGGATCCAATTTACACCTCTATTTAGCACTGTCCATTTAAATACCAGGTGTAGACGGGGTCTGTGAGTCACAACTGGGCTGTACAGCGGGAAACCGCAAATCTGAGGTCAAGCAGATACTGATGGAGCATTAGCAGATAATTAAGCTTTCAAGTCACTAGAACATGACAACTGTGAACAAATGTTTCTGAGCTGAACAAAGGAGTGAGGAGAGTTGCAAAGTGCAATCAATAGTGTTGAGGGCTCTCTGTTATCTGCCGACACCCAGACGGCTACCGTCCTGCAAACTAATCTACATGCAGCGCACAGTTAATGGCCCACACTAAGCCTCTCGCCGCTGAACGAGATTGGGGTCAGCGCCGGTAAGGCAGTGTAAACAGCAGGAAAAGGACACAGAGTCTCAAAATAATCATGTCATGGCCGATCAACTGTGTTTTATAACAAATAGAGTTGTGGAAATATAAACGGGCTCATTTGTCGGCGATCTTCGCATCAGCATGTAATCTCATCTCCATCGGGTGCTAAAAGAGCCGCACACAAAGCACTTTGGATTCTTGGCAAGTTCCCATTTAAGAGCTGAGGCAGAGCTGCAGAAATGTCATGCCCATCTCTCAAATGGAAAAGTGTTCTGTTAAAGGTTATAGGCCTAAACTTAGCCCTATTTGAAAAGAGCCATGGGATCTGCCAGAGTCAATCCTTTTCTCTAGATTGGGACTGTGTTTGCCCACATAGTCAGGGAAATAAGCAGACGCATTAATCCAGTTTGTGCACTAAACAACAACAATACCTTCAGATGATGAATATTGTGCACTGTGCGTGTCCACTGAGCAGATACAGTTCACAAAAGTAGAAATAAACTCAAATCTAGAGCTTTTCCAAGGAGACCATCCATCTGTTCTGATGGGAAATTGTACTAATGGGAGCAATAAACAGTCTGAGGGCAGATAGGGACGAAAGTTTAAGATATGCTTGAAGGACTAGTATGATGCTGTGGTTTATTTTGGGATGTTTATGGGCTGTCTTTACATTTTCTTTCATTAGAAAATTCAAAAATTCAAAATATCATACCATTTTCAACTAAGAAGAAGAAGAAGGGTTTATTAAGCCCCAAATCAGAATGAGGACTGACTGATCATGTGACTCTGAAGACTGAGGTAATGGCTGCTATATATACTATTATTAACAGTCTTCAAAGTCACATGATCAGTCAGTCCTCATTCTAATTTGGGACTCAATAAACCCTTCTTCTTCTTCTCCTTCATCTTAGTTGAAAATGGTTTTTTTTTCCAAATGAAAGAAAATGTAAAGACAGCCCATAAACATCCCAAAATAAACCACAGCATCATACTAGTCCTTAAAGCATATCTTAAACTTCCGTCCCTATCTGCCCTCAGACTGTTTATTGGTCTCATTGAAGGGAACTTCACAACTTGCTAGTACCAGGTTGGACCCCCTTTTTGCATCCAGAACTGCTTTAATTCTTCATGGCAGATTCAACAAGGTGCTGGAAACATTCCTCTGGGATAATGGTCCATAATGACAGTTGCTGCAGATTTGTCGGCTGCACATCCATGATGCGAATCTCCCGTTCCACCACATCCCAAAGCTGCTCGATTGGATTAAGATCCATTTATAGTATAGTGAACTCATTGTCATGTTTGAGATGAGTCGAGCTTTGTGACGGCATGTTATCCTGCTGGATAGCCATGAGGAGATGATCCACTGTGATCATAAAGGAATGGACATGGGCAGCATCAACACTCAGGTAGACTTTGGCGTTTAAACAATGCTCAATTGGTACTAAGGGGCCCAAAGTGTGCCAAGAAAATATCCTCACACCATTACACATGGTACAAGGCAGGATGGATCCATGCTTTCATGTTGTTTACTCCAAATTCTGACCCGACCGTCTGAATGTCACAGCAGAAATCAAGACTCTTCAGACCAGGCAACATTTTTCCAATCTTCTATTGTCCAGATTTGGTGATCTGACGATAGTGGCACTGGTGTGTTTTTTGCTGCTGTTGCCCGTCTGCTTCAAGGTTCAACGTGTTCAGAGACACTCTTTTGCAGAACTCGGTTGTAACGAGAGGTTATTTGACTCCCTGCTGGCCTGCACTCACGGTGCACTTAACGTTCTGGGCCGTGTTTTTGAAGAAAACAGGAAGAAAAGTGTTTTCCCTAATAGACTGTCCAATAGATTTATCACTTACGCAGCGCAGAGATTTTCACTTAATTGTACTGCACGCATCAGAAGATTATTAAGAGGGCATCTGACGTTGATGGAGGAAGTTGCAGCTTTACTCGCAAACTACAATTCATTCATCAATAAGGTTAGAACCTGACCCGTTATAAACCTAAATACACTCAAATTAAATCAGCTCAAACCAGTCTGGTCATTCTCCTCTGACCCCTGGCATCAACAAGGCATTTTCACCCAGTTTGTGCGTGAAAATCCCAGTAGATCAGCAGTTTCTGAAATACTCAGACCAGCCCGTCCGACACATATGCCACGTTCAAAGTCACATAAATCACCTTTCTCCCCCAGTCTGATGCTGAGTTTGAACGTCAGCAGATCGTCTTGACTATCACATGCCTAAATGCATTGAGTTGCTGCCATGTGATTGGCTGATTAGATATTTGCATTAACAAGCAGTTGAACAGATGTACTTAATAAAGTGGCCGGTGAATGAATTTCACATATCACTCTTTTTAATGTATTTTTCACCAAATAAATTCAGCCTTTTCAGGCATAAGAAAATCCACCCACTCCTTTTTTATATCCCCATTAAACATGCTGTTTTGATTCTCTGAGCAATGTGACATCATACTGCTCTGGCCCCGCCCACAGCCCCTGACTGACAGTCCTGCATTACCATAGTTACCGCCCTCAGCGAGTTGTACACTATCCGCCATTTTCTCCGCGCTCGAGCAGCTGTAGCAACAACAGGGTCTCGTAATCAATCCCAGTGCTCTGTTGTTGGATGTAAGAGGGAACATAAGATTCTTCATTTTCTCCCATCATCTGAGCCACTGAGGACCCAGCTGGGATTAGTTTTATTTTGAAGGGAATGCGCCCCAAAATATACCAAAATTCGTTTATGTCTGCGCAAATTATTTCACTCCAGACCGCTTTGTGAACGAGGGTCAGTACAAAGCAGGCTTTGCTAAAAAGTTGTTACTCAAGGATGGATCAGTACCAACTGTTCGTGATCCAGCTTATAGTCTCCACAGAGATACTGGTCACGGCTGTAATGAAAGGGAGAGCGCGCACTTTATTACAGTTCATAAGAGTGGTTTTACGGATATAAAGTCTACCAGTTTATGAAGCACCCCCCGAAAAGGCATAAAGTCTGTGTATATTTGTTTACTATTGGTTATAACGAGTGTTTCAGTGTAATTTGCAGTGTTGATGATAATGAAAGGGAGAGAGAGAGTGTATGGATAAGACCTTAATGTGCACTTATTGTACTGATATTCTGGAGTGAAAACAGATGCTTCATCTTTTGTGTGATGTACAATAAACTTCATAAAACAGATTAGTAAAGTTTTGGCCATCATTCGGACAGGGGTCCGCTACAACAGGCTTAGTGGATAAAAGCAAGTAAATTAAACTAAACCATACCTGTTCTATCTCCATACAGCATATATTCTCTGGCTCTGTGGGCATTATTGTCCGACTCCGAGTCGAAATGAACACCGCTACTGAGAGTTTCTGACATTTTATTGTGTGAGATTGTCCTGTTTTGTTGCTGGTATGCCGGAGAATGAGCTCTTGAAGCTCCGCCCTCCTCTTGAAAGGGGGCCGGGGGCAGCAGATTATTTGAATTTAAAGGGACACACACAAAAAAATATGTGTTTTTGCTCACCCCCAAAAAGTGGCAATTTTAACATGCTATACATATTATCTGTGGTGTATTTTGAGCTAAAACTTAACATACACACTCTGGGGACACCTGAGACTTATTTTACATCTTGTAAAAAGTAGAATAATTGGTGCCCTTTAAAAAATCTAACTGAACTGAAAACATTTTAGCATAATATTGGTGCACAATATTAATATGATATAATTAATATAATAATATAAGTGCACATGTAAAAAAATTCTGAATATAAAATAAAATACTTTTATAATATAATATAATATAATATAATATAATATAATATAATATAATATAATATAATATAATATAATATAATATAATATAATATAATATAATATAATGCTGTTCAGGTGTGATTTTGGCTCATTATTCCAAGAATTGCTGCAGGTTGTTCCGGTTGGTATATGATCTTTTTATAGGCTTTTGGAAGGCAGAAAATAAAGAAATATTTCAACATAACTAGCTTTATTTGAAGTAGGGGAACATGGAGTCTCTCAAAGAGAAGAAAAGGCGTCTTACCTTTCTCTTGTTGGTGGGGCAGACATAGAGGTAACTCAAAACGGTCTTGACTCCCACTTTATCATTCAGTCTCTCATAAGTGCTGCCATAATCAGTTGATCTGCAAATAGAAGCAACATTCTCAATATGGCATTCAGAAGGCATTTAGTTTCTAGTGTGTGATGGCGGGAGTGGTGGTGATGGTGGTGGTGGTGGTGGTGGTGGTGGTGGTGGGGGGGGGGGGTGTCCTGGTATTCCCTATGTTATGGGGACCAAATGTCCCCACACGTATACCAGTAAATGTTGACCTTATGGGGACATTTAGTTTTTTTGGTCCCCATGAGGAAACAAGCTTATAAATGCTACAGAATGATCTTTTTTGAAACTCTAAAATAGCAGAAAGTTTTGTGTGATGAGTAGGTTTAGGGGTAGGGTTGGTGAAGGGGGGTAGAATATACAGTGATATCCATGCTCCATTCATAGCCTGGCAGAAATGAGTACATTCCCCAGCAAAATGAATCGAGATTGGAATTTGTGGACCTCAGCTGAACTCAAATGATTGAACAGATTTCTGCAAATTATATTCATGAGGGTCTTTCACAGATTTTTTTTGTTCTTTTTCCTGGCTATTTATATTTCCCTGATCCTCAGCGATGAGCGGAATAGCTCGCTAAGACAAACACAATCTGCTGAGCATATGCTGAGCAATTCTGCCTTGTTCTACAAATAGCAAAACTAACATCATCCTGCAACCCCTGGGCATAACAGTGACAACTGATCCAGAGCATACGCTGATTTGTTTGGAAAGGCTAATGATATTTACAGTCTTGCAATACAGACGTGAGCACGGACGGTAGGAACAAGACCCTAACAGAGATAAGAGACTACTGAATGATACCAGCATTTCTAACCGATGTATCAAATGAAAGTATTTTATTTCGCATAATATGTTGATGTGTAATGGCACGTCAGAGGTGCTGTTTTTTTTCATTGCAACCAAAACAACAGGTGCTATTGCTGAGAAAATACATTCTGAACTAGTGAAAAGCACTTTACAGGTCACATGAGCAGTAAAAAACAAAAAAACAACAACAACAAAAAAACAAAAAAACAATATATACTATATATAAAGCTGTTGATTTTAACATTTAAAATCCTTTTATCAAATCACATTGCATTTAAAGGTGTACAGTAAATGTTTTTCTAGATAAATTAATATTATAGAAAAAAAGCATATATATATATATACATATTAGTTTTATATAGTCTATACTATAAAATACATAATATATAACGTATATATACAACTTGATATACTAAGATTGAAAATTGTCTCTAAATGTTAAAATTAAAACCAATGCCTGTGAATACAGAAACATCATAACATTTTTTTTTTTTTTTTTTTTTTGTAAAAAGACCCACAGTTCTTGTCAACTCTACAAAATCCACTGCATGTTCCCGGTTCCTGTGTTTTTTATTTGTCAAAAGCTTAATAGAGTTTCATGTTTTACTTTGATTTCCTTTTCCTGAACTCGCTCTCCCCTCTCCTCCAACCCCTCATTTTATCTCAGCAACTCTGTCTTGCCATTCCTGCCATCTCTATTTTTGCTTCCACCTCTCTTTTTCTCCTGAGTGTTGCCTATTTCAGCTGAGTAAAATATGCTTGTGTCCCATGTCTCTCCCACCAATTTCTCTCTCTTATTCAACGTCTGTGCGGGAATATAACGCTCTTATTTGTATATCTCAAATATATATTTGCTATTTAAGCCTTAAAGAAATAGTTCATCCAAAAATAGCAAATTCTGTCATAATTTACTCACCCTCATGTCACTCTAAACACCTTATGATTTTCTTTCTTCCGAGGAACTCGCAAGGTTAGTTTTTGAAGAACATCCTGGCCTGAATCTTTCAAAATATCTGACAACTCTCATTCAAATGTTGTATATTCCACACAAAAGCTACACTCTTAAAAAATAAAGGTTATTTATTGCCATTGATCATGATGGTTCCATGAAGAACCTTTAGCATCTGTGGAAACGTTCCATTGTATAAAAGGTTCTTTGTAGTGGAAAAATGTTCTTAAAATCTTCAAACTAAAAAAAAAAAAATGGTTAAGAACTGTTTACTGAAAGGTTCTTTGGGGAACCAAAATGGTTCTTCTGTAGCATCTCAAAAAAAAACAAAAAAAACTCTTTGGAACCTTTTATTTTAAGGCTGTGTTTACACTTGTAGTTTGGTTCGCTTGGTTGGCTTGGTCCGGACCAAAGAAAAAAAAAAATGTCCTGGTCCATTTAGCATTCACATTGGCATTTTAACATCGAACCTAAAGATACCAAACCTAAAGGCATAGGGATATGTTCACAACCGGATTGGTCGGCTTTTATTATGTTCAAGATGGAACTTACCGACATCCAAAACAATGCTGTGTTCTGGGCTAAATGCGCTCGCTGTATGTGCGTAGCTACATATGATGGTATTTTGACCAGTTGAGAACTTCTGAAGAGCTTATAAAATGTGTAAAAGAGTTAAAACAGCGGCAGGAATGTCTCCGTCACACACACAAACGAAGATCTGCTGTGAAACGCGGTTCTGACGCCTGTACCGAACTGTGATGAGCAACATCACGACTATGACGAGAAAAAAACAGGTATGCTGGAGCAATCTGTCCTTTTTAGAGTCGCATCTTGTGACATCATGTCCCGTTTTTGGTTAGTTTACATGTCTTTGGTCCGTGTTGCGTTCATATATCATTCGAACCGCACCAGAGTTGGTTTGGAAGCGGATCGAGACCCATCTTTCCAGCGTTTTCGGTCTGCTTGTTTAATGCGCGCCAGGGTTCAGATGACAGAGATCACACTTATTCAAATGAACCGCACTAACAGAGCAATCGCACCAGGGTTCATTTTAATTGAACCAAACATCTAAAGTGTGAACACACACAAAGAGTTTGTGTGTGAGGAACAGCTAGAAATTCATGACCAAACGTCACAAATTCACTGAAGTGAAGTGAAGTAGCAATCTGATTCATGGATAAATCATTATTTTGAGTTGGATCTTTTCATGTAATCAGTCTGAATGATTCATTCATGAATCAAGTTCAACTCATTCCCTCATGAATCAGTTGCAGCTCAGTCTAACTGGAGGTAAGATTTTCAGTGCACAATATTGACATTTCAGCATGTTCTTCACACAACTCTATCTTATAAGTAATTGTAATATTTAACAAAAATACCTGATTTATGAAGCTTCTGCATCCTTTTTGAAGATTTCTTCTTCATTCTTTCCCAGAAAATGTGACTCAGTGAAATGTGGTTCTAACATGTCATGTACCATGCTTTTGTTTAAACTACTTGTGAACAAGTTAAAGCTGAAAAATATCACACATGACAGCTCACAAAAAAAAAAAAACATTCACATTTCTGTGGAGACCAACACAAAGTAAATAATTCATGCTCTCCCAATGACTTGCATGTAAAATATAGCCGAAGCAAAAGCAAGAGAATAGGCCCAGCTTCTCAAGTCTGAATAATTTAGTAGGAGAAACGAGCTGTTAACCAACACAATCCTCCCCGAATCTCTAATACTTCTCCATCACGTTAGCTTGCTGTTCACAGCAATAGTGCAGAGACGATAGTGTTTTGAACACCATCACTGACCCCATACCAAAGTGACAGTCTCAGAAACACATCCCACACACCGCTTCCAAACAGAGGCAATCTAATTTGAGGCACCATGGAGGATTCACATTTTCCATCGCTCAATTCCTTTTTTCCTCTTCCTAGGAACGGGTCCCACCACCAATAGGGCAGTAATGGATTTCAGTGAAATTACAATGCAATCTTCCCTTTACTCTTTTATTTTGGAGTGGCAGCAAAATAAAGGCACGAGGATTATTCACAGCAGGACCGTCACTCCTTCTCACTCTAAAAAATGCTGGGTTATTTTTTAAACCCAAATGCTGGGTTGAGCATTTTGACTATGTTGCTGGGTTATTTTCTCCGTAATCAGCTGACAATGACCCAGCATTGGGGTTTGTTTTGGAAATTTTGACCCAGCGCTTACCTCCTCGCGAGTCGCGCGCTTTTGTCCACACTGTTCAAATCACTACGTCAACAGGAGGACGAGAGGTTCAAGCAGTCCGAGCGAGCGTAAAGGTGAGCAACCCTGTTTTATTAAAACTATCCTATCATTAAGTAACGTTAGTCAAAGAAGTCAGAAAGTCAACAAGAAGTTATGTTGAAATGAACTATGAATTATCGAACTAGCGACCGTTATGCTAACGTTACGTTACACATAACATTCATTATTTTTACACGGTCTGTCATCAATTATTCCACTTATAACACGGTCACAATGTCTAAGTACAGTTGTTGGTGTCTGTTTTATCTCCAGAAATGTTGCGGGTTACTTGACTCGGTGGTGTTGGATGGATGCAGTGTAACGTCACTGGCTAGTGGCTGGATATGCTAAAGAAGCTGTAAGTCTAACGTTACCTATTATTTAACTGTTTTTGTTAGTCATTTTCGAAAGGTAGCTTTACATAAAATATTTTATTATGCTGCAGTATGTTCTCTGTGTTTGGGTGCGTGTGCCTTAGCCTATAAGCCTTATGAAAACCTAAGACACACTTATTACACACATAATTATCTGTGCCTGATATTGTCTTTCCCTCATTTAGTCTGAAACCAACATGGTGCTTTACCTGGAAAGGCAGAGAAAAGCAAAACCCTTCCCCTTTGTCTTGGAGCTTGGAATGGCTGGACAGTTTTTTGGTGAATGGGGAAACTCTGGAACAGTTGACTCAGTTTTTTTTTTAGTTTTTTTTTTAGCGCAATTTTCCTACGGACAAAATTGCGATTGTTAACTCATGATTTCTGTTCTGTCTGTGCGCACCAATCTTGCACTTCTATCTCCTCCTCAACCAGACCACCTAGAGACTTTGGGTTTTCGGCATTATGTTAAGGAAGGTCTAATCTCGGGAATGCACACAAAAAAAAAAAAAAAAAAAAAAAAAAAAAAACATAAAAAGATTTACTATCTCTTAGTGTTGTGATCCCATGACGTCAGAAAATTGCGCTAAAACACTCACTGAGTTTTTATTACTTGTTTAATCTTTTTGTGAAGATAATTTTTAGCTAGGCTATTTTACAGTTTATAGGTATAGAGTTTCATGTTTTTATTTTGCTACACAGGACTAAATGATTGCTTATTTAAAATAAATTGCAATGTATGTACTTACTGTTTATACGCAGAGTTTTTATGTGCCTCCCATTTTTGCTGCACAGGACTAAATGATTGCTTATTTAAGTGAATTGCAATGTATGTACTTATGTGTTTTTTATTGTATTCTTTGTGAAGAGAATCTTTAGCTATAGGCTATTTTACAGTTTGTAAGTATAGAGTTTTGAATTTTGAGAATACCATTTTATAATCTTTTAACATACCAACATTTTAGCACAAATGATTTTTGTGGGCCTCCGTTTATGTTGCAGATGTCTAACTGTTTTTTTTAACATGAATGTATTTATGATTATATTAATTTCCTGGAATAAACACATTAATTGAATCAATAAAAAGTAGTGTTATTATTGTTATTAATATTTTTGTGTTTTTTTTATTCGTTTTTTTATTATTATTATCTAAAATGAATAACCTGTAGCATGGGGGTTGTTTGACCCAGCACTGATTAAAAACAACCCAGCAGATGGGTTAATGTATAAAAACCCAACCTGCTGGGTCAAAATAATCCAGCATGTGTTCTGTCCAATATTTACCCAGCGCTGGGTTGCCAAATAACCCAAATTGGGTTGTTTTTAACCCAGCATTTTTTAGAGTGTAGATATAAATGTAAAAGGAAGGTGAAGTGAGAAAGAAATAGAGTAAAAATATAGAGTAAAAAGAAAAATGAATGAATTAAATAATTAATCAATGAATCAATCAATCAATGAATCAATCAATCAATGAATCAATGAATCAATCAATCAATCAATCAAAAATTTCCTGCCGTTTTTAGGATGTAAAAACTGTGTATTTTCATGGCACTCCACCGGAAAAAAGAAGCACAATAGCATGTAATAGCAAAACAACAAAGCAAATAAATAAATGAATAAATAAATAAATTTACTGTAATAAATTGGATGTCATCTTTAATATATCTATTTAATACACTGTGTTATCCAATAATAGACATTACCTCAATAGTTATTTAATATAGAAACCAGCAAAACATAAATATAACTAGAAAATATATACCAGAAAAAAAATATTTCTATATATTGCTAAAATATCTATATTGTTTCAGATTAAGAAGTGTTCTGCTTGAGACTGCTTTCATATATTTTAGTAAAAGATGAGTTCCTTAAATGGATTCATTTAAAAAAGTAAAAATAAAGTACAGTATCGCTATAGTTAAAGGGATAATTCACCCAAAAATGAAAATTCTATCATTGTTTACTCGCCCGCAAGTTGTTCCAAACCTGTATGAGTTTCTTTGTTCTGCTGAACACAAAGGAAGATATTTGGAAGAATGTTTGTAACCAAACAGATCTCGGCCCCCATTGACTACCATAGTATATTTTTTTCCTACTATGGAAGTCAATGGGGACCGAGATCTGTTGATTACAAACATTCTTCCAAATATCTTCCTTTGTGTTCAGCAGAACAAAGAAACTCATACAGGTTTGGAACAACTTGAGGGTGAGTAAATGATGACAGAATTTTCATTTTTGGGTGAACTATCCCTTTAAGGTAGCACAGCAGGAAATGAGCTCATAATATATTGTCTTGTCATAAGACTCTTATTTAAGAAGATTGAGGTGGTTCATATTTTTATAGTATCATGACATTCTGAAAGAATAATGTTAATAATGTTGGCGGTTTTATTATTTTTATGATGTCAGAAGAGACAAGAGTTATGAATTATGAAGGTGTGAGCCGCTGCTAAAAGTGGCGTGAGGGTTTCCTGCATTTGTATGACTTTCTTCTATGTTTATAATGTTTTCCTTGCACACAGCTAAGAAAGATGTGGTTTGTCATGTTATTCAATTATTCAATTCCCGCCAGAAGAGCTCTGTCGAGGCGGCTGGTATAATTATGTTTATACACCTGCTAGCGAGTTTGGAGAATTGCGACGGGGACTTTAGAAAACCATTAAGAATAACGAACATCAAAAAACAGTATGTTAGGAGAAAAACACAAGTCAGAGACATAAAAGACCAATAAAAGCAAATGCCTGAAGCAGTGGCGACATTATAACACGGCCTAAAAACACAGCATGGACCTTTTCCAGCCTTCCAGGAGAGAAATGAATGCCGTGAAAAAAGCACTGCATCAAAATCCCAGTGTGAATTTAAGGTCGGGATATAAGAAGAGACTTTGTTCTGCGGTGGCACGTGTGTGAACAAGCTACGGGGACGGGCACACTTTGGTGAAACATAGGCAATAGCTTTAAGGTACATTTTGCGTCTCATATGGTATCACTGTACCTTGTCTTCTATTTTCACGTTTAAGATTGGAATGCACATCTGGGAAATATGGCATTTCAACAGGAAAAACACTCACAAGAAAACTGTTTGTGTTCAATGTGGAGACACCCAATGCCAAGACGTGATTCCCGACATTTGACCATGTGCCATCTTTGTTTCTGTGAAAATTGGCTTAGTCCTCTGAATCTGCACGGCGAAAATGAAACTCGACACAAACTTTCTGTAGGAAGCATGGTAGACAAAGACATGGAGAGAATGTGAAAACAAGAGGTTTGGTGGCCAGGTATCACGTTAGGGATTGTCCGTGAGGAGAAGCCAGATGGTGAGGCAGTAAAGTAGAACAATGTGGAGGCATGTGCACCAGGCTCCAGGGATGGCAAAAGAACAATGAACACAGAAGAGAACTTCAAAAACAAGCCACCACATTACCAAGAGAGGCTGAACCTCAAAAATTCACTCTAAATACACAGAATAACCGAGGATGTAACGTACCTGTTGTTTCAATCAATTCCATTCCAATGTACAGTATAACTCTGATGCATATGATGTATAAAAATGATTTTGTTTGATATTTTTTCTTTCATGTGCAGAAACCTTGGCCCTAGAAGTGTGAAATCACGAAATCCGAGGAGCCCGACGTACCTCTGATGTGTAAATTGGCCAGAATGAATATGGAAATGATGTAGCGTCATTTATTTCCGGCGCCTGAAAAGGCAAAAGGGAGAAGAAATGATTCTCCTTTTACTGTATAAATAACTAATTGCTGGTGAGCTTTCAAACTAGTTGGCTTTCAGTATCACTTCAGTGCGTCATCAAGCCTGATTGTGGTTGACAAAATAAAGACTATTAACTTTAGCTAAAATCTTAAAGTCCAAATTATGGAAGGATTTCAAATGAAGTTGTTGGCGATTGTATGACAGAGCCATGTATAAATATGCAGTAATACAGAAGCATGACTAATGTTTGTAATGATCATAGTTTGGAGATGGTGCTGTGTGATTTGCGCCATTCGTTTTAAGATTATATTCACATGTTAGCATACATTTCAACACAAACTAGATTTGAAGGTAAATGCACCATTATATTTTATTGTTACACTGTCTAAAAAGGGAAGCAACGTGACAAAATACACTGATTATAATTAACAAAGCTGTTATATATCTAAGCTATTAATATATTAACTGACACCCATGACATATACAGGTGCTGGTCATAAAATTAGAATATCATCAAAAAGTTGATTTATTTCAGTAATTCCGTTAAAAAAGTGAAACTTGTATATTATATAGACTCATTACATGCAAAGTGAGATATCTCAAGCCTTTATTTGTTATAATTTTGATGATTATGGCTTACAGCTTATGAAACTCACAAAATCAAAATCTCAGAAAATTAGAATATTACATGAAATCACACAGTAATTACACAGTAATCCCATGGTCATTGAACCAGGTTTTGGTTATTTTGGCAGTGTGGGCAGGTGCAAATCCTGCTGGAAAATGAAGGAAGCATGAAGTGCTCTGGAAATGTCCTGGTAGACGGCTGCGTTGACTCTGGATTTAATAAAGCACAGTGGACCAAAGTCCTCTTTTCTGATGAGAGCAAATTTTGCATCTCATTTGGAAACCAAGGTCCCAGAGTCTGGAGAAAGAATGGAGAGGCACACAATCCAAGATGCTTGAAGTCCAGTGTGAAGTTTCCCCAGTCTGTGTTGGTTTGGGGAGCCATGTCATCGGCTGGTGTTGGTCCACTGTGCTGTCCACTCAACGCAGCCGTCTACCAGGACATTTCCAGAGCACTTCATGCTTCCTTCAGCAGACAAGCTTTATGGAGATGCTGACTTCATTTTCCAGCAGGATTTGCACCTGCCCACACTGCCAAAAGAACCAAAACCTGCTTCAATGACCATGGGATTACTGTGTAATTACTGTGTGATTTCATGTAATATTCTAATTTTCTGAGATTTTGATTTTGTGGTTTTCATAAGCTGTAAGCCATAATCATCAAAATTATAACAAATAAAGGCTTGAGATATCTCACTTTGCATGTATTGAGTCTATATAATATACAAGTTTCACTTTTTTAACGGAATTACTGAAATAAATAAACTTTTTGATGATATTCTAATTTTATGACCAGCACCTGTATATCTGCTAAAAATGGAGCTTTGCCATTACAGAAAACAATTAAAAAATACAATAAACTTTGTAAAAAAAAAAAAATGAACTTTTGAATTGCAGTCTATGGAACACTCAGTATCTCACTGTTGCCAAGTCTACAGTCCAATTAGTGAAATAGTGAAAGATCTGGAAGCGTCAATGTTTCCAGTGCAGACACGATGTAGGACGTACGAGTTTGATCAATATTCATTTGCACATCAAGCCTCTCTGGAAAAATCCCACACAGAGCAGCACTTCTCATCAAGACAAACTCCCAAAGATCTAGTTTAGACCTCTGTGATTCCACCTAAAAATATAGAACTTGTTCCTGATCTGTTCCTCAATGCACAGACACACATAGCTCTACTTTTCTGATGCCAGCTGGCCACTGTCCAGCAGATAGTGTCCGTGTTTGCTCTGATAACACCGGGCAAAAACACAAAGGTGTAGAGAGCAGAGAAAAATGAAAGGAAGGGAAAGATACCCACTGGATCAATCGCTTGGCCTTATATTCCACAGGGAGACTTGAAAAGGATTGTGAATGGAAAAAAAAAAAAAATCGTACTTGAACTTGTGCTAGTTAGATGAGACTGTAGAGACCTGAATCCCTCTCGCTTTGGCAGCCCGGGGGCTAAAGTGAGCCTGGAGGATGGCAATACACATTCAGTATTGTTTGGCTGTGTGGGAACAAAGGCGGAAAGGGAGGTGAACACGGGCGAAACGCAGGAACGACGCGTCACTGCCGGCTTTAAGATTCTGTTATGATATATTATGCCGAGGAAGTTTGTGTGTGAGGTGGAGGTTAATCTGACTCCAGGCTGCCGACGTTGACATGAATCAAGCGTTTGCACTGACAGACTAACTGTGTGGTGGTTTGGGGGAAAGAGACAAGACAGGAAGACAGGGAGGAAAGAAAATAATAAATGAATTATTTCACGAGCAGCATAGCTCATCCTGGGTCGACATGTCATTCAGTAACCATAGGCAGTTTTGATTTACAAGCTGTTTAATGTTGATGATCGCGTTATTTTAAATATGCTTATGCTATCGCATGTTTCTGCTTCTTCACTACTCTTTCAGAAGATGTGTAATAGCGCCCCCTACCACATAACAGTAAAAACCCGGAAAGACAGAAATGTCCGTCAATGGCGGGGAAAGAGTTAAAGGGATATTTCACCGCTGGAAAGATGAATGTGTATTTAAATTGGGTCATTTATGTAGTAGAAATGTGAAATTATTTTTGAAGTTGGTGCCTTTTAGACAGAGAAAAGCCAGAAAATGTATTTTTGGCTCATGTGGATGAAAGACAACAACTCCCAGAATGCACTTGCTTCGCTGCCCTACGAGGCCACTCCCAAGCCACACCTACCGGTTACAGAGGGCAGTATCAGAAGAAATTATACAACTAGGCTACTAGTCGACTCGAAACTAGGCTACTAGTACGCCGTTTTATCGTGAGATCGCACCCCCTATAGGCAGATTGAAAACATGCGGAACAAGCTCCTACTACTGGCTGTAGTCTCTCGCCTCTGGCCAAAAAAGCCTCCATCTGAGGTTTTTTCCAGACACACAATACAGAAATCTCTCGTCTCAGGGGGACATGAGGGAGGGAAGGACGGTCATTTGAAAATACTACCGGGTTTCTACTGATACAAAGCTTAATGCTAATCGGTGAAGTATAGGGCTGGGTACCGAGTTCGATACTTTTTAGGTACCGACCGAATTGCCTCGGTAGTATCGAGTATCGAAAAATGACTTGTTTTTCGGTACCAGATTTCGATACCTAAGGGGTTAACTCGTCAACGTCAGTGCTCAAACAAATACATATGAAATGCACAACGACACGCCTAAAGTCGCTCACGCACATACACGCAAACTCTACACACAGACGCGCGGAACTGTCCGCGCACATACTCATATGAGACGCGCGCGCCCACACAAACTGTCCACACACATTCTCATATGAGACGCGAGCACACACACACAAACTCGCGCACATACTCAATGAGACGCGAGCACACACACTCACAATACTCTAAAGATGTGGAAAAGTCGATCAAAAGTGTGGCTGCATTTCTCCAGGCTCGATGCCAACAGCGCGCGATGCCGTATTTGCGGTAAAATAATTGCTGCAAAGACCGGTACCTCGACAGATATGATGAAGCACTTGACAGTGCACGGAGTAAACATAAGAGCAGAAAGTGGCTCCGTCTTTGACTGGTAAATGAAGAGATACCTTGTTGATCACTCTGACCGTGTTTATATTGCAATAATGACCTACTGCCGTTCAAAAATGTGTTGGTTGGTCAGAATTTTTTTTTCAGTAAGCATTAAAGTGATCAAAAATGACCTTAAAACGTGTAATGTTACAAAAGATTTCTGTTTCAAATAAATGCTGTTCTTTTGAAATTTTTATTCATCAAAGAATCATGAAAAAATGTATCATAGTTTCCAAAAACTGTTTTCATATTTCTGAAGGATCCTGTGATACTGAAGTAATGATTTTGAAAATTCAGCTTTGACATCACAGGAGTAAATTACATTTTGAAATATATTCAAATAAGATTTTAAATTGTAATACTATTCCACAATATTACAAGTTTTGCTGTATTTTTGATCAAACAAATTCAGCTTTGGTGAGCATGAGCTCTTTATAAAAAAATATGTTGTTCCTTATGTATATGTATAAGGAATATTTTGTTCCTTTGTGCTTTTTTTGTTCCTTTGTGCACTGGCTAAGGAGCATGAGTCAAACTGAAAAAATAAAACCAAAGTTTTTCTGAGGTAATGTGTTATGTAATCTTGTTAAAATGGATTTCATAAAATTGGTATCGAAAAAAGTATCGTTCAGGAACCGGTATCGAAATCAAGGTATCGGTATCGGTATTGGTATCGAAATTTTTTGAACGATACCCAGCCCTAGTGAAGTATCCCTTTAATAAAGTTGCCGTTTTCAGGTTTCATCATAAATGTTTGTCCAATAGATAGCAAATAAGCTGTGAATGAAACAGTCTCAGCGTTCAAAATTCAAACAACAAATACCGTTTTGGCGCTCTTTATTGTGGCGCGAGCGAGAGATCACTACAGCACCTCAGTTCAAGCCAAGCGGAGCGCGAGTGTAAGCGATCATTCCTTCCTTTTTACTACGTTACAGAACGAAATAAACATGAATGAAAATCAGAAAATATGTTGAAAGAGACAGCCCAACTTACCGAAATCCGTATCATGTCTCAGACTCATGTAATCGTTCAATCAGTGTTTCAACCGCAGAAAGACGTCAATAAAACAGCTTGTAATCTGCTTTGTCACGAAAAGCCATTCGTTGACCATTATCTTGATAGTCAGCAAGAGAGCTCGCCACCAAGTGGACAAGGGTGAGAATTGCAGTTACAAGATAGAATAGATCACCCTCAACTAACTAACTAACTAACTAACTGTTTTTATGAGTGAGTTATTGAATCACTTCGTTCAAAAACACAGATTAATTTAGGGACAAAACAATGACTGTGTTTCTGAGTGGTTTATGAGAATCATTCCTTCAACCAATTTGTAAAAAAAAAAAAGGTGATTAATTCAGTAACTAAACACAATTGCCTGGAGGCATTTAGCTAGTCTAGTTTTCAGCGAGATTTTTTAATATTTATTACATTTTAAAATAACTTTTTTATATATTTCAAATAAAATATAATTTCTGTCACATGATCCTTCAGAAATCATTCTAATATGATGATTTGCTGCTCAAAAAACATTTCTTATGATCAATGTTGAAAACAGAATATGTGCTGCTGAATATGTTTGTGGGAACAGCATTTATTTTATTTTATTTATTTATTTATTTTTAAGCATAAAAATATAAATTTCAGCACCATGAACAATACCACAAAATTGCACAGCTTGTACAGGCAAGGTGTGGTTTTCAACAAAAAGCCTTTAGACTTATATTTAAAAGAAGGACCTGAGCCATAGACACCAATATTTCATAAATTAAATATTGTATTATACCTGTAACAAACTACATAGAAACCATCCAGAACAACCTAGCAACCACCTAGCGAAACGGCAAGGAACATCCTAGTATAGTATACCCTAGTTTGTTCAAAAATCAGGTGTGCTGTTTTCTGAGGATGCCACCAGGGCAGATCAATAGGATAACAGTGGAGGAGGATAACAGTGGATAACAGTGATATGGGAAACAAAACAGGAAGTTTTGCTGAAACTGCGTGGCGCTTGTTACGTTATAAAGACTAAAGCCTCCAGAATACTCTTGACCTCCAGTTATTGTCTCACTGGTGATGACATGTGCATGTTGCTTGGAAAACTTCGGTAATGACTGTTAGCGTCACACTGTCAGGACGGAATTGCAGTGGAGTAACCCACTTTTGTTCATTTTTAAAGGAGACATATCATGCTTTTAAATCGTTCCTTTTTACATATAAATCATACATTTGTAGTCTATATAAAGCGGAACTGCAATGCTTGGGTCTGAATTTCTCATTATTATAGCTCCACAGGCCCCTTTTCTACCCCTTTTCTGATGTGCGTCTGACAGCAACTCGTTTTGGTGCGGTCTCTTTAAATACAATTGAGACACTTCATACCCCGCCCCCTCTCCAGGATGCAGAGGTGACACTCGGTTCAACTCCACCCCGTTCGGCCATTTTTGTAGTTTGGTAGCAGAGATACGATTATCTAGCGGCACAGAAACTTTTTATTCACACGTTATTAACAAAATGTCAACAACGGAAGACTTGTCCAGCCAGCCTTACATGTTCGAGCCAGAGTCGGAGCCGGAGCGAGATGAAAATGAAGACGACGAACCTGCAGAACAACGTCTTCATATGGATGTATCGCAATGGTGTGTTACTGTATTTACACATGAAACTTTGGTCTTCCGACCTTTTACCACCGCGTCGATTTATTTTGATTAATATGTGCGAGGGAGAGAGAGCAAGACAGCGTCTAGTTTGGAGACGGTGTCTTGTTTACACTTTCGCCTGGCTCCGAAGAGAGAGAGAGTGCGTGCGCGCGACCGGGTCTCTCTCTCTGCTCGTTCTTTCAGTTAAACATGCGCCCTGTCACAATCTACATTAGACGGTGTAATGAAGCGTGTGGGTTACTACATCCAACAAACCGAACATTTTAACTTACCCTCTCGTAACTTCTGCATCTTTTAGCTTGGACTACAAAATTGCAGCGAGAAATAAAAATGGCGGATTGCTTGAAGTGTTGGGCTGGAAGTCAATGTCCTTATTTGGCAGTTCCGCTGCAAATACTGTGACGTAATAGTTCACAAAACGTCATAGATAACAGAAAAATCTGAACAGGTTGGAAAAATAAGGCCAAAACAGAATATAAAGATATCAACGAAGCACCTGAAGAGAATAATTTCAACTTTTCTGTACTTCTAAACACTCCAAATATACAACAAAATGCATTTAAGGGCTAAAAAAGTGGATTTAGCATGATATGTCCCCTTTAAATCCCATTGTTGTATCACTACAGTTCCATCAGAGAGCTCAACCAGACATGACTTCACACTCAGATGCATAACTGAAAGTTTTATGATGACTATGACAATCCATTCTACTAAGCCAAAACGAGGACGATGGAGACGTGACGGATGTGTTTGCTATCAGGGTGTCCAAGGAAATGGCAGCGAATAAAATTTTCATAATCTGGATTTCCTCAGCAAGCTTATCTCAGTAAGAAGAGAGCTTGTGTGCATGCTGTAATTGTGTTTAATGCTGGAATGTACATTCACACCAATACTTTTACCCATCAACACTTTAAAGCCCCTGTTAGATTTTGCTGTATTTGGCTGAGCAGTGGTTTGGGTGGCTCGTCAATGTATTAGATTTCTCCAATACTTAAAATAGCTAAGCTTGACCAGAATTCTTGTGGGGAGAAGAATTTATTGAAGGTTTGTAGTGTAGCAGACCTTCAGCAGCGATGTTAGCATGTCGCCCTTCAACAATCTGAACCCAAAGTTCTGTCTGTGAGAGAATCTTGCTGTCTCACAATTGTCTGTGAGACAGAACTTTATACATGAAGACAAATGGGCTACAAACAATAGAAAACTGTTAGGGCCTCCCACAGGAGACCGATCTACCCTGCAATCTACTCTAAGCAATGCTGTTTCTTTGTCATTCACACCAATCAGTTTCTATGGGCCATACACTTGTATGGACCATTTGCTGAGTATTTTCTCCTTAAAACTGCAGTGAACCAAAGACAGACTCAAAAACACGGTTTGAAATCGCTGGTGTTTCTGACGTCACAAACCTTGTAACCAATCAGGTCAATGTGTGATCGTCAACGAGTGGATCTCTGAGCTGGTGTGAGTGAGTGGAGGAAGAGATAATTTGCATATCCATAGAACCGCGTATACTAAAGGAGGCAAGGGGGTAGAGTTACATTCAAGCTATTTTAAGGCATGAAGAATTGTTTAAATATGTTTAAATATGCCATTTTGGTGATCAAAGATAAGTTTTAAGGGATAAAATTATTGCCTATAATGTTTAAGAATGTTGAAGATGTTGAAAATGCTGAAAAAAAATGTAAAAAGACTCAATTAGTTAACTGTAAATTACCTTACCAAATCATTGCTCTTATTGTTAACTAAAACTAAGACTATAAAAAAGAGTTACCGTTCATCAAATGAAATCTGAAATAAAATAAAATTTAAATATTAGATAACTTAACTGAAATAAAATTAGTTTAAATTGAATTACTAAAATTATTCAAAATAATTTAATTTAAAACTAGGAATATAAAAACTAAAGTGAACAAACATAAGCACAGAACAAAAAAAGTTAAATAAATAATAATAACAATAATAATAATAATTAAAAAATATAAACTAATTCAAAACATTAATAAGTACTATAAATAATTTCGGAAGCCCTGAACCGCAACACACACACACACACAAAAAAAAAACAGTAATTTTTTTTTATATATATATTGAGAATATAATCAAATGCAGTCTTCCTTAGAAATTCTTGTTTGTTTGTTTTTTTCCTGTTTTTTTTTTTTAGTAAAGAAATGCGCTCGTGAAGTCGAACTGCCTCGGACATGGATCTAAACATAATAGTAGCTTTTTACTTTTATCTGGACTTTCAACAAATTGTTTGTTATTGTTTATTGCATTATTTTAGTATTGTGTTAATATAGCTAATTGTTCATGGAAATGTCAATATTAAATATTAAACTGCACAAATACTTTCTACATGTATGTGCAAGCTTCACACAAAGAAATACACACAAGGTGAAGTTACTCCACGAATTGAGTCTAATTCAGTCTATTACAATTGGTTGCGCTGTGACCCTGCAGTTATTTTGGCAATCCATGACAGCGTATCGGAGAGAAAAGTCACAGGCGGTGGTTTAGTCTGTCACCCAAAAACAGTCGGTATAGGTGTGACACCCTCATCCAAAAGCGAGTGGGCTAGTGGGACGCCGCCTTAAGCAATTTCCTCGTGAAACCGCAACAAAGACAAACGTATCTCCTCACACACAAAGACACTTTCAATCTGGCACAAGTATACACCTTTCAATTTCCTCTCAGACACACAGCAGAGACAATCACACACACGCTCACACAATTCAGGCCTGAGGCAGACTGTCAGCGGCAGTGTCTCTGCTCTAATAACAGAGCTCATTGAAGCATAATTGAAAATGACTTTGGAGAATTGCCACATTAAGGGAGCATGGTGGATATCTGCAGGTGTTAAGGAGAATTGTGTTCGAGAAAAATAGACTGAGAGAGAGAGAAAGAAAGAGCTGAAAGCCGTGGAGGGGTTTCCCGACAGACACAGAGAAGAAGCTAAATGCGGAAAAGGAGGGTGATAGGGAGGAACGGAAGGGGATAGAGAGTGGATAAATAATAGAACTAATAGCATTTACATTTATAGACGGCCCGTAGTCGGAGAGGACGTTCCCTTCTCTACAGGTTCTGAAGGTGACCTCAAGAAATGAGACATCTTTCAGGGGAGAATAGAGAGAGGTGAGATGGGGAGAAGAGGAAAACAATGATGCACGGATTGCAAAGACGACAGTTCTCCCGCAGATGTGCATTTGCGAGGTGTTTCGGAGAGACCGAGAAAGGATGGCAAGTATGAATGTTGAAGCGAAGCTCTTCACGCCGACAACACAAAGGTCAGAGAGCTCCAAAAACAAAACACTAAAACACGGAACAAAATAATACATACAAATGCAAAAAAAAATGGAGGAGACTAGAAGCAAGAAAACAAAAGTAGACTGGGAAAAAATAAAATGAACACTATTTTCACTCAGCAATGGCCAGCAAACTTCCCAGGCAATTACAAAGAAATGGCGAGTAACACTGAATTTTAAAAAAGAAAAACTGAAATAGTATTTGTAAAACCTACTGCAATTTTTACCATGGGTCGTGACCCTTAACTTTGTGTCTGTAAAAGATCAATTAAGTATAATTTGTACATAATAAATTGCAAGCTAAGGGCAAACGGTCACGTAAGTTACATTATAAATGCCTCGCGCTGTCTTTTTTTTAACCAAATCCAAATTCAACACCGCTCTCTGTTCAGTTTAAAGGTCTAGAGCAGTTTCTTGACTTACAGATCAAAACGGCAGACTTGTTGGTTTCTCGCAGCCAGATCTTTGACTTATGGGATAAGGAGATCGGGTCGGGTCCACATTGCAATTTATTCCTAATAAGAACCGACTTAAACAAGAAAGGACAGACTTGACCAACATGTAAAGCAATGTAGCACAGTTTGTATTTTTATATG